>NC_071337.1:6291530-6599030 GCF_027744825.2 Synchiropus splendidus
TCTGTTAGGTCTGTAGTGCAGACAGACTTTGGTGACTGTGATGAAAGTGTGTGGTCAAATTAGAGGCACATCCGGTTGAAAAACGCTGATCTACACCTCACACTCCCAGAGTGACTGTGTTGAACCTGCGACATCACCTGTGCTTGTGTTTCCAGTTCAAGACCCTGAGAGTGGAGGAGTACCGGCTGGCCCTGAGGAACCTGGAGCAGCACTACCAGGACTTCCTTCGCGACAGCCAGGACTCCCAGATGTTTGGGGCAGAGGACCGCATGCAAGTGGAGTCCAACTACAACAAAGCCAACCAGCACTACAACACTCTGGTCACCTCTGCAGAACAAGGTCGGTCCTCATGCCACTCATTTCTATCTCCCACATCATCTCATCGATTTGATCCAGCCGCGATCATGAATTCATGTGAAGTGAATTCATGCTGAATCTCATTTGACTGTCGGATTCGTGTTTCAGACTTTGTGCTGCCCAGAGCAGGTAAGGAACAGTCTACACCAGCGTGTCTGTGTGAGGCGTCACCTTGCCCTCCATATTCTTCTCCACTCTTGCTGAAGTTGTTCCGACTCACACCTTCAATCATCTGTCCTTGTCTTTGTGCATGGGTTCAGTGGTCCAATGTTCCCAGTGACTCAGTATGGTGAACTAATAAAGCATGTTACGGTCTCTGTATTGAACTGAAAACTGTGTGTTTGTTAAAGCTTTTTACCTCACGCTCTGTAGTTCAACCCCTGAAGCTGAGTGTGTCCTAGGATGTGATGGAAGACTGGAACCAATTCTGTTAGTCGGTGTCATCTCTAGAATTTGACCTGATCACTCTTTGTTGTGGTTTTTATGTTTAGTGGTTTAGTCTGTCAATTCGGGCTCACAACTGTGTAACGCCTCGTGTCTCCAAACAGGCGAACAAGACGAGTCTCTGTGCAGGTCTTACCTGACCAAGATCAAAGACCTTCGCTTGAAACTGGAAGGTTGCGAAAACAGAACCGTTGCACGCCTTCGCCAGCCTATTAACAAGGAACCTATCAAGGCCTGCGCCCAGAAGACTGCAGAGCAAATGGTCAGATACTTCCTCAAGTCTTGTCTGTTCTCGGTTCTTTCAGTGGAATGAGCTTCTTGACCGAGCTGTTTCTCTGTCCTGATGACAGAAGGTGCAGTCAGAGTTGGAAGGCTTGAAGAAAGAGCTTGGTTCTATGGCTGAGAAGGCAGAGGAAGTCCTGGCGTCTTCCCAGCTGTCCAGCTCAGCGCCGACGCTGCAGTCTGAGCTGGACCTCACGCAGAAGAAAATGGACCATGTCTACAGCCTGTCTACCATCTATCTGGACAAGTGAGGCCAGGAGAACGTCCAGGAGCATCTGCCAGTTCCAGGTTCCACATTGACAGACATTTTCCCTCCTGCTTCTCAGGCTCAGGGGCTTGGACGTGGTCATCAGGAACACTGAAGATGCAGAAGACACCCTGAAGAGCTATGAGACTCGCCTTCGAGACGTCAGCAAGGTTCCTTCTAAAGAGAAGGAAGTGGAGAACCATCGCAGCCAGCTTAAGGTAGGTGCTGGTTCAAGGTCACGCTGGGGAAGTCGGCGCAGGAAATACGAATGTGAAGACTTGAAATTCTGTCGTTCGTGAAACAGAAAATGCGTTCCGAAGCAGACGACGATCAGAAAGTGTTCGAGAACCTGCAAGAGGAGCTGAAGAAAGTGTCGGTGGTCAACGACAAGATGAGCCGAATCCACAGCGAGCGTGACGCTGAGCTTGACCACTACCGTCAGCTGGTCAGCAGCCTCCTGGAGCGCTGGCAGCTGGTGCTAGCCCAGCTGGACCTCCGGCAGCGCGAGCTCGATCTCCTCAGGCGCAACATGAAGTCCTACACCGAGAGCTACGAGTGGCTGATCCGCTGGCTGGAGGAGGCGAGGCAGCGGCAGGAGAAGCTTCACGCTGTGCCCGTCGGAGACAGCAAGGCTCTGAAGAAGCAGCTGGCGGAGGAGAAGGTAGAACAACGCGCCCTCTAGTGGCCAAACAGGTGGAACGTTTATCTCTCCTCTCTATTGACACAGAAACTCCTGGAAGACATTGAGAAAAACAAAGACAGGATTGAGGAGTGTGAGAAAAATGCCAAGTCTTACATCGATTCCGTTAAGGTGTGTTGGGATCTGTGAGTGACTCAAAAGCAGCTGGACTCTAAGAGTGTTCCATTACTCCTTTCAGGATTACGAGTTCCAGATTCTAACCTACAAAGCCCTTGAGGATCCGATCGCCTCGCCGCTGAAGAAACCCAAAATGGAGTGTGCATCCGATGACATCATTCAAGAGGTGACTTTATTCCTGACTCAAACGCATTCAGTGTCTCTACTCTGTCCGAGTCCAGATGAAAAGATTGTTGCCTGAATGACATCAAAGTTATTCTATTGCTGGTCTGAGCCCTTCAGTCACATGCGTCAAACTCAAGGCCAAGGAGCCCAGTCTGGCCGACCGTGTCTTTTTGTGTGGCCCGCAGGAGCTTCCCAAACCCGAAAAGTTGATGCAGGTGGAAGAGAGTCTGAGTGTTCAAGGAGAATTTCTTGGAGTTAAGAGTGTTATGCCCAAATTACCCTCCACTTATTGTAATACAATACAATGACAAACAATGCAATACAGACTGTTGCTGTTTCTATGTTTGACAAATGTTAATAATTTGCATGTTATGTCAGCTGGAGTTGACTTTAAGCCAGTCTAGCATGTGTCATTTTACATGCTCACCTGCCATGTGGCTTTACCTCATTGATCTCACTGATCCTCCAGCCATACTTAAACCGACATCTGTTACTTCGGAGATCAGAGGTTACACTCATAACCTGTTCACCATAGTGCACTAACAATAACCATCAATAATAGCTCCATCTACACCATGAGTGGGCAAGTTCCAAAGGGGCCATATTTTACAACTGTTGTGAGGGGCCTAGGACAGATGAAAAAAAAGTGAAATATGTTATTTAACTGTATATTTGTCCAGTTTTTTTTTACATGTTATTCCCACTATAGAACATAAATAGTGGGAAATCCTTTGATGTGTTGCAGAACTTTGGGTAAAACATGGACTGCACTTCGCCCAGGTCTGATCTACACACTTCTTTCTTTCAGTATGTGACCCTGAGAACACGCTACAGCGAGCTCATGACTCTCACCAGTCAGTACATGAAGTTCATCATTGACATGCAGCGCCGCCTGGAGGAGGATGAGGTAATGACACTCTCTTTAAAACTAGCTTTGTTGCATCACCAGCCCTTCAAAGTCTTCCAGTTTGGAGTCTGCCCATGTTTGTTTAAGAGGGGCGGTTCAGGACTTCATGAAAGTCTTTTGATAACGAAAAAAATGCTTAATTTTATGTGTCTATGTGGAATCACTACTCATTAACCATGCGAAGACAACTACGTCGCCAAATTGTAAGTAAGACAGGAACTTGATGATCACACTGGAACCTTTCTGGTTTATTAAAAGTTCATTTCTTTTTCAGCTTGATTTAAAAAAAATAAATGTTTGAAATTTGAAACACATCATGGATGAAAAATAAAGATTGACATCTGGCTGTGATAAAAAATGTTAATAATAATATATAATATGTTATTTATATTAACTTTAATGTTTTCTTCGGACACTAGAGGGCAACAAGTCGCTGTTTTTTTCAGTGGGGTGCCACAGATTTTTTTGTTGGTTATGCATGATTTGTCTCTTCTTATTAAGTTTCCAGTTCGAGGTCCAGAACTCAGGAAGGTTCTTGGCTTCAGTAACGTTTGGTTTTGGTTATCCACCTAAGCAAAAAGTGATCCACAATATGGCGAGGCATCATGTATGTGTCTGTGTATCCTGTTGAATTTGAAGAGGACGCACATGACTCTCTGTGACTCATGTAAAAGAACTCTTCAGCATTGTGTTTCTTTTGTCTTGTCTGAATCCAGAGAACTTCAGAGAAAGAAAAAGAGGCAGAAAGAAAGCGTCTGGCCGAGATTCAGGCTGAGTTGGACAAGCAGAAACAAATGGCCGAAGCTCAAGCTCAGTCTGTGGCAAAGGCCGAACAAGAAGCACAAGAGCTCAAGCTCAGGATGAAAAATGAAGCGAGCAAGAGACAAGACGTGGCTGTGGACGCCGAGAAGCAGAAGCAGAGCATTCAACAAGAGTTGCAGCATCTCAAACGCATGTCCGAACAAGAGATCAAGTCCAAGACTCAGCAGCTGGAGGAGGCACTTATCAGTCGCACCAAGATCGAGGAGGAGATCCGCATCATCAGGATTCAACTTGAGTCCACCATCAAGCAGAAGACGACGGCTGAGGACGAGCTGCAGCAGTTGAGAGACAAGGCAGGAGAGGCAGAGAGACTCCGGAAAACTGCTCAGGAGGAGGCGGAGAGGCTTCGCAAGCAGGTGGCTGAAGAGACTCAGAAGAAGAAAAATGCAGAAGACGAGTTGAAGAAAAAATCTGAGGCAGAAAAGGAAGCTTCCAAACAGAAGCAGAGAGCACTGGATGACCTGCAGAAGTTACGAATGCAAGCTGAGGAGGCGGAACGGCGAGTCAAACAGGCGGAGGAAGAGAAAGTCCGGCAGATCAAGGTGGTGGAGGAGGTCGCGCAGAAGAGTGCCGTGGCGCAGCTACAGAGCTCGTCCGTGTCTTTTAATGAGAAGGCAACGCGACTGGAGGCGTCTCTGGAGAAGGAGAAAGGAACAGTTCTGCAGCTGCAGGCGGAGGCCGAGCAACTGAGGAGGCAGCAAGAAGAAGCGAGGAAGGCCAGGGAACAGGCCGAGAAGGAGCTGGAAACATGGCGACAAAAGGCCAACGAGGCGCTGCGCTTGAGGCTCCAAGCTGAAGAGGAAGCTCAGAAGAAGAGCGCGGCTCAAGAGGAGGCCGAAAGACAAAAGATGGAGGCGGAGCGCGACGCTAAAAAAAGGGCTAAAGCTGAAGAAGCCGCTCTCAAGCAAAAAGAGAACGCTGAGAAGGAGCTGGAGAAGCAGAAGGTATTCGCTGAAGAGGTAGCCAAACAAAAACTATCCGCGGAGCAGGAGTGTGTTCGGCTAAAGTCCGACTTTGAACATGCTGAGAACCAGAGAAGCTTGTTGGACAGTGAGTTCCAGCGTCTGAAAAACGATGTCAACGCAACTGAGAAGCAGAAGAAGCAGCTGGAGGACGAGCTGGCGAAGGTCCGCAGTGAGATGGATGCACTGCTGCAGATGAAAATCAAGGCAGAGAAGGAGACACTGTCAACCAGCGAGAAGAGCAAGCAACTCCTGGAGTCCGAAGCCTTGAAGATGAAACTGCTGGCAGAAGAAGCAGCCAGACTCAGATCCGACGCAGAAGAGGCGAAGAAGCAGAGGAAGAGCGCGGAGGATGAGGCCACGCGACAGAGAGCAGAGGCAGAGAAGATCCTGAAGGAGAAACTGGCTGCCATTAATGAGGCGACTCGTCTCAAGACTGAAGCGGAGATGGCTCTGAAGGCGAAGGAGGCGGAGAATGAGCGGCTCAAGAGGCAAGCGGAGGATGAAGCATACCAGAGGAAGATGCTGGAGGATCAGGCGGCGCAGCACAAACAAGACATCGCAGAGAAAATCACTCACCTGAAGAGCTCCTCGGACTCCGAGCTAGTCAGGCAGAAGACCATCATCGAGGAGACCTTACGACAAAAGAAAATCGTCGAGGAAGAAATCCACATTATTAAGATCAACTTTGAGAAAGCGTCCAAGGAGAAGGCGGATCTGGAAGGCGAACTGAAGAAACTGAAGGGCATCGCTGAGGAGACTGAGAGGAGCAAACTCAAAGCTGAAGACGAAGCCGAAAGGCTGAAACAACTCGCCGCCGAGGAGGAGAAGAAACGACGGGAAGCTGAGGAGAAAGTCAAGAGGATCACAGCGGCAGAGGAAGAAGCCGCGTGGCAATGCAAAGCGGCTCAAGAGGAAGTGGAACGTCTCAAGAAGCTGGCAGCCGAGGCCAGCCAGCTGAAGGAGAAGGCAGAGCAAGAGGCACAGCGCCAGGTTGTTCTGGTGAAAGAGGCGGTTCAGAAGCGAAGTGCCGCCGAGCTGAAGGCTCAGGATGTTCTCACTAAGAACAAGAAGGATAGTCTCTCTCAGGAAAAGATGAAGGAAGAGTTTGAAAACGCTAAAAAGCTTGCGCAGGCAGCGGAGCTCGCCAAAGAAAAAGCCGAGAAAGAGGCTGCTTTGCTCCGCCAGAAAGCAGAAGAGGCTGAGAAACAGAAAAAGAATGCAGAGGACGAGGCGGCCAAACAGGCTAAAGCTCAAAAGGATGCAGAGAGGCTGAGGAAAGAAGCGGAGGGAGAGGCGTCCAAGCGAGCAGCAGCCGAGGCGGCGGCTCTGAAGCAAAAGCAGCAGGCGGATGCGGAGATGACCAAACACAAGAAGGAAGCGGAGCAGGCGCTGAAACAGAAGTCACAGGTGGAGAAGGAGCTGTCCACCGTGAAGCTGCAGCTGGACGAAACTGACAAACAGAAAGCTGTGCTGGACGAGGAGCTCCAGCGCGTCAAGGGGGAAGTGAGCGACGCTGTTAAGCAAAAAGAGCTTGTGGCGGAGGAGCTGTCCAAGATCAAGATTCAGATGGACGAGCTCCTCAAACTGAAGCTCAAGATTGAGGTGGAAAACCAGCGTTTGATGCAGCAGGACAAGGACAGCTCGCAGAAGTTGCTGGAGGAGGAGGCGGAGAAAATGAAGGGTCTGGCCGAGGAAGCGTCTCGGCTCAGCCTCGCTGCGGAGGAAGCGGCTAGACAACGGCAGCTGGCTGAGGCTGACTTGGCTGAACAGAGGGCGCTTGCGGAAAAGATGCTGAAGGAGAAGATGCTGGCCATTCAGGAGTCGACCAAACTGAAGGCTGAGGCGGAGAAGCTCCAGAAACAGAAGGACCAGGCGCAGGAGAAGGCCAAAAAGCTCCTGGAGGACAAGCAGCAGATCCAGCAACGGCTCGACAAGGAAACAGAAGACTTTCAAAAGTCACTGGAAGCCGAGAAAAAGAGGCAACTGGAGGTGTCGGCCGAGGCTGAGAAGCTGAAGCTGAGAGTGAAGGAGCTCAGCGATGCTCAGGCTAAAGCCGAGGACGAGGCTAAGAAGTTCAAAAAGCAGGCAGATGAGGCCAAAGCTCTTCTTCAAGATACAGAGAAACAAACCAGTCAAGCCGTTGCTCAGAAGCTGGAGTCACAGAGGCTGCGGAGCACCAAAGAGGCCGATGACTTGAAGAAAGCCATCGCTGAGCTTGAAAAAGAGCGTGAAACCCTGCGAAAACAGTCCGAGGAGCTTCAGCAGAAGTCCAAAGAGGTAAGTAACTTCAGTTAAAATGTTATGTGGCCGCTTTGAGATGCTCCTTGCTGATCCTATTTTGTCTTCATGAACAGATGACAAACACCCAACAAGAGCAAATAGAGCAACAGAAGGTGCTCCAGCAGACGTTCATCTCTGAAAAAGAATTGTTGCTGATCAAACAGAAGTCGGTGGAGGAGGGGAAAAAGAAGTTGGAGAAGCAGCTGGAGGAGGAAGTGAACAAGGCGAAGGCCCTCAAAGAAGAGCAGGAACGTCAACTGAAGCTCATGGAGGAAGAGAAGAAGAAACTGCAAGCAATAATGGACGACACAGTCAAGAAACAAAAGGAGGCCGAAGCGGAGATGAAGAACAAGCAGAAGGAAATGGATGCACTTGAAAAGACGAGGAAGGAGCAGGAGAAATCCTTGGAAGAGGAAAACAAGAAGCTCAGAGAGAAACTACAGGATCTTGAGGTCACATCGAAACGAGGCACACCTGCGATGAATGAAACGGATGCCCAGACGGTCAGGGGTGTTCAGGAACAGGTGGTTACCGTGACAACAGTGTCGACCACAAAGGAGGTCTACAACGGCTCGGTTGATGTGGACGGGTCCAGGAAAGAAACGGAGCCACCATTTGCTTTTGATGGAATAAGAGAGAAGGTCCCTGCTCAAAGGCTCCACGACATTGGTGTTTTGTCCAAGAAAGAATTCGACAAACTGAAAAAGGGCAAAGTCTCCGTGCAGGAACTTGGAAAGACTGACAAGGTTAAGTCATGCCTGAAGGGGATCAACAGTATTGGTGGCGTTCTGACTCCAACCAAAGAGAAGATGAGCGTCTATCAGGCCATGACTGAGAACAAACTGGCGCCTAACTTTGCTGCAATGCTTCTGGAAGCCCAAGCAGCGTCTGGTTACCTGGTAGATCCAGCTAAAAACAAACAGCTGTCTGTGGACGAAGCCGTCAAAGACGAGTTGATCGGTCCAGAGCTGCATGAAAAGATGCTTCTGGCTGAGAGGGCGGCCGTTGGATTCAAAGATCCCTATACTGGAGTCAAAATTTCTCTATTCGAGGCAATGAAAAAGGGGCTTATCGATAAGGATCAGGCACTCAAATTCCTCGATGTCCAACTTGCAACAGGTGGTGTAATTGACCCCGTGAACAGCCACAGAGTTCCGCTGCAGACCGCATACAAGCAGGGCCAGCTCGATGAAGACACCAACAAAAAAGTCACAGCGCCCACCGATGACTGTAAGCTTTTCATAGACCCCAGTACGAAAGAGCAACTTACGTACAAGATGTTGCTGGAGAGGTGCACCAAGGATGCAGACTCAGGTCTTCTGATGCTGCCAATAACCGAGAAAGCCGCTGAAAGTGAAAGAACGCGCACAGACGTGGAAGTGAAAGAGGTCCTCAGTAAGTCTAATGTTGACGTGCCGTTCGGAAGGTTCAAAGGAAAGACTGTGACCATTTGGGAGGTGATTAACTCCGAGTATTTCACTGAGGAGCAGAGACGAGAGCTGATTCGCCAGTACAAGACCGGCAAGATCACTGTGGAGAAGATCATCAAAATTGTCATCACTGTCGTGGAAGACAAAGAGAAGAATAATCAGAATATGTTCAGTGGGTTGAGAGCGTCTATCTCCCCCAGTGAGCTGTTGGAGTCCAAAGTCATAAACAAGGACTTGTTCAACAAGTTAAGCAACGGCAAGGTGACCGTTAAAGAAGTGTCTGAGATGGAGGACGTGAAGAAGGCACTGCAAGGAACACCAAGCATCGCTGGGCTCCTGGATGAAAAATCCAAGAAGAAAATGTCTTTTTATCAGGCCATTAAAAAAGACCTTGTGTCTCCGGAAACTGCGCTTTATCTTCTGGAAGCGCAGGCAGCGACTGGATTCATAATCGACCCGGTCAAGAATGAGCGAATGCCCGTGGATGAGGCTGTTAAGTCTGGACTTATCGGCCCGGAGCTCCATGAGCGACTCCTGTCGGCGGAGAGAGCCGTCAGCGGCTACAGTGACCCCTACTCAGGGAAGAAAGTGTCCCTGTTTGAAGCCATGGACAAAGGTCTTATCAAGAAAGAGCATGGCGTTCGTCTGATAGAAGCTCAGCTTGCAACAGGTGGGATCATCGACCCCATCAAAAGCTATCGCATTCCTGCCGAGGTTGCTTGCAAACGTGGCTACTTTGACGAAGAATTCAGCAAAAAATTAAACATGATAACGGATGAGACAAAAGTCTATTCTGATCCCAACTCGCGGGAGGATGCCACGTATGCTCAGCTGCTGGATAAATGCCTCACCGATGGAGAAACCAATCTGCCATTGCTCCCCCTCTCAAAGACGGCCTCAAAGCCAAAGAAGGATCAGCAAATTACCGAGGCAAAAACAAAAGAGACGTTGGAGAATAGAACCATGGCGCTGGAGTATGGGCCTTTCAAGGGACAAAAAGTCACAATCTGGGAGATCATTCACTCCGAATACATCACAGAGGAGAAGAGGATAGAGCTGATCCGCCAGTTCAGAATGGGTCATGTGACTATTGAGGAGTTGATAAAGATTGTCATCACTATGGTCGACGAAAAGGCCGAAAAAGCTAAAGAGCAGGTGTGCCTTGAAGGCCTGAGGGCGCCCGTCCCTGCAAGATCACTGTTGGATTCCAACATCATCGATCAGGCCACGTTTGACCAGCTCCAGGCCGGAACCAAGACACCCAAAGATGTGAGTGGCTCTGATAAGGTTCGGAAGTATCTGCAAGGCACAGACCGTATTGATGGCATCACACTTGGGGACTCCAATGAGCAGCTAGGGATCTACCAAGCTATGAAAAAGGAGGTTTTGCAGCACAACACTGGGCTGGCTCTCTTGGAGGCCCAAGCTGCGACTGGTTTCATAACTGATCCTGTGAAAAATCTGAAGTACTCAGTAGATGATGCAGTGAAAGCTGGAGTCGTGGGTCCTGAGCTTCATGAGAAACTCCTCTTGGCAGAGAAGGCTGTGACTGGATACAGGGATCCGTACACAGGCAACAAGATCTCTCTGTTCCAAGCAATGAAGAAGGAGCTGGTTCTGAGAGAGCATGCCATTCCGCTTCTGGAGGCCCAGTCAGCCACAGGAGGGATCATCGATCCACTTTGCTCCCTTCATCTTCCAAACGATGTGGCCATCAAGCGAGGGTACCTCAGTAAACAAATGGCCAAGTCTTTCGAAGAACCCTCCGGTGACATTATGGGTTTTGTCGATCCAAACACCAACGAAAGCGCTACCTACAAGCAGCTGCTGGGAAAATGTGTGCAGGACCCGTACTCTGGTCTTTGCTACCTCCCTCTGTCCAAAGCGGAGGCTCCTGCTCCCGTTGAAAAGTCCTATCAGTACACCGAGGAGCAAGCTCAAAACGATCTGGCAAACACTCAAATCGACATCCCCCACAAGAGTTTTGCAGGGAAAAGTATGACTATTTGGGAAATTATGAACTCAAACATGCTTCCTGAGGAGGAGCGGCGCCGCCTGTTGGAGCAGTATCGCTTGGGCCAAATCACCAAGGAGCGAATGCTCATCATAATCATTGAAATAGTTGAACAAAGGGAGACGCTGAAGTCTGAGCAAAGCATGTCATGCGATGTGATCAGAAGGAGAGTTACGATCGAAGAGCTATACAGCGCTCGCATCATCGACCTTGACACCTACAACCTCCTCAAACAAGAGAAAATGACCATCCGAGAGGTCATGGAAATGCCATCTGTGAAGCAGTACCTCTTCGGCACTGGTTGTATTGCTGGAATAATGTCAGACAGCCCGCCTAAAATTAGCATCTATCAAGCGATGAAGGCTGGAAAGATCCAACCGGAAGTCGCTTTGAATCTTCTCGAGGCTCAGGCAGCAACCGGGTTCATCATTGATCCGATTAAAGATGAACTTTTAACTGTTGATGAAGCCGTGCGCAAGGGTCTGGTGGGTCCCGAACTCCATGACAAGCTGCTCTCTGCTGAGCGGGCAGTCACAGGATACAAGGATCCATACAGTGGAAAAGTCATATCCCTTTTCCAGGCATTCAAGAAAGACCTGGTTCCTGAGGATTATGCTTTAAGGCTTCTAGAGGCACAGAACGCCACTGGTGGACTGATGGACCCTGAATACAACTTCCGCTTGCCCAACGATGTTGCGATGCAGCGTGGCTACATCAACAAGGAGACGCTGGACAGAATATCAGATCCTTCCGGGGATGTCCGAGGTTTCCTTGATCCAACAACAGATGAGAAACAGTCCTACACTCAGCTGCTGAAGAGATCCCGAGTGGATAAGGAAAGTGGTCTGAGGCTCCTTTCTCTGGCCGACAGGAGGCTTCTCTTCAAAGGCCTTAGAAAGCAAATCACTGTGGATGAGTTGCTTCGTGCTCAGATCATCAACCAGGAGACCTTCAACCAGTTGACAGAAGGTTCCATTACAGTGGAGGAAGTCAGCAGGAATGTTAAAAAGTATCTTGAGGGCACCAGCTGCATCGCCGGTGTGTATGTGGAATCCAGCAAAGATCGTCTGTCCATCTACCAAGCCATGAAGAAAAACATGATCAGACCGGGAACTGCCTTTGAGCTGCTTGAGGCTCAAGCTGCAACAGGATACGTTATTGACCCAATCAAAGGCCTGAAGCTGAACGTCAATGAGGCCATTAAGATGGGCGTTGTCGGTCCGGAGTTTAAGGACAAACTTCTCTCCGCTGAGCGGGCGGTGACTGGGTACAGAGATCCCTATTCCGGCAAAGTTATCTCACTATTCCAGGCCATGAAAAAGGGGCTAATTCTGAAAGACCATGGCATTCGCCTACTAGAGGCCCAGATCGCAACAGGCGGCATCATCGACCCGCAGGAAAGCCATCGGCTGCCCGTCGAAACGGCGTACGAGCGCGGTCTGTTTGATGAGGAAATGAATGAAATCCTCACTGATCCATCGGACGACACCAAAGGCTTCTTCGACCCAAACACCGAGGAGAATCTCACGTACTTGCAGTTAATGGAAAGATGCATGATCGACCCAGAAACCGGCCTGGCGCTCTTGCTGCTGAAAGAGAAGAAGCGGGAGAGGAAGACGTCATCCAAATCCTCTGTTCGCAAACGCAGAGTTGTCATCGTGGACCCAGAGTCAGGGAAGGAGATGTCGGTGTACGAGGCGTACCAGAAAGGACTCATCGACCACCAGACGTACCTAGAACTCGCAGAGCAAGAATGCGAATGGGAGGAGATCACAAGAACCTCGTCTGATGGAGTTGTCAAGTCTGTGATCATCGACAGAAGGTCGGGCCGACAGTATGACATCGATGACGCCATCACCAAGGGCTTGATTGATAAGTCGGCTCTGGATCAGTACCGAGCAGGGTCTCTGTCCATCACAGAGTTCGCGGACATGCTTTCAGGGAACATGAGTGGGAGCCGGTCCCGTTCATCCTCTTTTGGTTCCTCTTCATCCTATACTTCCAGTCCAGCACCGTCTATCAAAACCCCTCCCACCACGTGGAACGACCCGACGGAGGAGACGGGACCCGTGGCCGGAATCCTGGACACAGACACGTTAGAGAAAGTGTCCATCACAGAGGCGATCCACAGAAACCTGGTTGATAATATCACTGGTCAGAGGCTGCTTGAAGCTCAAGCCTGCACCGGAGGCATCATTGACCCAAACACCGGAGAGAAGTTCTCCGTCGCTGATGCCATGAACAAAGGACTGGTCGATAAAATCATGGTGGACCGGATCAGTCTCGCCCAAAAGGCATGCAACGGATTTGAGGATCCACGGACGAAGAGCAAAATGTCCGCAGCTCAGGCCTTGAAGAAAGGCTGGCTGTACTATGAGGCCGGGCAGAGATTCTTAGAAGTCCAGTACCTCACAGGAGGTCTAATCGAACCAGATGTCACCAACAGAGTCCAGCTGGAGGAGGCCCTGGCCAAAGGCACATTGGATGCACGTACGGCCCAGAAGTTGAGAGACGTCAGCGCCTACTCCAAATACCTCACCTGTCCCAAAACCAAGCTCAAGATCTCCTACAAGGACGCAATGGAGAGGAGCATGATAGAAGAGGGAACCGGGTTGAGACTACTGGAAGCGTGTTCCCAGTCAAGCAAAGGCCTCTACAGCCCCTACAGCATCAGCGGGTCCGGCTCAGCCACTGGCTCCCGGTCCGGTTCCAGGTCTGGCTCCAGGTCCGGCTCACGGAGAGGCAGTTTCGACGCGACTGGATCAAGCTTCACGACAACCTTCTCCTCCTCCTCCTCCTCCTACACTTCACCAAGCTACAGCCGCAGATACTAATGTCAAAGGAACATAGAAACAGAGGCAGCTGTGTTTTTGCTCTGCATCAGGCCATTACATGTTATATTGTATAAAAAAAGACACACAAGCTATCAAATATGTGCATAAGACATGTTTGTTTGAAGTTGTTCAATGTTCTCAATGTAAGAAGCGCTTCTCATTTTTTACAGTTTGTAATCTGATTCACGCCTTTCTATGATAATTTAAGAAATTTAAGACATTTATTTTGCCTAGATGAAGCGTTTTTACACTCATCTGAAGACCACGTGACCCACTACAGGCGAAAAGCATTGCTGTACAAACTACATTCTGTGTACATTTGTATATTTTGAGGCGATATAGGTAGCTGAGGAAAATTCCATGGCCTATGCAGAGCAGAATAACAGCGGGGGGAGGCAAGGGGGGACCCTCTTAGCCGCCAATCGTTTATGGAACAATGCCTTTTTTACTCAACATCCTCCAAAAAATGGACCTTCAGAACCAAATATCGACTCCAACTGACAATCTGGACATTTCAAGACCACCCTGGAAACAATCAGACCCAGCGCTTCCAGACACTTGAATGGGTAAACCAAACATGTCTGTTTGAGTCCCGACACGCATCAACTAAAGTTGTTTTGTCTCTTTCAGATTGTTCCTCCTTCATCTTCAGCCGCGCACTTCGTTGTTTTTTATGCAAACAATGGGAAGCCTACACTTAAAAAGAGGACTGATCTCACTGTACTCACAAGCCATCCAGTCCTCCTCACAGACCACTGACATCTAACCTGAAACACCTGCTTTGTAAGTGCCTGCAAGATTCAATGCTTTAGCTGAATGATATTATCAGGTACGACGCCGTGGAGCGTCGCTATGTTCGCCAAGAACTGACACCCTTTCATTTCAACACACTGGGAGACGCAGACTTAAAATGTACGTATGCCGTGTTCCTAACTGTAGATCTCGATTGCTGGAAGTTTTTTTTTTTTTGTTGTTTTTATTTTTTGGCCGCAAGACCCAGTATGTCGCTGTTTTTCGTTTGACGTTCCTTTGACGACCAACATTTATTTTCTTTTGCATGACTTACTAACCAGCAGCACTTCAGTTTATCTCTTAAAGAATGTTTTGTTATCCGCTTCAGAGGGTGGAACTGCCCCAGGTTCCCTGGAACAGTTCGCTCCAGCCTTTCTTAAAAGTATTTATAACAGAAAATGGTGACAAGGAATTTTATTTTAACACCATATAATGTGTAAATAAAGATGGGAATGAGACACTTGTGTAATCGTTTGTCCAAAGCTTTGAATATGTGTGTGTCTCTGTGAGAACCGTTGTTCCACCAAGTTTTTTTGAGCGGGTTTTGTCGCATCACTGTTGCAAACTGTCTGCACTCCGCCACACTAGAGAGGGTCTCAGAGAGCGCAGACCTCTGCCGAGCAGCTCATTATCACCAGTGGGTATTATTGTCCTGTGTTTATTTCACTGGTGTTTGTAGGAACCTCTTTAGCATTTGCAGTATCAGTTCCATCAGCAGGTGGCAGTAGCATTCTGGATTGGTCAGTCATCTCACCAAGTAAGAAGAGGGTTGTTGGAGCTCTGTCTTTCTTTCCGGACAGAGAGTGGTGAACCCTTCCGAGGAGTCCAGGATATACAGCATTCATTCACAACAAGACAACAAGGAAGGAGAACTGCGTGCGAGAGAAACAGAACGGAACCGCGTGTTGATGGAAAATGCATCGTCTAATAACAATGTGGGGGAATCTACCTGATCAAGGGGACAGGCATGATAAGTTGTTGCAGAGGAAGTCGAGAGTGTTGGTGGAATTTTCCTCCCAGCAAAAGTAAAGTGCCCTGAAGGCAGGGTGCAGGGCCGACTGGCAGAGGCTCACTCTGGGCCCCTGACTGTCCATTTGGTCCATTTGGATGGTCCCACACTAGCGGAAGAAGCTCGCCAGTCCCAGTAGGAGAGCTGGGGCACTGCGTTCCTCTGATGCCGCGTAGTTCATACATGTGATGAACCAGATCTATTGTCGCCAGAGCCGAGGTGAACATAGAAAACCAGTATATTGCAGATGGTGGGAGACCAGTGATGACTGGGGATGGGGAGAGCTGGAAGGAAATGGTGGTGAGGTCAACGTTGAGGAAGAGGGAATGAGGGAGTGCAAGAGAGAAGCTGAAGGCTAAATGGATCTGGCACTTGGGCAAGTCCTTGACAGCACAAACAAACACCGTTCAGTCATGATTCGTGTCTTTGATTTTGACCAACAAAGACTTGCTGCACCAACTGTTTTGTTGATGACTTGTTGGTGCCCGCGTGGCCTGTACACCACAGCACCGGGGCACTTTACTGACTCGCCACGTCTTTGGTTTTGTCCGCGCCTACTGTTGTTTTTTTTCCCCAGCATTGTGGCCTTTGTTAGCTTGTCTACTAAGTCCTCCAGATCTTGGTGTCCCTTCAAAGGGTCGTCCAGCGCAGCGACATCAAAGAGAAGAGGCCAATAAATGAGAGAGGAACTCTGGCCTATCCTCTTTCCAACAACACATCGCTGCGACAGAGGAACAGACAAGTATTGGTAATAACAGTCTCATTCTCGAGGCAGAACCTCACTGTTTACGTTTGTTTAGGCTAAGCTAACAAGCTAACCAAAATCCGGATAAATTACAACGTCTCAAAACAAGAGGACTTGCGGGATACTCCAGGCTTCTACTGGGATTAGTTTTCATCTGTCACCTGAAGGCCGTATAGTCATCTGGCGAGAGATTACACAAGGTTTCTGCTCATGAGTACGAAGTACGGCCAGCTGCTAAGAAGACGCATCAGGTAAAGGTAAGGTCATGGTGTTTAAGATGGCCTGGCTTCAAGCTAAACTAGCTTCTGTCTAAGCTATGTCCCTTAATCTGAAAATGAAAGAGACCCATCGTCCTTTGATGACGACGTAAGTTTGCATCGTCGCAGGGAGGAGCCCTCTTCGATTTAGCAACACGTGTACTGTAATGTGGATGGTACAGACTGTCGTCTTGCATTCGCCAACATGGCTGACCCTTTATTCTGGCATTGAATCGTCTCTTTGTATTGGCTCCAGTTTCGATTGGTTGTGGTCTAGAACCAAAGTCGTGGCCAAGCAGTTGTTGGATTTTCACTTGATTTGTCAAAGGTCTGATGCAATGCCACGTTGCGTTTTCACTCAAACTCTCTTTTCACTCAAACTCCTTCCAGGCCCAACGACAAGAGCCAACCCACTTAAATCTAACCCATCTCACCGCCCAGGATACTCTTGAAGGATGGCAAGAAGATCCGACGAAGAGGGGGGACAAATGAGTTTCCCGTACAAATGCACCAGATGCAGGAATCATGGGATCTTCATCTCATATCGCAGCCACAAGTGTCCCTTTTCGGCATGTGACTGCAGGGAGTGCAGGTACACCACCAAGCGTCGACAACTGAAGAGCTTTGAGGCGAAGCTGAAGCGGCGCGAGGACAAAGTAAATCGTTTTTTCAACCTGAAGCGGCGGAGAGCAGAAGCCAGGCTCAAACTTGCAGCCACCAATGGAGAGGCCGGACCCTCCAGTCAATTTGGAGAGGCCTTGATGGCCCCTTCAACGTCCAACAGCTCTCAGGATATTCAGGCTGCTCCAGGTGCTGCCAGAGAGCAGAACCTCACCTGGCCTCAGATGCTCCTTTTGGGTAAGTAGAACTTGAACAGTCCGGGAGGGATGATGGGTTGAGTACCTGGAGACCCCAAAAGGTTCCTCCGTTTGTTAATCTCCATTAATGTTTCTTTTAAAAAAAGTATTATAAAGTTCTTACAACATTAAACCCAGAGTTCCTCCCAGTGATTCTTGACTTTGTATTGGCTGTGGTGACAGCCTAATGAAGCTTCATGAAGCCTTGTTTACTCAGCCCACTAGATGGCACTCTGTGCTTCGTAATCTTTGGATTTGAGCGAAAAATGCTTCGTATTTTTCAACTGAGGGCAAATCCTACTGAGCCCTGGAAATGAGGCTTCATGAAGCTTCATCGGTCAAGGCCATACTCAGGAGGATATGAGGCAGTGGCCTGCAACTAACAATATCTGTCGCCGATGAGAAAACTATCCCCCCACCAAATGCACTGCAACGGTCCAAGGTTTTCAACGGGTTTGTTTGTGTGCATGTGTGAGTGAAATCCAAACATTTCCCCGCAGGTTCTCCCATCGCTGGTCACCTGAGGCAGATTGCGCCGCAGCTGTCTCCCGTCTACTTTTATCCCACCAATGTGCTCAACCCATCTGTTTCTGGACAGGCTGATGTAAGAGCCAGCGCAACGGTCGCAAGTCTGAAACACTTTTTAAAACATCTTGCACTTCCAGGCGGATAAGAACGAGCCGGGCACCGGGGGAGCGCTGGGCCGGGCTCAGGTGAGAGTGGATTCGATACGTGGTGAACTAACAAACCAGAAAACGGCTCCAACTTCGCTGCTAGCTTGAAATGTGTTTGAAGAATGTGCGAAACTCTTGATGTCTTGGCGTCATACAAGCTGCCTAAAACATGGAACTGGCCTCCATGTAGCGAAACAGTAGCTCTTGTCTGAGTCTCCTCCTGTTGTAAACATTGTGCCATGTCTCGAACGTTTGTCAAGAATGCCATTTGACAATGGGGTGACCAACTTTTTGGAGACTTCAAACTTGCGACTGCTTTTGTTTGCCTTTCTCTCTGTCCATTTGAAGGGATGTTGCCGTCACTGATCACATACTAACATGCGTTCTTCACGTTGGTAATGCTACTCACCAATATATCCACCAGGGGGAGCAGCACAGATTCCGAAGTTTAACAAACTCCATTGTTTGGTCCGTTTCCGTATGCTTGGTGGAAACGTGCAGAAATACGGACAAAATGAATGCAGAGCACGGACAGACGGCGCCGTCTGTATCTGGATTTGCATGTAGAAAATGGGCCTTTAGGCTTTCAAATGTCTCCCCTTCTGCCGTAGGCTATGCTTCACCCGACTGTCCACACGTTTAAAAAAAAAAAATCAAAATAATAGGTAGGATTATGATCTGCAGTCTCAGAGTTTCTGTTGCAATGCCACAAATTGATGTCACTTAAAGAGCAATGCACTGTGGGCCGTGGTCGCCATTTTACTTACAAGGTTGTTTACATTCCACACTGTGCCACGAGAGACAGATAGAAAACTGGAACAAACAAAAGACAAGTTGATGGACCATAGCCTGACCGAGCCGGGTTTCAAGACATCACTCAGATTCCTCAAATGTTTGGTGATAGTGTGACTTTCTGAACTCCTGTGTTGTTTCCTGGTGTTTTCTGTGAGGAAGTGATGCAACTGTTGATCTTCCCGCCTCTTTTTTTGTCCATTTCAGCAGTTTTTCAGGCTGTTCCTCGTCCATGTGCAGCCCTCCTCCGCTCCGTCTCAGCAACCTGCGCCCACTCCAGGAGACGCTGACCCACAGGCTTAAGATGTTTATGTAGTGAAGAGGTCAACTTGATATGGAAACTCAAGGACAGGTTAACACCCAGGGGCTGGTATACTGAAGTGCTGACTAAAAGGTGCAGGCTAACAGGCGTACAAGGTGATCTGTCAAGAGAGCATCAGTGGTTCCTATCAAAGGTCCAAAATATGTGCCCCGGTTAGTACTTTTACTGAGTCCAACACGTCTGTGTTTAGTTCTTTTTGAATGTCTGTGAAGACACAGTAGGTCCTCGACTGACGGCAGGTCTGTCGCGAGTCGAATTTCATCGTAAACTGGACTTTAGCTCAGCTAATGTGGCTGTAAACTCAATTCTCATCCAGCTCTTTTTTCTGCCAGTTCTGCCAGAGGTTTTGTTTTCTTCTTCAGCAGAACTTTTCTAATCCAAACAAAATATAGTTTTACTGAGTTGCTCCTCCTGCTGGTCCTTCAAGTCATTTCTCTGCTGCAGAGTAGGTTTAAGGTAAGGTAAGGTAACTTTATTGTCAAATATGCTACAGTACGAGACATATAGTATGGATGAAATATCATATAATATACGGGTCATTTTCGAACACCCTCATGCTGGTCAGGTTTTTCCCTTCCTGTTGAAGATGAGCTCCAAATCTCTACTGTAATTATTGGAACACTCCTCTCTCTCAGCGTAATTGGGGCAAGCGGTTGGCAGGCGCCCCCTCTTCTTCTCTGCTCCTCTTCATTAGATGTTCAAATAGTCTTCAGAGAGTTTCTGCTGTTTCTGGCTCAGCACACGAGCCTCGAACCCCCCCAATCGTGTGGTAGCATCAGTCCAGTCAAGCTCTTTCAGTCAAGTAAAATCATGTTGTTTCCAGGAATTTCTCCTCTGATACTCGATCTGAATTATTTCCATTCATCCTCTGGGAGACGGCGCCACCTACCCTTCAGTTTTAGGAGATATTTCCTGGTGTTTTCAAGCTTATCACCATAGTATTTCAGTTTCATCTGCTAATAAACACATGGGTCCCAGTACTGATCCCTGTGGAGCTCACACACTTCCACACTCCAGTTCCTTCTGTTCCACATCACCGTGGTCCTCAGACACTGTTGTTTCCTGTTCAAATAGTGATGTCTTAACTCATCCATGCCGCTGATCTTTTGCTCCTGATTCCAAATCGTGTGTTCACTCAGTGGAGTTGTCTAGCCTTTGCACAGAGTGGGTTTCTGGCTCTTAACTGCTAGTGACGACCTGTAGAACCGGCATCAAGCATGTCCTCTTCTCGGACTAACTTCGAGTCACTAGTGCGAGAAAGTGGCCAGTCATGTTGGTGCTCAGTGTATCTGCTTCTCGTGTACCTTCCATGTCTTGTTAGCGCTGTAGAGTCTCTCCGGCATTGTAGGTCGTGTGGTGTGTGGACTCAAGTTTAATTCTTTTTTTAAAAAAAAGAAACTGTCATCTTTCTCAGATGATGCATGTCTTTTCTGAGATTTCATATTTGCGATGGAAAAACCAAACGTCAGGTTCCATAAACTCCGAGACCTACTGTGGTTGTGCACACCTGGCTGCAGATGTGTTTTTTTCTCGTCACGTTTCAAGCCATCAATTTATTACCATTGAATCGCACCCATTTTGTAAAATTTGTACACGTGATCTTGGACTGTGGTTCTTGGTCGCCATGTGGGACTTCAGTAAATCTGCCCCTGAGTGTTTCAATGAAAAAAAAAGGTCCAGGTCAGAGTGTGTTAAACATATGAGCCTCAGTGTGATGGATTTGTGGCTCAAGTTTGGACTGTCTTATCGGAGTAATGTCTTCTCAAAATATTAATATAGTAATAATATTTTTATATGGTCCTCGCCAACCATTGATGACCTAAAAAGTTTCATGCTTAATTTAAGGTCAGCATTTTACAAGCTTACTTTTTTCTGTGTTATTTGCATTTTAGGAGTATTTTTGTATCCTCAAACACACAAAAAAAGGTTTGTTTAAAACAACCAATCTTTGAAAATCATTTAGTCTAGAGGGCTGAGGTCGAAAATCAATTGATGTTGAAGATCTTGTACGATCTTACCCAGCACTGGTCCACTCCAAAACATGATTTCAAATGTCAATGTCTCATTGAAAACGTGATCGAAATTTAGAGGTGACTAACTTGTGTATCGTTGGTTCAAAACGGCTTAACTGTCCGCAAGGGGGAGGCAAACTGCTCCTGCGCTCATCCACCCTGTCTGCACCAACTGGGTTCTCATGGTTTCCACTGTCATAAATCTGGTGACCAGTGGAAGCGTGAAGAGCAATAACTCAGAGTGAAAGGTTGTAGGACCTCAGATGAAGGGCGGTGCTGTAATAACCACATAAGTTCTCGTCTCGTGGAATTAAAATGACTTTGCGCGGACCAAATCCTTGTGTTCATTTCTATTTATTGTTGCAGAGAAACAGTGTTAAGCTATAGCACTCCTTTTTGAACAGAGAGCGCCCCCTACTGAGCGCTGAAAACGCAGACAGTTTAATGAAATAAGATCACATTTATTTCAGTCCAGTCTAGTTTCAGTCATGTCTTTTAGACCAGACAGCTTCAGTTCCCAGGGAACTTTATCTCCTCTTGTGTTCCCCAAGGCTCTGTTTTAGGTCCCATTCTGTTTTCGATCTACAAGCCACTTCCTGGTCAAATCGTCCAGCATCACCATGTATCTTTCCACTGCTACGCACGCATTTATCTGGCTATAAAAAAAATCTCATGGTGTTGGATGGCTCATGTCCTTCAGCTGAACCAGTCAAAAATAGAAACATTAGTCCGTCCCTCACCAAAGTCTCCTGATAGCTGCCGCAGCGCCTTCTTCAAAAACAGTGTCCGATGTGACTCTTCACTTTCATTTCACCCTCACTTTAAAACAGTCCAGTTTCATTCAGTTTAAAATGATCTCTAATATCAAAGCCACAGTCTCTCAAGACGACAAAAAAAAAACATTCATGTGGTAAACCTCACTGGCATCAACATGAAACATCTATCACACCTCCAGCAGGTCCAGAACTCAGAAACAGGGCTTCCCACTAGCTCTAGAATGGACATTGAGATTGTATTGACAACTTTAAAAGCTACTACATTGTAGAAATGTTGACCCCCTGCAAGCCAGCCAGGAGCCTCAGGTCGAGACTCAATTCTGACAGGTCACCTTGACTCCTGAACATCTCACCAGAGGAGGTCCGAGATCAGTTCCATGTTCTTGTTTGTTTCACCTTGTAAAGCACTTGGTGACCAGCATTCTTCAGGGTATGACCTTCAGACTGGATGATTCTGGTCCAAACACGTGAAGAAATCATTTTTAAAACCCCACAGCAAATGGATCAGTTCATCACATGGACTTAAGCATCAGGTGTTAATGCAGACGGGACTGATGCTGAGTCGGAGATTTATTGACCCTCTTGCAAGACGTTTCACAAGAATTGCTGTGGTGGCAACATCGAGTGATGCAACAAGTTTTGGAACTTGTATTGACAACCAACGTCATGTTTTCAGAGGTACTTAGCAGCAAACTACTGTTAAAGCTCGTCCAGAAAACGGTACGGGGAACTCTAGAAGATGTCACTGAGGTCCTGATCCTGGAGGGGATGAGGGAAGGTCTCTTTGTCACATGGGTCTACTTCATCACCCCATACTTCATCATCCTGTCACCTTCACAGCAGCTGCGATGTGAGGAAGCCTGCTGCTGCTCACCACCTCAACCTCCAAAACCTCAGCTAGGTCTTGAACTTCGGGTCATGACAGGAGTCTCCAGGAAGAGGCGAGAAGCTTAGTCGTGCACCAGAGTCTCTGAGTAGATTTGCTACCTCTCTTGAGCTACTTCAGATCATTTCCTTTGGAGTTTTTATGAGTGCATATTGCGACGTCCGCAGCTTGGCAACAGTGGAAAGGAACAAGGTTCATCGATCTACTCCACCATTTCAAATTCCACTCAGAGTCATCAAAGTGGGTGGAAGTTAGGGGCGAAGGGCTGAGCCCCTCGCTGGCTGTAGTTGTACACTCCGGCGGGTAGATACGGAGGAGGCGACCACGGCATGTTGACTGTGATGTTGTGAGACGGAGGGAAGCTGCAGGGGTCACTGTAGATCTGCAGGGGAAAACTTGTGATGGGCAGAGGAGCGATCTGCCCGATGTGACCGGAGACCGGCGCATCTGTGGAGGAGGAGGAGGAGAACGTCTTAGAGCACAGATCAGCCTAGAAAAAAACTGTTCCCCATCTTTTTCTGTTGATCCGATTGGAAATAGCAACACAACATCTCACCTCGCCCCCAGTGTTTCGTGCCAAAAAAGGGTTTGTGGTCTTAACTTGGTGTATAAAGCACCTCAAATGACCTAAACTCACAGGGTGCACTTGTCGGCACCGGGCAGGGCCACATACAACACTCTATATACAAAGTAACATCTAAAGTTAAACCCATTTATACTCAACGTTACGTGCGAATCCGGACACCGGTCTACATTTCCTCCGTATTTCCGCATGTTTCCACAAAGTTTACAGATACGGACCACACGGAGCAGTACCACTGGAAACCATGGGGGGCAGTGTTGCAGTTACTACCCGATGCGTAGCTCTAATGAGACACGAAGAAGACATAACGCTGGCGGAAATTCTCCGTCCTCCAGTCGCAATATATTTAACAGCCTCACTGACCACCACCTTCTACAATGTTGCCTCCTTTTTCTCTTGTGCGCGAGGTACATTATCAGTACGTATTCCACAGTCGCCATGTTGGTTTTGGTGTTTGTAGTTGTCATATACTTCTGACTCTGGGCTGCTCCCCGCGGTGGATATAATGTTGAACTGCAATGCCAACGTAAATAACGTATGGACGCATGTGCACGGGTACATTTTCGTAGGAAAAGGGAGCATAGATGGGCCTTTAATGACCATCTTGCAGTATAGCGGAAGGAAAACATTTGACTCCTTTGGAACAAATGTGTCGACATGCAACACTGTAGGCTGACCTCAGCTTCTGACGCAGCATGGCTCGCAAAATAACACCTGCGGTTTGGCTGAACCATTGAAGACCCAATTTAAAATCAAGCCAAAATGTTTCCCTGGTTTCTATGAGCTGATCTGTCTGTCACTGGAACAGAAAAAAAGAAAACGTATTCACTGAGGCTGGGATCCTAAACGCATGCCCACTTTTGGTTTGTCTGCCTCGGGACCCAGACAACAAACACGCTGCTGAGACTCTTCTAGCTGGCCCGCCGCACAGCAGGCACAGTACCAGACAGGTGTTCCCATTTCACCTCACTAACTATTTCTACTTCAGTTGGCAGGATTGTCTTACTTAATGGCACCAGCTGCTGCCACTGGAGGCCGGAGCCTGTAACTTGTACTTCAACGTTAGCCTTCGTGCTGACGACCTCCTGGTAGCCCTGGCCGGAAGTGGGCGTGGTCATTGTGCTCAGTGGTATCTCTGCCGTCGTCGACCCCACCTGACTGGATGACGGCGGGTCTTCGCTTTTGCTCGGAGTGTTGGACTCCGCTTCGCCTTTGGCCTGCGACTGCAGTAGCTGCAGCGCCTTGGCCTCCCGCCGCTTCAGCTTGGCCTGAAGGTTGCCGAGTCGCGTGCGTTCCGTGCTGCGAGAGCATTTCTCACACACGCACGTCGAGCAGGGGCAGTTGTGGCCTCTGTAAGGGACGATCAAGCCATGGTTCCGGCAGCGCGTGCACTTGTAAGGCACCTTTATCCGCTGCTCTTCTTTGGCCTGCCTCGGCATCTCGTAAAACAAGCCAGACGGCAACAGTTCTGAGGAAAGGGCGATGGCGCTTTGATGTTCCAGATAAGCTGTTCTGTACGGCTGTTGTTGATCCTAAAAGGAGGAGACTGAAGCTGTCAATGCTGTCGTTACAAGAGTTACACAAGCCGAAACGGTCATCTGCTCGCGCTCACTTCACTTTAACCCTCTACGTGTTATGAGAGCAGTTGAGGGAAGGAGGCGGAGCAAGCCATCGCACTGGGTTGAGGGTTAGTTGTGCTGACCCATCTGAGCCACCTAAAGGGGTTTGGAGCCAACAACTGGTCACAGCACTACAGGACCATGGATAGCAGCCTCTTGCTACCCATTGTTTTTGCCACACATTTTGGGTCCCAAACTTTTGGTTCACATTTCAAGTCATCAATGAGGCTCACTGTTTTCAGAGGGTTCTTCTCCTGTCGGCTGCTGGGGTTTAAAAATCGCACGTTGTTCAACGCAGCCTTCTTGTTCACCGGCATAATTGGACTTTTACTGACCGCTGCCACCTGCTGGGCTCTATTAGGGTCTGGTCTTTTCTTTAATGACTCAGGGGAGTCGTATTTATACTCTGTGGTCGTCCGACTCTAAAGGACGCCTTTGATGTTTCTCAGGAAGAGAGCGAGCTGAACTGCAAACAAATAAAGGCGGGCGTGGGTGAAGACTGGATGGCGAGAAAACTCTCTCGAAACTCTGCCCATCTGAAGCATCGATACTGCAGTTAACTCTTTGGGCGCCAGTTTTTTTCAATGAAATATTCCACTGTGATGTCACTATTTCAAAAGGTTGTAGCTAGCGAACGGTTAGAGAAAAAGGCATATGGTGAAAGAGAAATGAGTCGGCCATAATGAATTGCACGCTTTAACAGATGTTTATCTGACACACTAGAGACACTCTTCCTCATCTGTCATGCACGAATGACGATGATGATGGATGGGGATCATCACTGTCATTTACCGCAGGACTGTGCCACTATTTGCAGTGGAATTTCTCCAGTAGTTTCTACCGCTATTTCTGATGCTATTGCGTTTTTGTCTTAACATTTCTGCTTCCTCCATCACTGTTTTCGCTGCTTTTATTTAGCGACTCACTGTCTTCACGCACTGAAGTAGCAGCACTTCTGCGCATCGCTTTCTGTTTGACTGTCGATCTTAACCACAGTGTCATTGTTTAGAATCCAAGTGAGTCAGATCGGCTCTGCTGGTCTCTGTTATGCTACAAATATGGAAGCCCAACTGCCCTCGTCTCCTCGACTGGAGGGAACGCTCATATAGACACGTCCACAAATGTTGCTCAAGCTGCAGGTGCCGCCCTCTACTTGTGTGAAGTAGTAACTACATCAGGCTCCGTATTTGCAACTTGTCTTGTTTAAATGTGGCCCAACGCAATTTGGTGGGTTGCAGGACTGATTCCCTTTACTCCAATGACTTTCAGAGAGCCCTCATTTTCACTACTGAGTTGCCGGGCCAAAAGTTCCCCATGCTGCAAGTGTGTTTTGTCATTACTTCTCTCTGGTTCAGATACAGTTTGTCATTGATGGTTTTCATGGCTCTGCTTGACAGTCCGCGGGCAAAACCCTTCTGGCGCAAAATAAAATAAAAAAAACCTGTTTCTCAAGATCTGAGGTGGAAATCTGGGAGATTTCAATTCACCTCAGATGCATTCACCAAACTGTTTCAGCAAGTTATTTGACTCAGGGCAAAGTACATTCCAGAACAAACTCCCATGATGGAATAGCGATTGTAACAGTTAATGTGACAGCAAAACGGTTCAATACACTGTAGACTTGTGTTCGGATATGGCTGCTTTTTTTTTCTTTTTTAGGGTTCTACTGCAACTACGACTACTGCAAATGTTACTCCTACGACTTTCACTACGACTAGTAATACAGCAGATAAAACCGCAGAATAGTCAACATCCTGACATCACACCCAGAACTGACTTGTAATTGGAAGACGTGTGTCAACACCACCGTCTTTGATCAAAAATATAAATATTGCCGGCGGCTTGTGTACATATGCTAAACATCTGGTGTCTCCTGAGGTTAATCTTCAGCTGAGGGACATTCCTGTCATCTGTGGACGGTAACCTGAAGAACCCACTTGTCCTCACTCACCACATCCATGAACCTCATTGGGTCCTCTTCTTGGTCCAACACTGTCTCCCTCAAACCTCGGCGCATGTCCCTCTGATCTCCTTCCCACTCACTCCCCATGGCGACAGCGTACATCAGGTGCACTCAGCATCCAGAGGTGATCGACAGCCACTCTCCGTCTGTGGTGCCAACAGTTTGGACTCAATATTGACTTTCGCAGGTGTGACCCAAAGCGCACGGAACACAGCCAACTTGGCTTGTCTCGTAACGGAATCTCGCCTGAAGGGTTCTGTCATTCACCAGGAGGAAGCCGTGAACACCAAGGGTCTGCAGTCAGACACCACCACTGGTCCCCAACCCAGTCAACAGCACCAAATCACGGGCCGGAGAGAGCTGCACCAGATGATGCAACACCAGAGGCACAAAGCCACGAACCTGCCATCAAATAGTCTGCCCCTACTCCAGTACAGTGACTACGCATACTACAACTGCCACGATCTTTGTCAGTACTACACCTTCTTCTAATAATCCAACTACTCTACTACTACTAATAGTGCTCTGTACTATAACTACTGCAGTATAATGACTATTATTACAACTACCCCAATCTCTACTACAACTACTGTTATTACTACCACCGCTACTACTACTACTACTACATATTCCACTGTCACTATTAGTACTGTAGGAATCTACACCTTTAATGTATCTTCCGCGTGTTCGTTTACTCGTGAGAATGACTACCAAAAGCCCACAACTTAAAATCAAAAAGAATGTATTCCCTGACAGAGGAGTCTAATTACCCTAACAGAGCTCTGGGTCCACAACTACGCCTGACTTAGCCTTAGCTCCAGTGGTGTAGAGTGACAAAGACTATCTGGCCCTGACCCTTTTTATATGTTTTCAGTCTGCAGTCTTCAATCTTGGGGTGCAGTCTCCACCGATTGGTCCAGGTCTCCTTATGGTCCAGGCCACTGGAGTCGCATTCCAAATCTTGTGTCGCCTCCACCACGTCTGGAAATCCCTTTAGGATGTTTATACATCTGTCCTTTATTGGCGACAATGGCGGAGCAGATGACCCAATACGTCCTTCTTTGGTATCTTGCTTCTGTCAACTCATCCGTTCTCCACCTGATTAATTGGTTTACGACGCCACAGATGGTCTCCAAAAGGTTCCTCATATCAGATGCCATTCCTGCCATTTAGAACACACCATTTTTACTCCACACATTCTTTCTTAGATACAGGGACAATTTGAGGACACCTTACCCTTACCCTGCATCTGTTGAACTCAATCCTTTTATTATTTAACAACCCATTATAAATTCTATTTAATAATATAGCTTAATTAATATATTTATTTTGTAATTTAATATTATTCCCATAATCCCCCTTTTGATCTCTTCCTAAAGAGATCAACAACACATCAAACATAGTTCACAAAACTCTCCCTGGTATTAAAATTAAAATCAATATCAGGATTGAAGTAAATAAAATTCAAACTTGACAATAAGGATTTCAAACATTTCATGCCAAGGATACAATATTTTCTTCTTCCAGATGTTTCCCATCGTCTCCTGGAACACATAGCATCACATAGACTCCTTTGCCATCGTCCTCCTTAAATGCCCTATTAATCATTTTCGAAAACACAACTTACATACAACATCCACACCATCACAAAGTAAAGTAGTTCACATGTATCATCGTTGTTATAAACAATGTTATTATCAATCCTTTTCAGTTGCCAAACCAGCCCGTCAGCAAATTATGTAGCAGGTCATCCACATTGATCTTCGTTTGATGGACATGGCTTTCAAACCTCTCATGGCTCTGCAGATCTTTTGTTCCTATTCATTATTAGGGTCTCATTGCCAGATCCTACCAGGTTGGGTTCCTTGTCCCCTATTGTTAGCCTGCACAGCCATGACATTACTCCCAAGGAGATCACCAGATCCCCAAAAGTCACCAGCTGTCCTTCTTTGTCCATCACCATCATCTTATTGTCCCCCTTTTTAAAATTTCCAGAAATATGAAATGAGCAAAGAAAACAAAAACTAGTGACAATACATTTAGCTTGAACCATGACTTCAAAAGATCCAGTCCAAAGTAGTTCGGACCACTTTCTCTGCAACACATGAAGATAAATGGATGACGCTGGCGGGGGTCCGTCTGGTTCAGCTGCAAAAGTCGCATCATCCTGCGCACAAAAACATGAAGAAAGTTGCTCCCAGTAGGGCTTATAGCCGGCTGGTGGGTCCACTTCCGGCTGGAGCAACACCGAGGCTGGACCGAGCATCAGACGACCAGTCAGGAGTTCAAAAAGTGTGAACCCTGTCCGGCGGTTAATAGATTGTCTGATTGCCAAAAGAACTATAGGCAGGGCTTACAGCCAATTCAGCCCTGTTTGTGCACATGTCTTGGCCAAATGCTATTTCGGCATACGATTCCTTTGTTTAACGTGATCTTGAGATTAGGGATGATATGCAGAACCAAATTTATAAATCAATCCCAGGAACTACACAACTTTTCCATTAATTTTGCTGTAAAATGCATGCGATCTGTGATGTGATGTGATGTGATATGATAATTCCTGAAAACCCATGGGTAGAAATATAATGGTTAACCAGCGCTTTGATGACAGACAACAAATCCTTCCTTGCACACAGATACACCTCAGGCCGTCCTGAAAAAGTCTCCACCATCACCAACATATACCTCTTTATCTACACCGGTGTGATCATGTCTGTGTAATCCATGACCACCACTTCACCCGGAGTCCTCCCTGACTCCATCGAATGCATCACCCTCTTCGTTGGACCAATGCTGAAACTCTGACAAATCATCAGGAAGGACCACTCTTCTTGGTCCCTTCACTGGGCTGAACCACAGCCCCTGATCAGCGTTCCATCACGCCCCAGTGGCACTCCAGTCTTGCTTCTCACTGTCCAGCGCATTCGCCTGTAGCTGCTGAATAACTTGTAAAGTGATTTCAGGTAACAAGTCCTCAACTTGCTTACCTCATTGAGGAGAAACCTGACAGCCTGCAGCCTCCTTGCCGCTGCATCTGCCGCCTGGTTACCCCTGGCAACCTATGTGTTCACCTTCATGTGTCCTGGGCATTCAACTACCACCACCGCTGCGCAGGGTTGACAGCCTTGTCCAACCTATGAATGAGATCCCCATATGCAACTGGATCCCCAGTCGCTGTTACAAAACTGTGCGTCTCCAAAATGCCAAATCAACAACTCACAACATACACAGAATCCAAATATCCTCACCTTTCTTTTGGTTGAGTACACCGTTTACAACATCATCAGATACTAACACATCTGAGCAAAATCATCCTGGTAGCCTCCAAACAAATACCAGAACGATTCTGTCGCAATGTACAGATCGTCGAGATACCATACCAAGAAAACACCTGTAGGTAATGAAACAGTGGAGAGCATGTCACACAAATATTGGCTGAAAATCCCACGGCTCAATTTCCACCCTTGTGGGACTCATGTGATACATGAACGCAAAGAACTTTCTACATTCTGGAGCTAATAAGATACAGAAAAACGCATTTGCCAAATCGCTCACTCTAAACCACTGAAATTTTGGACTTAACACATTCCAACATCTGTGCGAGTCAGACACTGGAACGCACAATGTTAATGTTACCTTATTAATTTCTCTGAGGTCATGTGCCATACGATAATTAACGCAGTCTGCTTTCTTTACTGGTAAAATAAGTGTGTTGCACGCCGATGAGAAAACCTCCAGCACTCCTGACTCCCATCATCCATCCAGAGTGTTAGCAATCCCCTCAGACGCCTCCTGTTTACGTGAATATTGTGGAACATTAACAAACGCGCCAGGTGTGATTTCAAACGTTACCGGTTCACAATCGACACAGTGGCCCACGTCCGCCGGTCTTTATGACCACAGCGAATCAGGCAGGGTGTCCAACAGCTCTGCTGATAATTCATGATCAGAGCGCTCTCGTCCGTGAAACCTAGTTAGTGTGGCCAGAACATCTGAATCTCCTGTTTTATCCTGGATACAAAAAGTGTTTAGCGAAGGTGAAAACGGCACGTTTGGTACTTGCCCACTCTGTCAGTCTTCCGCTGCCTCACACTGCTTCACCATGGGTCCCAGCTCTCTGAGCACATGCTCGTGAACTGGTTCAAGAAAGATGTGTGGATTAGATGTTTCGGACATCATATACCACTCACCTTGTGAAGACGTCAGTTTGGTAGGTACAGCTACTCCCTGTTTCCCTACATAAATGCAGGTACTTGAGAGTTGCCATTCTTCCCCCTTTAACTGATTCAAATGCTTCTTGATAGATCAAATCTTGATTTTGGCCATAAAACAGAGTGAGGTGGAGGGGGTCAATCGGAGGTCTTAATGAGGCCACTGGATCGTTCCAGGGCTTCCACAGCAGGAAGGTTGAGTACACACCACCTTCCCCTTCTTGCTCTTGAGTCATTGAGGCTGCAGTTCATGTGAGTCCCATCAGCATCATGTGATTTCCAGAATGTCTCTTTGGTGGGATTCGAAGGCTTGATGGTGGACAGTGTGGTTCCAGTGTCCATTAACATGTTGACAGTCTGTCCCTCCACTTTGACAGAGACTGGACTCTGCTGCTGCGGTAGATAAGGTTGTTGATTCCAGGGCGCTGGTCCTCGACCACCTCGACCTCTGGGGGCTCCCCCTCCCCTAGGTCCGGGTCTGGCTGCCTCTCATTGCCACTCCTCCAAAACTTTGTTGTAACACAGGAGGGTGTGGACAGTCTCTCACCCAGTGGGTTGGATCTCCGCAGCGATGACACACTTGAGGTTGTTGCTGGTAGGCGGGTTGAGTGATGCTTCCCCTACCGCCTCCAGGGTCACCCCTCCCACGATCCATGGCTCTGCCTCTCGATTGACCGGTTCCCTGATCCATCCACATCTGTTTCTCCCCTTTAACTTTATCCTTTCCCTCTTTGTTTGTGAATCATGGCATTGCGACGGACTGGTGCGAGTCGCAGCTTCAAAAGCTGGTCCTGCTTGCCCTTGCCATTTTTTTTTCAGATTCAGCGTGATGATCTGCAAAAAGTTTGAGATAATGAACATGTCTTTTAAAATATTTTGCTCAGCATCCATCAGATCCACGTTTATACCCAATTCTGATTTAACTTCTTTTCATGATTACAATTCCAAAAACCACCTCTTTTGCATTATTTCTGGACGCACGTGCAGCAGTTTTATCGGTCCACAGAGTCAGGCACTTGTCATAGTGAGAGCTGGGGTCCGTGGCTGGCGTGTAGTCTGGCAGAGTCGGAACTGTCGGGGCACTTAAGGGAACAAGTCTCTGATCACTGTAAAAAATAAGAAGCAAAACCTCCAAAAGGAGAAGTTAACTCTACAGAATCAAGTCCAGTCATGTAAAGAATTTGGTCAAATTGTTATACTGAACTGTAACATGCACGGGTGACTCTCACCACATCGCCAACTGCAAGTAAAATGCTGTCCATATGTGTCTTTAATGCTCCAATCCACTCTTCACCACCTGCAGTCAAACTTGGCAATTTATTAGTTACCAGGGTCAGATCTTGCATCTCCCACTCATGATACTGCAATACTCCCTGATTGTTGATCATCATTGGATAGTTGGATAGCTCGTCTGCACGCTCCTGTCTGTGACCTGTTGTGGACTCCGTCACGGGGGGTGGGGCTGCTTCCTCCCCTAACACTGAAGCCACTACCATCATGTCACAAACAGCATTCTGGTCTCCTCATTCTCTTCTATCAACTCCTTCAGCTCCCTTGTTTTCAACCATGTAGCTGTTTTCACCTCATCTTTCAACTTCTTTCCTTTATCCACAACTCTTCTTTCCTTCTGCTGCAAATTCTCAGATAAATGTTTCATAGTACATTTCTGCCTCAGAAATTCCTTCTCCTTCCCTAACACCACCCACTCTTTATTTAATCTATTTCTATGTTTTTCTTTTCTCTCCTTATCCACCCCAGCCAAAACTTGTGTCTCTATCTCTGCATACAAGTCATCCATCTTTTTCTCTCGTGATTCTACTTATTACATCCGTGTAAAATACGCACATTTACCTTTTCCTCTCTCTCTCTTTTTTTTTTTTTTTTTTTAAATCTTAAAATAAGTTCCTGACCTCACTATCGCAGACCATCAAAATAAAAGTCAAAAATAAAAAACTATATACTGGGGATCAGACCCAGATAAAACTCTATTCTCCTGGTATCCGACCAGGCATAAAACTCTGTCTTGATATCCGATCAAGTATAAAACTCTATTCTCCTGGTATCCGACCAGGCATAAAACTCTGTCTTGATATCCAATCAAGTATAAAACTCTATTCTCCTGGTATCCGACCAGGCATAAAACTCTGTCTTGATATCCGATCAAGTATAAACTCTATTCTCCTGGTATCCGACCAGGCATAAAACTCTGTCTTGATATCCGATCAAGTATAAAACTCTATTCTCCTGGTATCCGACCAGGCATAAAACTCTACGCTGTTTCAGGGGGTCCCAAAAATCCCCTATGTGTACAGCAACATTGCAAAATGAGATCGCGTCCGATCTCAAGCCAGTCTACGGCGGGACAGAACCGAGTCCAGTTCCAAACTGACTCGCGTTCATGCAAAATGAACCAAAGCCCGCTCTATGGCTGCTTTGCATTCACAAATAAAAAATGAACCAAACCCCGCTTTTTCGCTGATTTGCATTCACAAATAAAAAATGAACCAAACCCCGCTCTCTGGCTGATTTGCATTCACAAATAAAAAATGAACCAAACCCCGCTCTCTGGCTGATTTGCATTCACAAATAAAAAATGAACCAAACCCCGCTCTCTGGCTGATTTGCATTCACAAATAAAAAATGAACCAAACCCCGCTCTCTGGCTGATTTGCATTCACAAATAAAAAATGAACCAAACCCCGCTCTCTGGCTGATTTGCATTCACAAATAAAAAATGAACCAAACCCCGCTCTCTGGCTGATTTGCATTCACAAATAAAAAATGAACCAAACCCCACTTTTGTCTTTAACTAAAATGACTATGGACCAAACACTGTCTTCCAACCAGTCTCCAAAATAGTTCTTATCCAATATGCAGAATTCGTGATATCTCAAACAGGTTTCTGCTCACCTTTAGTCCGGTGCACCGTGGAGACCAATTGTCCAACAGAAATCAAGTCCGACTCCTCTGTCCTGTTATCCAGCCACCTCACGATCACGTCGGGGTTCACCAAATTGTAGGAATCTACACCTTTAATGTATCTTCCGCGTGTTCGTTTACTCGTGAGAATGACTACCAAAAGCCCACAACTTAAAATCAAAAAGAATGTATTCCCTGACAGAGGAGTCTAATTACCCTAACAGAGCTCTGGGTCCACAACTACGCCTGACTTAGCCTTAGCTCCAGTGGTGTAGAGTGACAAAGACTATCTGGCCCTGACCCTTTTTATATGTTTTCAGTCTGCAGTCTTCAATCTTGGGGTGCAGTCTCCACCGATTGGTCCAGGTCTCCTTATGGTCCAGGCCACTGGAGTCGCATTCCAAATCTTGTGTCGCCTCCACCACGTCTGGAAATCCCTTTAGGATGTTTATACATCTGTCCTTTATTGGCGACAATGGCGGAGCAGATGACCCAATACGTCCTTCTTTGGTATCTTGCTTCTGTCAACTCATCCGTTCTCCACCTGATTAATTGGTTTACGACGCCACAGATGGTCTCCAAAAGGTTCCTCATATCAGATGCCATTCCTGCCATTTAGAACACACCATTTTTACTCCACACATTCTTTCTTAGATACAGGGACAATTTGAGGACACCTTACCCTTACCCTGCATCTGTTGAACTCAATCCTTTTATTATTTAACAACCCATTATAAATTCTATTTAATAATATAGCTTAATTAATATATTTATTTTGTAATTTAATATTATTCCCATAGTACAAAACTACCAAATATTACAACTTACTACCACAATGCTAGTACTACAACGACCACTGTCCCTACTACATTACCATTGTAACTACTACATTGATACTTTTACACTAAAAATCATCGAGTAAATAAAAAGAAAGAAATGTAATGCTACACATACGTATAGAACATGTGTAACATTATACACACACACACACACATTTCATGTTTTCATTGACTTTCATGCTAGCCTCACATCCTAACTTCACCATCCAAACCAAGTGGCTCGCCTTAACCAAACCTACCACCTTAACTAAACGTAAATTCAATTATAATGACCCAGTTATTTTGAAGGTTTTTTTTGTATATTAGTTCAGACAACTCAAACCTCCCAAATGTACTACTACTCAAATGTATCTCAGCTCCAGTCAATCGCTCGACTTGTTGTTTACGTACATGTGACAAATTCCCTGTGTTTGACTCAACAATTTTAACTGTAAAAATGTAAAACACACAAAGTGTAGCTTCAGTTTCTAGAGCATATTTCTGCTACTCCTAATACTTGTACTAGCACTACTATCGTTACTAGTACCCCTAAATCAGTACCAGATGATGCTGAAGTGACTCATTCAGAACAGCCAAAGGACTAATGGCTGTTTCACCCCTGCAAAAAAACAGAAAGCATTGTGTAATGTCTTGATAAATAACTATTTGGATCAAAGCGTCTTGTTTTATTTACCCAGCCCCGTCTCTGAACCAGTAATGTGTGCCAGCAGGAGCTGATACTGACAAGCAAGTTGTTTGTCATGCTCCATCACACTGTCAGTGACTGAATCGGGACACACCCGACCTGGGAGCGACACGTTTCAGGAACACTGCAGAACCAATCGAAAGATAAAGATCGATAAAAGCCCTGGTCCTGGAGCTGCCTGGGCTTGTCACGGGAAAACTGTGACTGAGTAAACCTGCCCAGCGGAGCGGAGGAATGCTGAACACACAGCATGATGTTGGAGGACGCGCAGGGCAGATTAACTGTGTCAACAGAGAAACTCCTTCGAATGAATCCAGGTACAATCCCTGGAGAGGAGCGCGGAGGAGATGATTTATGTTGGTACGGCGTGACGACTTGTTTTCAGAAGCAAAATGATTAGAGCGCTGACAGGCACAATGGGACGGGTGTATTCGTGAGAGGTGCTGGTGTTGACCCTGAAGCCTCCGGTTGTCTGAAACACAGCCAGCTGGGTGTGGCGCCCGAGACTGTGGACAATGGAAACACTGCTGCAACACATTCCTGACTCGGTGCAGGAGTTCAGAGAGCCCAGCGATGGACGGAACAATGTCCTGCTGGGCCTCTCGGGTCGATAACAGGTTCTTCCTTGCTACTATCAAGAGGTCTTACAGTCGCTTATGTAATGTTTACTCAGTGCACCCTCCTCCTTCCCGCCGCTTCCACGGACGCAAGAGACGCTTCGGCGGGACAATCTTAGCTTTGGTGTTAGCCCCAGAAAAGCTGGAGGAGGTTTCCATTGAGAGGCAAGCCGGGCCTCTTCACCTCACCTGCTGCCTCCTGGGCCTCAGATTAGCAGAGGAGAATGGATGGATGGTTTCCAAACACCAAGAAGCTAATGAAAGCAGACACCTTCTGGAAGCGATTGGTTTTGTGAATCCAGGCCAAGTGAAACACCACACACCTGTTTTGACATCAGGAACGTTTTGGGTGCGTATCAGGTGTGGTCCCTCATTCCACTCACTGATTTCTGTCCAGATGGAGAACGTCAGCACACAACAACACTTTCATTGCCAAATTGTTCATCGTACCCTGAATAGAATCTGCTTCTGAACAACCTGGACTTCGTCCATTCACTGGAACTGAGGTCGCAGGGGCAGCGCTTCAAGCGAAGCAGCGTACGCATCAGTGGACTGGAGGAGACTCCAGTTCTTCTGAGAGATGTGCTCACCACACTAGGGACTCAACTGGCTTTTTTCCATGCTTGGCCTGCGTTGGTTTGTGTTCAAAATAACGTGAGTGTGTAACGCGTTTGTATGAATTTTTTGGAAATAGGTGAAATGGACAAGGGACAAATTGTTCGGTTTGGGGAGTGGTCCGGGTCACCGTCTGGATGCAGGATTCTTTTTTAAGGAATTTGTTTTGGAGTCGGGGGCCTGAAGCTGTTTGGCGGAGGTTTGCGCTCTCTGAGAGATTTTCAAGATTGACTGGACAGAATTATCTTGCGCTTTCTTTGCATCAACAGTTTGCTAATATTAAGCTAACATTCAGCAAACTAATAATAGAGAAACATCAAAACCTTTTCAAATGAGTTTCACGATTTCGTTTCACGTGATATGCAGCTGCTGCCTCTCTGTTGGACACAGTTACTGCACTTCAGATTTGGGTCTTTTCAGACAAGGCCCAGTATCCACCCCTTAACCCCACACCCCAACCTGGATCCTCACAATATGGAGTCCGTATTGTTCTCATCCGGGTCTACTCTGGTTTCCTCCCACAGTTTCAACACAGCGGTTAATCGATACTTGTGTGTGTCTCTTGTAGTGTGTGTTTGTGCTCTGTGAAGGACCCCTGCCTCTCCGTTCAGTCGCTCTTGTTAACTAAAACATTAGGACAGAACAGATGAGCCTCCCTCCTCGATAGCCCGCTTTGACCTTGCGCTGCTAAACATTGAGTGTGACAGTTGACTTAATAAAACCGCGGCAGTATTGCTGTTGTTGCTGGAGCGTGAACGCCGTGCTTCACTTGAAATCAGAGGCTGAAGTGAAACTGCATTCTCTCCATCAGATGTTATCACTCCAACTAATGACTGCATTATCCGTTATCGGAGCCATTGTCACGCCACGAACAGGTCGAACTCCAGGGTCGGCGGGGAGGTGAGCGCCTCCTGCCCTCCAGGTTATCAGTGACATGCCAGAAACCAGAGTTTCTGCATTATAAACAGTTATCAGAGTCATTGTCATGGAGCAAACAGGTCAAACTCCAACATGAGGTGTCCAACAGAAGACACTGGTCCTGTTGTGGAGCCTGGTGTGCTCTCAGAAACATCTGCACCACCAAAGACTGCGGAGCACTGAATGAGCATGACGCTTTCATATGAATCTCATTACTAAACGGGCAAAAAGAAGAAGAGAAAAAGAGCCTTTTGAAACAATTCAATGAACTGTCTTTTGACTTTTAACTTCCTCTTCATCATAATTCCTCCCACTCCATCTTTTCTAATCTTTTCTATGGCTGCCTTGCTTGAATCGCTTTCTTTTGCATTACTTAAAACTTGTTCCTCAAATTCCAGTGAAGGAAAGAAGTCGCAGAGCGCAGACCTCCGCCACACACTCCATCTCCACCTGTATTGTAATGTTCAGCATTACTGCCACCATTTAAAGCTCCGTTTTGATTGGCTGTCTCTCTCTTATGAGCACAGTGGCTCCACGCAGGAACACTGTTGCCTTCAAGTAGTATCGGATAGTATAGTATGGCAAACCTTAGAACGACTTTTTGTTTTGCAAACTGTCCTGAACGCAGCACGGTGTTGCAGAGAATCCCGGATCCAGATGTTGAACACATCTGTTCCTCCTTGCAACATCATGTCCTGAACATTTCATCAATAATTCATTGCTTCAGATTAACACAAAAACACTGAGACAATAATTTGCATTATTACCATAAAATTAGAAAATTTATTTCGGCATTATTATTTTTTTAGATAAAAATGTTCTGTTTACACTTGCCCCAAGGGACTCAACTTTTTGTTGAAAGTCTGGACCTCTCCACACATGACTGGGGACCAATGCTGCCTCTAATTTTTCATGTGTCTGAGCAAACACACAGACTCTCTGAGTCGGCTGTGGTGACTGCTGTCGATGAAAACACTATGGTTGGCCTCATCAATGAGGGTGGTGAGACGGGTTATCGACTGGTCCTCTGAAGCACTCAGAACACTCCAGACCAGACCAGGGTTCCAAACAAGGACCCACAGTTTAACCCAGACCTGGGCAAAGTGTGGCCCGGCAGCCAAATCCGTCCGTCTGACTCTATTTATGTGGCCCTCCAGGAGTCAGAGTAAAACTGTAGAACTGTCATTTTTGTCTTGTGCATTGTTTTTTGTTCATTATGATGCGACTGAAACATAACTTTCTTGTTTGATTATTTTTCGTAGTTGTTCGTCTTTTCCGAACAACTTTTTTTTTGTTCCTTAAACTACATCAGAATTATAAGTAGAGTTTGAAATGTATGAGACACCTTGATAATCTTTCAACGGAACGTGGTTTAAATTACATAAAACACAACAAACCAACATTTTCTGTGCTTTAAAAATGTAATTTCATAATCACACAATGTCATCACTTGATTTTTATTTTCAGTTTTCTCTTACTCTCTTTTCTCCGGGTTTGACTGCCCCTCTTAACCAATGAGGTTTAAGCTGAAACAAGCAACAGCGAACCATCATGTGCTCTATCATGCGTGTGTGTGGTTTGGAGACGCAACCTAAGAGGACCACATCAGGACAGAAAGTGGCCACGTACCATCTGATTTCTGAGCTCACCCAAGACGTGTGTTGCAGTCACGTGTAAAGGAGACCTTCATGGCTGCAGAGACTCTGTGTGTGTGACATCTTTGTCCCCAGAACTCACCCACCTATGTTGCACCATTGTTTCCTGTGAGCCACTCGTCCATTTGAAAACCTGGTTTAAACACAGAAGCTGCATGAAAGGTTCACCTCACTTCACCTCAGACTCCATCAGAGCCATGTTGATGATGGTCCCACACCAGTGACCTGTATCAGTCGCTGGCTAGTTGAGACGGGAGTCTGAAGACTGTGTGATCTCATCGTCGATGGTTTTGCGTAATATTGGGTGAGTCAGCAGCCAAAAACGTTCTCAGGTCCTCTGGGACTCTGTCAGCACAGGGAGGCTAAGCTTCACAAGAAATGGGCTTGTAAAGACTCGACCTCCACATCGGTGACTTCACTTGTTATAAAACCACAAACTGATGAGTACACAAGTGCCTCAGGCTTAAGGGGGATAAAAAGCACTAAAGGATCATTGGTGTTGGGATCATCTGAAAAAGACCATTACTTATGTCGTTGACTTGTGGTTCCGGAACCAAAACAACACTTAATCTTTTTTTTTTTCAACCTGGATTCATCAGAACTGCTCTCTCTTCACCCTGCTAGCACCTGTTTTGACTCAGGTTCAACTCCAGTTGTGGGATGATGCTGACCCTTGACCGTGTTGTGCTCACTGAAAAAAAAAGTTTTGACTTGTCAATTCCCTTCTCGGGTTGCTACGACAGGTCCTCTGCCTTCACCTATCTTGATCACCCCCGTTCACTCCTTCAGTCCCTCAGTCTTCATGAGCCTCATTGGTTGTCTTCCTCTTTTTTATCGCCAGGATTCTTGGCTCAACGCAGTGTCTCCTCTCCACATGTCTCAACCATCTGTCCGCACGAGCAATCTTTTCCACATGTCCCTGACTTCCAACGGACTCCTGAGTCTCTTAACCATATATCATGGCGGGTCTCACTACTGTCCTGTTAGAGCTGCACTTTCACTCTAGGTGCTCCTGTTACGTATCACCACAACACTCATGTCCACCTTGCCTGCACTCTCTTCTTCGCCTCCATGGTACAATGTGATTCCTCAAACCTCAAACAGAACAACTCATACCGCAGTGACTTTATAACTAACTTTAAAATCAAATTGTTTTTTGTCGTGAGCAGACACTGTGGTGTTTCATTCCTTTCGCGGTGAATCATTGTGCCAGGAGTACATTGGTATTTAGTGACAAGAGGTCTGTAGGTTTGACAGAAGAGGAAGCAGAGGACCGGGTGAGATGGAGGAACGTGATCCGCTGTGACCCCTGAAGGGAGAAGCCGAAACAAAACAAAGAAGACGAAGTCATACTAAATCAAACAACCTTGAATTCATTGAATCAATGTTCCTTCAAATATTAAGCGTTGCTTCACGGCGGAAAGGGAAATAAAGTTTAGAAAAAATAAAAAATGAGAAAAGAAAGGATATTTAAGGGTTGAAGAAACGTCTGCCAAAAATGACAGGGTTGAGCAACAGATAGACAAGAGAAAGTAAAAGGAGAATGTGTTATCAGACCATAAAGGAGTCTCTCTGTAATCTCCACCTTGTTGTCAATTTATGGGTTGAGTTCATCGGAAACTCCTCATCTGCCTTAGTCGTAAGACAGTCTAACGCAGGGGTGGCCAACCAGTCACAGGCTAATAGCCACATTTCTTTACTGTGTTGCTGCAAAGAGCCACATGCTACAAATACGTAGGTGTGGCAGTCAAGGCTCACCTGAACAGTTGGTCACGTGACTTAGTGGCAGTATAGCGGATAAAGCACATCCCTGTGTGTCACAAGGTTGCTGGGTCGCGTACGGCGTATGTTTCTCGTGCATGTATTTTTTTAAATTCATACATTTTACCATGATCCTCCTCAAAATATCAAGCGGCACAGATACAAATGTATGCACCGTTTATTTTATTGACATATATTTTTACGTGGCTCAGGCCACCAATAACGTGGCCCCGGTCTCATGTCTCACGTCTCATGTCGACTCTTCCCTCCACTGAATTCAGCGGACTTCACAGCGATCAACGATGAATAATACGTGAAACACGTGCCATACGTTTAGTTTAGGTCGTGACAAAGTGAAAGGCGGAACTAAGTCATGTTAAATCGTGGATCTGATGACGATCCAAGTCTGAGGACCGTCACTCTCACGTGCATGAGCGGCGAGGCAAATTGTATGCGTTTCAAAGTTAAACGCGTTTAAGTCCTTGACCAAGATCTTGAAATGTTGATGGAATAGCTCTTACTTTGCCGACTAATTTTCGCGGCTCATGCGGTGAAGAGCGGCATGAAACTAGGCAAAGAGCCGCATGTGGCTCGGCAGCCAAAGGTCGGCCAGGCCTGTTCTAACAGTTTAAACTGACCGTAAACTGGTGTTTCATTCGTTTCGCAGTGAGTCATTGTGGGAAGACTTTTTTGTCGGAAGATCCGGAGATAAATCGGAACCACTTCCACCTCGCACCGGCGCACTGTGCGCTGAAGCAGTGGAAGTCGCAACATCAGCCAATGATGAGGGATTCGTCAACGGTTTTTGAGGAAGAGGAGCAGGTTGTGACTTAATCCGTCTTCTACGGGTGAGTATTGACGCCTCCTCACCCATGTTGTTGATAGCTCCTCTGCGTTGTTTTCATAGGTTGCTAACTGTGAGCATTAGCAATTTTAAATCTTTAAAATAATCCTGCAAAATAGTGAAACACAGGTCGGTGGCACTTTAAAAGGGATTTTAGAATGTTACAGGGGAAGTGACATTGATCCAGCTGTCTTTCACCAAAAATGTGAATTCGTCACAATCTTTAAAAGAAAAAAAAAAAATGAAGAAAAAAGGAGTACATTAGTGTTTAGTTCACTGTCCTACTTGAATTCATTGAAAGAGGAAAGGGGAATAAAGTTAAGCCTAAAAAACGTTGAACAAAGAAAGGATATTTAAGGGTTGAAGAAATGTCTGCCAAAAATGACAGGGTTGAGCAACAGATAAACAACAGAAAGTAAAAGGAGAATGTGTTATCAGACCATAAAGGAGTCTCTCTGTAATCTCCACCTTGTTGTCAATTCATGGGTTGAGTTCATCGCAAACATCTCACCTGCTTCAGTAGTAAGACGGTCTACTATTTAAACTGACCATCAAAAGATGTGATCCCTCGATGTCTAGGTCTGAAATACCCTGCGTTGGTTCATGTTGATTTGCTTCAATGGTTGTTTCATTGGAAAGATATTTTACTGAACTTAGATGCACTGGTTTCATTCTGGCCTTTCCCTTTCCGTCGGTCATGTCAGTGTTTTTCCAAAGCTGTGTGAAGTGCTCCAGTTCTTTGAAGAAAGTGATGGGACAGCAGCCTCAGGTCACATGCTTGCCTGATGTTTCAGCAGCGCCTCAGTATTCCTCCTTAAAGCAACCAATGATGTTAATTCAGAAGCAATGTGACGCGAGATGATGGAAGTGAATTAAAAACCTGGAATATTTTGCAACTTTATTACCGGTCGAAACAGCACAGAAAATCACCAAACTGTTTTTCCATCTTCTCCATGCATGCTGAGGCAGACGCAAAAAAAAACAACAAAAATACCAGGCAAATTTATGATTCATTCAAAATGTACTGAATATTTGACTGCGATGCCTCATCTGACTTTCCCACAGAGCCGTTTTTGAATTGCCTCCCAAAACCACCATGCGTAACGACATGTCCCTCAAGGCGGAATGCAGACACGATTTTAAGAGCCCATGTCTGATCTCAGAGGTTTGGCTTCACCAAAGTTACCTGAGCAGCTGTTCCGTTGGCGGAGTGTTGAGCAATGTCAGTTCTGTGTAAACCCTTCATGGTCTGCTTAGAAAAAACAAGTGTGTCAGCACATGATGGAGAAAAACAGTTTAATATGGCCTTCTAATGTTAAGTGGACAGATGAGGGGCTCTGTGTCAAACGGGAGGAAAGTGGACACTAAGTATCTTAGCTAAATAACCAAGACAAACGCTGTCATTATCGTGCAAAGAAAACAATTACAGGGTGAAAACACAAAGGAAACTTTTACACAGAAAAACACCGCGACTTGATTAAACAGCTTTGTGTCGTTGTTTGACAGCACAATGGAGTTGTTCCGAGGAATGTCTGGTGTCCCTGCCAAGTGATCTCCGGGCCGTTCCTTCCTCCGCTATGCTGCTGAGCAGAGGGGGCAGTTCCTCAGCAGGGGAGGGGCTTGGTACCTGGACCGGCTTTATATTTGACTAGTGAGCAGAGAGCGCTGCCTCAGAGGAGCCTGGCAGCACTTGACAATGCTGCTGTGACAGGCCGCTGACAAGACTCTCCAGGACCCGCCAGGTAGGACATTTGGATGCAGACCATTGAATGACGTTGATTTAACACCTGATACAGGAGAGAGAAATCATTGATCTACGCCACGGTTTCCTGTCAACAGAGTTAAGAGGGACGAACTCAACTTGGCACAGTTAAATGAGTTATGCAACATTTACAGTATCAAAGTATGATCTCTCTCACGTCCATGAGAGACGGGCAAATAGGTCTCATCATTCATTCAAAGTTTCAGCTTTTGTTTTCCACCAGAGTTCCATTGAAGAGTCTGACGTGGCTTTTAAGATCTTGACTGTAACCTTCTTTTAACTCACTGCTATTTTAGCTGAACACTGATTTCTTTCCTTGCATATTTTAGAGCTTATGTTCTTGTAATGCAAGAATGTGTCAGATTGTTCTAGAGATTATTCCGCAGTGAGGTCACCGGGGCCCTGTCCCAGCTGCTTAGACAAGAGGCAAGGGACACCCTGGACAGTGCTGGGCACGTGTAGACAGACAACCAGTTACTCAGACACGTTAGAGTCAGCTCATGTCTTCGGTATGTTTTTGGACTGTGGGAGGAAATCGGAGTGCCCGGGGGAATACTTAAAATACACGGCAAACATACAATGCAAGCACTGTAATAGAACCTGCAACCTTCTCGGAGGCTGCAGCTCAGCTTATCTTCTGGATCTTCTCAATGATCGAGTGTGGGAATCACATCAGTCTCGAGGGGACGAAAGTTCAACTTTCAGCTGAAACTTTCATCAGATTGACACGATTCAAACTGTTTTTTTTTTCTTGTCTTCATCAAACCAGCACACATCTTTGAAAATCACTGAGGAATTTTGCCTTGTGTCTTGTCAATCACACGCCCACACACACACACCCATACGCACACATGCGCGCCACTCACCTTCACACTGACTGACACACACTGCCCTATAAACATGGCTTGTCACGGCTGAGGCATGTAACGCGATTTATTTCTGTGATTCCATCGTAGATTGTGATTTATAAAGTCAAGGTTTCCGGCATGTTTCTGAAGCGGCGCTGGTCATGTGACTGGAGGTACTAGAAATGAGCAGGGAAATCTTTAAATGGTTTGTGAATCCAAACTAAGCGACAGAAGTTCCTCACCCCATAATGAGTTTTTGATTTATGTTGCTCCCAAGACACAGACAGACAGACAGACAGACAGACAGACAGACCGACAGACCGACAGACAGACAGACAGACAGACAGACAGACAGAGAGAGACAGACAGACAGACAGACAGACAGAGAGAGACAGACAGACAGACAGACAGACAGACAGACAGACAGACAGACAGACAGACAGACAGACAGACAGACAGACAGACAAATCCGTGACCACAAACGCACAACACAGCAGTAATTATTTTACCTCTGATAGCGCATCTCACCGCCACTCCTTATCTGGTAGTGGGCCAAATCGGCGAGTCTAACCGTGACTGCCAGCAGTCTGTCCACCTCTTATAGGTCCGACCCTTGGTGTCCTCCCAACAGTGATACAGTTCTTTTGTTTTTTTTAATCGAAGTTTTAGCTGAACTCTTGGCAAAAACACAAACAACTGGTGCGTAAAAAAAATGCATGCGCAACGGAGAATACTAGCCTAGTTGCGTCAGCAGACGTGTCTGAAGTACAATTACAAGCTGTCGCAGGGAGGCGTGCCACGGCGGCTGAGTCACACTGTGTCACACCAGTGTGAAAATGCTCGTCACTTTAATCATTAACTGAGGACGTAACGATGTTATCACTCCACTGTTGGTCCTTGAATCGTCTGCCCCTTCAGTTGCCGCCTCAGAGGTGAGGACGCGAGCCTGAGTGGACTGTGTGGTGAGAACAATAGTGTTGTGTTTGTGATTATATTCCGTCACTTTGGGTTGAGATATTTTGACGCGTCTCATGCAGCGCTTCATTTGTCAATCATTAGGTGTTGGAACAGACATTTGGCAGCGCAGGGATGATGAGACGGCAATGCAGGAAATGGCGTTGAAAACAACATGTTTCAGATCATATCCATGTATATTTCCGACACTCAACATCAGGGGTGGCCAACCAGTCCGAGGCTCAGAGCTACATTGTTTTACTGTGCTGCTGAAAGGAGCCACAGCCTACAAACATGTCAGGCTGTGAGGCTTCAGCTGAACAGCTGGTCACGTGACTCAGCAGCAGTACAGCGGTTAAAGCACATCCTTGTGTGTGTCACAAGGTTGCTGGGTTGCGTCAGGCGTACTGTATGTCTCTTGTGGAAGTGCTTTTAAAATCCATACATTTTACTGTGATCCCCTTTGAACCACCGTAGATAGAAATGTGTGCGGCATTTATTTGACTTCTATATATATATATTTTTACGTGGCTCATGCCACCAATAAAGTGGCCCCGGTCAGTGTGTGTGTGTGTGAGCGACGCTGCAGACTGGAGCGTCTGATCTTCGCCCCACTGAATTAAGAGGACTTCACATCGATCAACAATGAATAATCGGTGAAACTCATTCCATACGTTTAGTTTAGGGAATGACAAAGTGTTGATCACGGATCTGATGACGCTCCAAGTCTTGGACTGTCACTCACATCGGCATCGTGTGGTGAGGTTTATTATTTATGTTTCAAAGTTGAACAATATTTTGACATTTTGCTGGAATGGCTCTTACTTTTTCGTCTTATTTCCTGTATAAACCATCATCTCAACAGCAACTTGACCAAAATCGCAGCCTGTTCTGCGGCTCATGTGGTGAAGAGCCGCATGAAACTGGGGAAAGAGCCGCATGCGACTGGAGTTGGCCAGGCCTGCTCGACAGCCCGACCCTGTGGAGCATATCATTCATGAGCTGCTGAACAACTCCGCTCACACACACAAACATACCCCACCTTTTCCTCTCAGACTCCGCCCTTGTGAGGAGCTCCGTAACAAAGCACTCACTACGTGCTGTCAGCCTGTAAACCACTCACAGAACATCATCATAAAAAAGATGGACATATTTCATCATCATTTTTTATTTAGCATGTACTTTTATTTAATTGATTTTTTATTGTGTTTGTTCTTTACTCTTGAAATACGTATTACTTTTCTCCAAATAAATCACACTTTGTTACAATCATTGCAGCCTGACTACAAAATGTTTTGCTAATATGCAGAGGTTCTTGTTTCCTGTCATGTTTTTACAGAACTGTAAATGATGGCAATTTGCACCGCAATTAAAAAAAAAAAAAAAAAAAAACTTGGGTTTTTGGCTGCAGCGATTGAAAAAACAAGTCCTGGAGGCACTGCATAACATGTATTCGCTTGTATGTATGTGTTTTTGTCCCGGAACTAATTGGACCACTACAATCATACGGAAACCCGGTGTAAGATTTGTGTCAGTAATCTGGCTGATAACAGGCTTAATAAATAACAGAAGACACTTGATACATGACACACTTGATGTTATCAGTCCATGTACACGCACCGTACATCGCCTGACTCTGCCTCCACAGTGGTACAGCAGTAGTGATTCTAAGACCTCCTGAAATGCTCTTTCATGGACTCATTCTTAGCATGGTTTTGTCGCCTCAGGTCTTTGATGGATCAAGTGTCCTAAAGGCAACTCCCTGGATTCACTGGTGGAACGACGTTTATACTCTGAGCAGCAGTCACAAGCTTCAGGGAGAGATTAAGACACCAAGTGCTTTGATTCAAGAAAGCAGTTTTTCCTCTTTTAGAGGCATGGTCATGCATGTCTGGCTCTGAGTAGAACAGCAACTCCTCTTATGTACTGTCATTTCCAGACTATAGAGCGCACTGGAATATTAGCCGCATCCACTAAATTGAAGAAAGAAAATCGCTCTTGTTCTTACATAAGCCGCAGGTGCAGTGATGCTGTCTGCTCTGTAGACAGTGGTGCAACAGCTTTAAAACACTTTTTCAAAACTAGTTTTGAAAACGGGGTCCAGCATCGAGAGTGAGGAAATAGCGGAAACTAGCTGTGTAATACGGACCGTCTTGATTTATCCACGCGGCTCTCAGACTAGACAAGGTGCAGCTCTCCAGCTGGGATCAAGTCCGCGGCCAAAACCCAACTCGCTTGTGTTCACGTTGGGCATTTGAGCCCAACCCACTTTGTCTCGAGACAGCGTCTCACATTTTTTATTCACATTAAATCCCTGTTTTCGCCTGCGTGCCCAAAGTTTCGACACCACTGCCGGTCTCAGCTGCTGCTTCTTGATTCCAGACCTCCAGGAGATCAAGCATTTCGAATGTTTCAAGGGTAAATAAAAAGCCTCTGATTTAATCTGATTTCAGCCTGTAAAAATCCATATATTATCCGCGCTGCTGTATAAGTCGCGGGGTTCAGACCACGAGAAAAAAGTAGCGGCTTATAGTCCGCAAATTACAGCAAGTGGATGCTTCATTTGAAAGGTGTTGCAGATCTGACAAAAAAAGGTTGACCCAAGAACACCTAACCCCCCCCCTTCACCTGGAGGGTCTGTGCTGTGTTTTGAAGTCGACAATGATGTAACTGTGTCACAATGACTCACATTTTTAAAAAATGGAACGAATGTCAATGATTCAGTCCAACATTTTTCTATTGTGACTTACGGTTTTGTGCAATGTGATTTGTAAAACACGAAGGCCTATGGGATGAATCAGTGCAGGAGTGGGCGGGTCGACCGAGGTTGGTCAGAAAGATATCGAACACTCCAAACTTTATTTTGAAGTACTTAGCTTAAGCACATTTTAATCACCTTCTGTTTACATGAAGCAGTTTAGACATTCATTCCCGTTCAGAAAACGCCACACACTCATTTTTGGACTGTGTTGAGTTCCTGGATAATTCAGAATAATACATATAATGCTCATGGAGCGAATGACATCATAGCGTTACGGTTGAAACACGCTGTTAATTTCTGTTGGCAGTTTTAGTTCTGTGCAAAGGACTGTTTTTTTTCTGGATAAACACACTTAAGTTTGAAGTGATTATGAAACCACAGATCAGCAGATCAGGAGTCGAGGGGCGAAGAAGGAAGGAACATCCGCCCTGAGTCTGTTTCCCAAAGGGAGGTTTCCTCCAGAGTGACATCACCATTGAATGTGTTAAAGGCTCCTCAACGCAGAATGTTTGGATCGACATACCAGCAAGTGTCAGTGTCAAACTGGTTTATTCAACGACTGAATTACGTGTCATACTTCATGCATCTGCTAATAACTATGTAGACAAATAGCCGTTTCCTCTACGGAGACAAATGAGGCCACATTCCAAAGTGGTGAGCCAGTCGCCGCCTCTGTGCGTGTTACATTTGCAACTTTATGATGCAGCGGTGTCATAAATGGGAGGTAAAGTTCAACCTCCTGCATTCAAACATTGACAAACGAGGGAGAAACGCTCAAACATCGAATTTGACTACTCAAGTTGAAGGCTGTACTTATTGCCACCGGAGATGTTTGATCAGTAATTTGTCAAATAACGTTGTCGCCTGCGAAACTTCCGCCGAGCGGCTTTTAATTCACGCAGCAATATGTGCTGTCTGGCCTCCTAAAGTTACAGTTCAGCTGGTGATGACATCTCTGATCTGCAGCCTTCCACTTAACTGCATTGTTAGGAAGGATCAAAATGCAAGTTATAATATCTGAACTACTTAGCTTCGTAAACTAGGACGTGTGAACCATTTTATACTGGTTGTCTATGGATGGTGTATAGACGGTGGAGTAGTTGTGAGAGTTGTAGCCTGACAGCAGTAAAGGTCCTCCCAGTGTGGAGCCTGTACATTCCCCTGCGCTCGCTTCCTTCCTGAGTCGAGAAACCCGTGTGTGTGGACTTGTTTATTCGACTTTGTGGTGACCAGTTCTTGACAAAACACTGTCCTTGTGAGGACCATAAGGATGTTTGGCTAGACCACATGAAGTTAAGCCTCAATTTGAGGATGAAGACCTAAAAATAACTGGGTCATTGTAATGTGTACGTTTGGTTCTGAGTCGGGTTATGACAATGAGAAACCTCACAGAATGTCCCCACAAGGATACTGTAGAAATAGAAAGTGTTTGTGTATGTGTATGTGTTCTTGTACATCCGTCTTTGTGAGAACCTGTATGGGCTTTTAATCAACAAAGTGAGTACATTTTGGCTGGTCCTCACTTTGTCAAGTCTCATTCTGAGGGTTAAAACTACAAAATACCCAAGTTATTATAATTGGGTTTTAGTTTGGCTAAGTATGACCGGAGCAGGAGCATGGTTCGCATTGCCGGCAGTAAATCAGACCTGTTCCCGGTGCATGTTGGCCTCCGCCAGGGCTGCCCTTTGTCACCGGTTCTGTTCATCACTTTTATGGACAGAATTTCTAGGCGTAGCCAGGGGTCGGAGGGGATCCGGTTCGGGAACCACAGAATTTCATCTCTGTTATTTGCGGACGATGTTGTTCTGCTGGCCTCATCGGACCGGGACCTTCAGCATGCGCTGGGGTGGTTTGCAGCCGAGTGTGAAGCGGCCGGGATGAGGATCAGCACCTCCAAGTCTGAGGCCATGGTTCTCGACCAGAATAAGGTGGTTTGCTCTCTCCGGGTCGGTGGAGACTTCTTGCCCCAAGTGGTGGAGTTTAAGTATCTCGGGGTCTTGTTCTCGAGTGAGGGAAAAGGGGAGCATGAGATTGATAGACGGGTTGGTGCAGCGGCAGAAAGGATGAGATCGCGGATACAAGCGGCTGAGATGAGTTTCCTCCGCAGGGTGGCTGGGCGCACCCTTAGAGATAGGGTGAGGAGTTCGGTCATCCGGGAGGAGCTCGGGGTGGAGCTGCTGCTCCTCCACATGGAGAGGAACCAGCTGAGGTGGCTCGGGCATCTGATCCTGATGCCCCCTGGACGCCTCCCTGGGGAGGTGTTCCGGGCATGTCCAACCGGGAGGAGACCCCGGGGAAGACCCAGGACTCGCTGGAGAGATTATGTCTCCGGTCTGGCCTGGGAATGCCTCGGGATCCCCCGGGAGGAGCTGGAGGAGGTTTGTGCGGACCGGGAAGTTTGGGCTTCCCTGCTCCGAATGCTGCCTCCGCGACCCGACCACGGATAAGCGGTAGAAGAAGGTGAGGGTGAAGGTGAAGTTTGGCTAAGACTAAAGGTTAAGTTTAGCCATTTGTTTTGGATGGTTAGGTTGAGAGTGAGAGGCTGGGGAAAGGGTCATGTCAATGAGCGGCCACCATAAAATAGGACTAGAGACGTGTGTGTGGGTGTGAGAGTGTGTGATCACTTGCCTTCGGCCCGCCATGACTCCATCAAAGGAAAGACGTGGGAAAGAATAAAGGAATGAATGATGCGTATTAATCACGCCTTTATCACTCCGGTTATTTCACAATGAAACTGAACTCTGGCCAGAAAGTGTGTCTGCTTTGTGTAACAACTTACGCTTCTTCTTTCTCAGCATGTTTTGGTGTGACTTGGCTGCATTCCACTCTGTTTACTTGAACCTTTAGAACGTGTCTAGTCTAAGTCTAAGCAGAAAAACCTGGGGTCATAATTTAGACTGGGGAACATTTATTAACTATTATTAAGCTCATTACTAGCTTGTTAGCTGTTAATAACAAGCAATCTTGTTGTTTTTAGAGTGAAGCAGCAGCATGTTGATGGAGGTGACAAAAATGCGCCCATTATTTGGCCTCCATACATTCAGTCGATGACAGACTCAAAATCCCTGAGGGTGACGTTGCATTTGTTGCCAAGAGTTATGTTTCAATGGCTGTACCCTTGATGCCAGCGCTAACTTTTCTCTGTCTCTTTACAGCAGTGGTGGGCTTCACCAGCCACAGACCCTCACAGTGAGTGATACCCCACCCAAGCAGCTCACCACCGCCAAGTCTCTGACTTCGGTAAGAGCATCACATTAACACTAAACATTTGTGAGTCTAGGGCTGCGTCCCATTTCTCACCCTAACACTGGGTTTTGCACGTTCACGTCTAAGTGTGGTGTGTCCCAATCCTCCTCAGACCGAGGGCAGAGCTGACTTGAAACTAAGTGGGAATATGAAGTGTGGATAGATGTCCAGGATACCAAAGTACTTTATTTCAAAACAATGTTGGACAGGACAACAGGGACATTTTAGTAACAAGTACTGCAACCTAGCGGCAAAGCCGGCTTCGGCTCCGCCCATTTCTTCTCGGTTGGTTCACCAAACCAAGTGAGATGATCAACGCTGTTGCAAGAGGTTGCAAAAACATTGCGACCGCTTGCTTCTTATATACACATATGCTCATCTCTCCAAAACGTCTTCAAGTTGAGTTGTGGTTCATATATATATATATATATATATATATATATATATATATATATATATATATATATATATACACTGCCTATCATAAGTATTCACCCCCTTGGGTGTTTTACCCTTTTAGTGCTTTCATAAATCAATCATAGTCAATAAAATAATAAAAATAAATAAATAAATAAATAAAAATTGGCTTTTTTAACACAAAAAAACTATTGGAAAAAACTCTTTAATGTCAAAGTGAAAACAGATTTCTACAAAGTAATGTCAATGAAATAAAATTACATAAAGAAATATAATTGTTTGCATAATTAATCACCCCCTTTTCAAGTTAATGGTCTAATTCAACAGGTCCATCAAATTCTTGTAAATAGTCTCACAATTAGTGAAATGAAGATCCCTTGAGTGGTGTGGGTGTGCTTCAAGTGACTGAGGTAGAGAACGCCTGTGTCCCAATGGTCCAGACTGGTGGATCAGTATTCTTGGCAACAATTACACCATGAAGACAGAAGAACACGCCACGCAACTCAGGGAAATCGTGATTGAGAAGTACAACTCAGGGGATGGATACAAAATCATTTCCAAGGCATTGAACATCCACCGGACTTCAGTGAAATCCATTATCAAGAAATGGAAGGAGTATGGCACTTGTGGGAATCTGCCGAGATCAGGCCGTCCTCGTAAACTAAGTGACCGTGCAAGTAGGAGACCAGTGAGAGAAGCAACCAAGACCCCTCCGACTACTCTGAAGGAGTTACAAGCTTCAGCTGCTGAGATGGGAGAGACTGTGCATATCGCAACTGCTGCCCAGGTTCTTCACCGGTCAAAGCTTTATGTGAGAGTGGCAAGGAGAAAGCCACTGTTGAAGAAAAGTCTTATTAGATCTCGACTAGAGTTTGCCAAAAAGCACGTGGAAGACTCCATGGTCAAGTGGAAAAAGATTCTTTTGGTAAGGTGCATCTACAAAATATTGACTGGAAGGGGGTGGCTAATTATGCAAACAATTATATTTCTTTATTTATTTGTATTTAATTGACATTACTTTGTAGAAATCTGTTTTCACTTTGACATTAAAGAGTTTTTTCCAATAGTTTTTTGTGTTAAAAAAGCCAAATTTTATTGACTATGATTGATTTATGAAAGCACTAAAAGGGTAAAACACCCAAGGGGTGAATACTTATGATATATATTGTTTTTTGGGAGAGAAAATTGACATGGCACTAGGAAAGCTCTAGAAAAGCACCCAGAGAGTGCAGTCCACCACCAAAACAAACTGGTATTTTCCAGCCCAGACCATTTTTGATAGACTTATATTCACATATGCTCATCTCTCCCAATGTCAGAAAATACATTTCACACTTATTTCTTGAAAATGTCATCCAAGTTCCTCTTTAACTTCTCAAGGTATTTTGAACACAAACAGACAGACAAGTCCTTTGGACACATAACCTCCTTGACAGAGGTGACTAAACTCTGTAATCTAGTAAAATTCCCAGCGTTATTAAACACACGGAAGGGAGGCACTACAGTATTCCTGACCTCAACTGTGTGTTTTATCAAATGTATGACAAATTAGGTGGACAGCACAGGTGACCGTTGGACCTGTCGGGTATTTCACCACTGCATTAATGATAAAGATTTACAACAGGCTCATGGAGATGCTTCTCCTCCGACATTCCAAGCTGAGAGATTCACACTTTCCGCTGAAACTCTCTGAGAGAAAGGGAGATCTGAAAGGCCTTGTTAACAAAAGCTCAGCATGTGTGACGGACAAAAGTAATGTCTGAGAGTGCTTGAATCTGTCGCCACACACGAATGGCTAGGTGCATCCTCACTGGCTTTTCCAGTTCCCACTGTTTTCTGACATGTTAATGAAGCGAACAAGCGGAACCTGTAGGAACATTTTTGTGTCAAAGTAGGAAAATGCTTATTGCCGCCAGATGTTTGAATATAAATAGCTGGTATGTCTTTGTGTAGCTCTTTTGTATTTTAATAAGGACAGTGACACAGTAGTGCAAGAATAGAGCCATGACCCTTTCCAGCTTCCTGTTGCGAGCATGCATTTGAAAAGTGTGAACTCCACCACATGTTCTTATTTGTGCCAGTATTGCATACTTGTTATGTATGAAAGGTGTTCAGAATGTGCTGTCGTTGGAAAAAATGTTAGTGTGGAGTTAGTTCTCCTGGCACTAGCTTCCTTCCACAGTCGAAACACATTCAGAGTGATTTGCTGAGATAGTGGAATGAGTGGGAGGTAGCAGGAAGAGCGAAGAACAGGGAGTAGACACAGTGAAAGCAGTCCAAGTATTTGACCTTGATGCAATGGATAAATCATCCAGTGTAATGGACAGAGATCAGGGGAGGTGAGTCGTGCATGCAGGGTGGTACAGGTGGAGACGACTGATGGGGGGATGGGGGTGGAGGGGTAGGCTGGTGGGGATTGAGTGGGTGGCTTGTGAAGGCTGAAAGTGAAGCTTTATAGGACAGAAGTGGTCACTGCCATGATGTTTGGTTTAGAGACTCGGGGGTCAGAGACAAAGATGCTTATGTTTTCCATGGAATGAGTTACAAAGAGAGACGAGAAAGGACTGCAACGTAAATATGTCACAGGAACATGTAGAGAGGTTTGGAGACAAAGTCCCGATGGTTTGGACACGTGGAGAAGGAGAGACTGTGTTGGACCAAGAATGTTGGAGATTAACACCAATGGGGTTCATGAATGTGCCGAGTGAGGACATGTAGTTTGCTCCGATATTTTAAGTAATAAATGTGTAACAGGAAGTGTTTAATTTTCACCATGAGATATTACAAATGTACTTAAGGTTGCATGCAGACATGAAGAGGTTGTAACAGGTTAAGCTGGTTTGCAGTGGAAGTACGGAGGCGAAATTTTGAATTCGCCAACAAGCACTAATGTCTATGCTAGTAAACAAGCCGAGAGGTACTCGGTGGCACGAGCGCACGCACTGACACACCCACACCAAACAGTAGTAATGGCACAGAGGCGAACTTGGCACACGGTTACGTGAATAAGATTCAATAAAAGCTTTTATTGCTTGATTATCTCCGCAGGCAAAAGTTGGGCGGCAATTCATCCTTCAAGGTGTTTGATCTTCTGCAGAGAGAGTTGTGCCATCGCCGACACCTTTGGGAACATTAGGTGAGTGCAACACTTGTGACTTGTTTTTTTGGTGCGAGACAACTATAATGATTTTTGTGGTGGTCAGAAATGGAAACTGAATATGTAACCTAGGGATGTCCCGACCACTTTTGCTGACCAAGTATGAGTACTGACCATCGAGTACCTGCTGCTACTGAGTGCCACTACGAGTTCTTAATAATACCATAACAAACATTTTAAATGGTGCTTTTTTTCCTGCACATGTTCCAAGACCATTGCCACAGATGGCACTTTGAAGATTTTGAACATTTGAAGTTTTATATAATATCTTCTATATCTACTATCTACAATCTAATATCTACACGGTAGACAACTCTTAAAATGGAAAAGTGTGATAGGGCCCCCTTGAATCTGACTTTTCTAGTACAGTGGTACCTCGGTTCTCGACCACAATCCGTTCCAGACAGCCGTTCGAGAAGCAATTTGTTCCAAAACTGAATCGATTGTTCCCATGACAATGAATGGAAAAAGAAATCATGCCTTAAAAATAGTCTTTTGTAGGAGTGAATGTAGAGTGTCTGCTGCAGGTGGCTGTTCCTCTATGTGTGTGGCCGCTGCATGTGGGAGGGGTTGCAGAGTGAGTGACGTCTCTCCAGAAGTGAAGAGGTGCCCGGTGCGTGTCCAGCTCTGAATGTGCGCTTCTGTGCAGTTTGGCTGTGACAAAGTCATAAACCAAGTCACGCTCTGTCCCAGACTCGCCTCATCCCTGTCCCAGCTCCAGCCCACAACAGGACATCAAACCCTGGAGTGAGCGCTCCAGCACCTCCCCTGTGACACTCTACCACGGTCCAGTGTGGAGACAGGAAAGGTTTTACACCTCAATATGAAGAAAAAACAGTCAGTAAATGGAGCTAGCGGGACACGTCTGCATACAGAGGCTGCGTTACGCACAATAACAAAGAGCGTTGTGGGTCAGCTGATCGGTCCGCGCACGAGTTCTGGATTTTTGTTCGAAATCAGAAGCAAAAAAATCTCAAAATGTTTGTTCGAACTCCGATTTGTTCAAAGTCCGGGACGTTCGAAAACCGAGGTACCACTGTATTCGTGACTCCAGCAGCAACAGATTAATTCACTGTCCTTCATTCAACAGCTACTGGCGCTGATAGTCCCACTAACAAATACACCGTCAAATTTGAACGGCATCATGAATATTTGTTAACATATGACCATTAAACTTCCCACCCAATTCAATCCATCTTTTTATTCTCTTCTGAGGCAGCTCTTCAGATCAAGATGGGCAGCAACAGTCAAGACAAGGAGCAAAATGGCTTCGCAAAGGTCCACGGGCCTGTTGCGGGCATATTCCTGGAAAAGACAAAGGAGAAAATAACAATTTACCAGGCCATGAAAAAGCGTATGCTTAAGCCCGGAACAGCTTTAGCCCTCCTCGAAGCGCAGGCTGCCACCGTGGGCATTGTGGATCCAATAAACAACAGAGTACTGCCTGTGGCAGATGCTGTCAAAGAGGAAATAGTTGGGCCTGAGATGAAAGATAAACTTCTTCTTGCAGAAAAAGCCCTCACTGGCTACACAGACCCGTACACCAACCAAAAAATATCTGTGTTTCAAGCTATGCAGAAAGATCTGTTGCTAAGAGAACATGGTCTGAGATTGTTGGAAGCCCAGATAGCATCACAGGGTCTTTGGGACCCGGTCCAGGAGACAAATCATTCCGTCGAATCAGCAATTCAAAAAGGCCTGTATGACAAAGACCTGATCAACCCTCAGATGTCAGAGCTCAATGTGTTCTACCACCCATCTTTGCAAAGAAGTGTCAACTATCAAACGCTGGTCGAAAAATGCATCGTGGAGCCTGACACAGGGCTGTTGCTCCTTCCTGTCTTCATCACATTTAAAGGTCTGAGAAGAGGAATCTCTTCCACTGAACTTTTTGAATCAAAAATCATCAACAAGGAAACGTACGACGACCTGCAGAAGGGGAAGACCACGGCACAGGATGTGATGCTAATGGAATCTGTGAAGGAATACCTCGAGGGGAAAGGCAGCATTGCCGGTATTGCATTGCTTGCAACCAACCAGCGGATGAGCATTTATCAAGCGATGAGAGAGAATATCCTGATGCCCGGAACAGCCATGATTTTACTGGAAGCTCAAGCTGCTACGGGATTCTTGATTGATCCTGTTAAGAACAAGAAGTTCACAGTTGATGAGGCGCTAAAGGAGAAACTCGTTGCTCCTGAGTACTATGCCAAACTGCTTTCAGCTGAGCGGGCGGTGACTGGATACAAAGACCCTTACACAGGTCATACCATCTCTCTGTTTCAAGCCCTGTCCAAGGACCTGATCGTAAAGGAACATGGAATCCGCCTACTTGAGGCACAAATTGCAACAGGTGGTATAATAGACCCGATTCACAGCCACAGGCTCCCTATTGATGTCGCCTTCAAAAGAGGGTATTTTGATGAAGAAATGAATACCATCCTAGAGAACCCTGGAGATGACACGAAAGGATTCTTCGATCCAAACACTGAAGATAATCTGACTTATCTTCAACTCATGGAGAAGTGTGTCATCGATCCTGTCACTGGACTGTGCCTTCTACCCCTGCACGATAAGTCTGAGAAACTGAATTCCAACTTCATCGATTACCGAAACAAAATGATGTTCAAGAAGGAGATGGTGGATGTGACTTGTGGGAAGTACATGGGCATGTCAGTTTCTGTTTGGGAACTGCTCATGTCAGAGTACTTTGACGAAAAGCAAAGGACAGACATCATTCGGAAGTATATCAAGGGAGAGATGACCATTAAGATGGTGAGCACAAGAGTGTTAGAAGTCATCGAGACGTCTGTCAAAACGACAAAAGTCATCTTTGAGGGCATCAGGGAAAACGTCACAGCAAAACAGTTGGTTGAAGCAGACATTATTAGCCAAGAGCTTCTAGACGATCTGAAAAAGGGGAAAAGGTCAGTCAAGGATGTTGTTGAAGATGAAAGTATAAGCATGTACCTGCAGGGCACAGATACCATAGCAGGTGTTCTGTTTCCAGATTCCACAGTCATGACTATCTATGAAGCCAGACAGAGAGGGAAGTTGATGCCTGGAACTGCTCTGGTTTTGCTGGAGGCGCAGGCTGCTACGGGATTCATAATCGACCCCATTGGAAATCGAAAGTTTTCTGTGGACGACGCCGTGAAAGCCAAGATCGTCGGTGCAGACGTTTGCCAAAAGTTGCGCTCAGCAGAGAAGGCAGTTACTGGCTATAAAGACCCCTATGATGGAAAAACAATCTCACTGTTTCAAGCAATGAAAAAGGACCTTATCATAAAGGACCATGGCATCCGACTTCTCGAAGCGCAGATCGCCACCGGAGGAATAATTGACCCAGTAAACAGCCATCGCATTCCTGTCCACGTGGCTTATAAGAGGGGCTACTTTGATGAGGAGATGAATCAGATCTTGCTTGATCCAAGTGACGACACCAAGGGATTTTTCGACCCAAACACGCATGAAAACCTGACGTACTTGCAGCTGAAGGACAGATGCATTACAGACCCCAGCACAGGACTTTGTCTCCTACCCCTGAAAGGCAAAATGCAAAAAGTCAACATTGATGACAGAATTAAAGAGTTGTTCAGGAAGACAACAGTCGCTGTGAGGTACGGCAGATTCCGAAACAAGCAAGCAACTCTGTGGGAACTTATAAATTCAGAGTATCTGTCTGAGGATAAGCGTCGAGAGCTTTTCAAGCTCTTCAAGTCAAGGAAAATCACCACTGAAGAAATCATTGTAATGATTTTAGAAATCATTGAAAACAAGGAGATTAAGCGACAAGCTGAGCTGAATTTTCAAGGTCTGCGACGAGAGATTTCTATTGTGGAACTCCTGGAACTTGGCATTGTAAATGAACAAACATACAATGATTTGATTGATGGGAACATCACGAGCGCCGGTGTGATGCAGAGAGAAGATGTCAGAGTATACCTTCAAGGGAAAGGCTGTGTAGCCGGGGTGCTACTCCAACCATCAAATACCAAGCTCAACATCTACGATGCTCAGCAGGCTGGAATTCTGACAACTGGTACTGCTCTTTGTCTTCTCGAAGCACAGGCAGCATCAGGATTCATCGTGGACCCACAGACAAGCCAAAGACTCTCAGCTGATCAAGCACTGAGGCAAAAGGTAATCGGCCCAGAGGTGTATGAAAAGATACTGTCGGCAGAAAGGGCAGTCACTGGTTACACAGACCCATTCACTGCTCAAAATCTCTCCCTCTTCCAAGCCATGAAGAAGAATTTGATCAACCAACAGGATGGGCTTCGTCTGCTTGAGGCCCAAATCGCCACTGGTGGCATCATTGATCCCTTGACTTGTATCCACTTACCCCTTAAAGTGGCGTGTAAAAAAGGGTATTTTGATGAGGAGCTGCACCAAATGCTTTCAAGTGATGACACGAGATGCTTCTTTCACCCTGCAACAGGCAAAAATCTGTCTTATCAGGAAATGATGGGTAAATGTGTGAAGGATAAAGCAACGGGACTTCTGCTTCTGCCATTGGATGACTCACTCAAATCTCAAACAGCAAAGACAAAAACTTTTACCGACGCAGAAATAGAGCAAGAGTTTGAGAAGACCACTGTAAGTTTGTCAGTCGGTCGGTACGCAGGAAAATCACTTTCTTTGTGGGACTTGATACACTCCGGGTACTTCACAGAGGAACAACGGCTTCAACTCTTGGAGAAGTACAGAAGTAGACAAATGTCTTTGGAGTCGATCATCGCCATGGCAGTGTCACACATTGAAAGACTAGAAAGAAGCGAAGCTCTGACCATGGGTTTGAGGAAGACTGTTTCCGCTCAACAACTTTTCGACTGCCATATCATCGATGCAGAAACATATAAAAACATAACTGATGGAAAGATCTGCTTTGAAGACGTCGCAAAACAAAAATCCGTAAGACAGTACCTAAATGGAACTCAGAGCATTGCTGGAGTTAAAATCTACCCATCTCAGAAAACAATGAGTTTTTATGAAGCCAAAAAGGACGGTACTTTGACACCTGGAATTGCACTGACACTCCTGGAGGCGCAGTCTGCAACTGGGTGGGTCATTGATCCTTTAAAAAACAAGTCCTACTCTGTCGATGAAGCAGCAAGAGAGAATGTAATTGGTCCGGATGTACACGAGCAACTTCTCTCAGCAGAGCGAGCCGTCACCGGTTACAAAGACCCGTACACGGACGTGACGATTTCATTGTTTGAAGCCATGAATGAAAATCTCATTCCGAGAAGTGATGGCCTTCGTCTTCTTGAGGCACAACTAGCCACTGGTGGAATCATTGACCCTAATCTAAGTCTCCGGCTACCTGTCAATGCTGCGGTTAAAAAGGGGTACCTCAGTGAAGAAATAAAGACGAGTCTACTCAATCCCACTGAAGCAGAAAAAGGGTTCTTTGACCCAAACACAAAAGACAAGATTACTTACCAACAGCTAATACAACAATGCGAGAAGGATGATAAAACTGGACTACTTCTGCTGCCCCTCAACAAAGAACCCAATGTGTTCCACACAAATGAACAAATCGAAAAAACATTCAGAAACAAAATTGTCAGAATAAATGCAGGGAGGTTTCAGAACAAGGAGGTGACCCTGTGGGAGGTCTTGATATCTGAATACATATCTGCAAAAAAAAGAGAACAACTCATTCAGCAATATAAGACAGGCTCAATGAAAATTGAGGAAATCATTGAAATACTTACGGCCATTGTCACAGAAGTAGCGTCCAAGGAAAGAAAGTTCAAAGGGCTTCGAAAACAAGTTTCTGCGAGTGAATTGTTGGAATCACAGATCATATCAAAGGAGCTTTTCACAAAAATTATACAAGGAGAAGTGACGGAAGAAAGCGTCAGCAAAATGGAATCAATTCAAAAATATCTCGGATCCACAAACAGCATTGCTGGTGTCAGAGTGGAATCGACCAAGAAAGTCATGAGTATTTATGAGGCCAAAACTAAGGGTCTACTTACTCCGGGAACATCATTAGTTCTACTAGAAGCCCAAGCAGCCACTGGCTTTGTCATTGACCCGGTCAACAACAGGAAGCTGTCAGTGGAAGAAGCAGTGGGTCAAGGAGTGGTCGGAAATGAGTGGAAAAACAAGCTCCTATCAGCTGAGCGTGCAGTGACAGGGTACAAAGATCCCTACACTGGAGACACCATATCTCTGTTCCAGGCCTTGAAGAAAGATCTGATTGTCAAGGACCATGGAATTCGCCTTCTTGAAGCCCAGATTGCCACTGGAGGCATCATTGACCCGGTTCACAGTCACAGAGTGCCAGTGCAGGTGGCCTACCAGAGAGGATACTTTGATGAGGAGATGAATCAGATTCTCTCTGACCCAGACGACGACACCAAGGGCTTCTTTGATCCCAACACCCAGGAGAACCTGACGTACCTTCAACTGGTAGAGAGATGCGTCACAGATCCCGTCACAGGCCTGAGTCTGCTGGTCATTGTGAAGAAAGGCGAGTTTTATTTCTTTGTGGATGAAGCAACAAAACTGATACTGAAATCAACCACGACAACCAAAGCTGGGGGCAGATATCAAGGAACAACCGTTTCTCTGTGGGACCTTCTCTACTCCAAATACATCACAGAGGAGAAGCGGAGAGAACTGGTGCAACAATTCAAGTCTGGGACGATCACAGTTGAGCGTTTCTTAGAGATTATCTTGACAATCATTCATAAGCAGACCTCAACGTCCTCACAAACTGTGACCAAACATCAACCAGCTGCCACAGATGTTGACCACAGCACGAAAACCACCACCACCACCATCACAGAGACAACTGAAGTCAAAAAGTTCCATGGAATCCGCAAGGACGTCAGCGCCTCCGAGTTATTAAAATCTAAAATCATTGATAGGGAACTTTACGAAGACCTCAGTGCTGGCAAAGTGACGGTAACCAAAGTGAGTGAAATGGAATCTGTCCGGAGGTACCTCGAGGGAACCAACAGTATTGCTGGAGTGTTCTTACAGTCCACTCAAGAAACCTTGAGCATCTACGAGGCCAAATCAAGAGGCTTGCTCACACCTGGTACCACACTTGTTCTTCTTGAAGCCCAAGCAGCCACTGGCTTTGTCATTGACCCGGTCAACAACAGGAAGCTGTCAGTGGAAGAAGCAGTAGGTCAAGGAGTGGTCGGCAACGAGTGGAAAAACAAGCTCCTATCAGCTGAGCGTGCAGTGACCGGGTACAAAGATCCCTACACTGGAGACACCATATCTCTGTTCCAGGCCTTGAAGAAAGATCTGATTGTAAAGGACCATGGAATTCGCCTTCTTGAAGCCCAGATTGCCACTGGAGGCATCATTGACCCGGTTCACAGTCACAGAGTGCCAGTGCAGGTGGCCTACCAGAGAGGATACTTTGATGAGGAGATGAATCAGATTCTCTCTGACCCAGACGACGACACCAAGGGCTTCTTTGATCCCAACACCCAGGAGAACCTGACGTACCTTCAACTGGTAGAGAGATGCGTCACAGATCCCGTCACAGGCCTGAGTTTGCTGGTCATTGTGAAGAAAGGCGAGTTTTATTTCTTTGTGGATGAAGCAACAAAACTGATACTGAAATCAACCACGACAACCAAAGCTGGGGGCAGATATCAAGGAACAACCGTTTCTCTGTGGGACCTTCTCTACTCCAAATACATCACAGAGGAGAAGCGGAGAGAACTGGTGCAACAATTCAAGTCTGGGACGATCACAGTTGAGCGTTTGTTAGAGATTATCTTGACAATCATTCATAAGCAGACCTCAACGTCCTCACAAACTGTGACCAAACATCAACCAGCTACCACAGATGTTGACCACAGCACGAAAACCACCACCACCACCATCACAGAGACAACTGAAGTCAAAAAGTTCCATGGAATCCGCAAGGACGTCAGCGCCTCCGAGTTATTAAAATCTAAAATCATTGATAGGGAACTTTACGAAGACCTCAGTGCTGGCAAAGTGACGGTAACCAAAGTGAGTGAAATGGAATCTGTCCGGAGGTACCTCGAGGGAACCAACAGTATTGCTGGAGTGTTCTTACAGTCCACTCAAGAAACCTTGAGCATCTACGAGGCCAAATCAAGAGGCTTGCTAACACCTGGTACCACACTTGTTCTTCTTGAAGCCCAAGCAGCCACTGGCTTTGTCATTGACCCGGTCAACAACAGGAAGCTGTCAGTGGAAGAAGCAGTAGGTCAAGGAGTGGTCGGCAACGAGTGGAAAAACAAGCTCCTATCAGCTGAGCGTGCAGTGACCGGGTACAAAGATCCCTACACTGGAGACACCATATCTCTGTTCCAGGCCTTGAAGAAAGATCTGATTGTAAAGGACCATGGAATTCGCCTTCTTGAAGCCCAGATTGCCACTGGAGGCATCATTGACCCGGTTCACAGTCACAGAGTGCCAGTGCAGGTGGCCTACCAGAGAGGATACTTTGATGAGGAGATGAATCAGATTCTCTCTGACCCAGATGACGACACCAAGGGCTTCTTTGATCCCAACACCCAGGAGAACCTGACGTACCTTCAACTGGTAGAGAGATGCGTCACAGATCCCGTCACAGGCCTGAGTCTGCTGGTCATTGTGAAGAAAGGCGAGTTTTATTTCTTTGTGGATGAAGCAACAAAACTGATACTGAAATCAACCACGACAACCAAAGCTGGGGGCAGATATCAAGGAACAACTGTTTCTCTGTGGGACCTTCTCTACTCCAAATACATCACAGAGGAGAAGCGGAGAGAACTGGTGCAACAGTTCAAGTCTGGGACGATCACAGTTGAGCGTTTCTTAGAGATTATCTTGACAATCATTCATAAGCAGACCTCAACGTCCTCACAAACTGTGACCAAACATCAACCAGCTGCCACAGATGTTGACCACAGTACGAAAACCACCACCATCACAGAGACAACTGAAGTCAAAAAGTTCCACGGAATCCGCAAGGATGTCAGTGCCTCCGAGTTATTAAAATCTAAAATCATTGATAGGGAACTTTACGAAGACCTCAGTGCCGGCAAAGTGACGGTAACCAAAGTGAGTGAAATGGAATCTGTCCGGAGGTACCTCGAGGGAACCAACAGTATTGCTGGAGTGTTCTTACAGTCCACTCAAGAAACCTTGAGCATATATGATGCCAAATCAAGAGGCTTAGTAACACCTGGTACCACACTTGTTCTTCTTGAAGCCCAAGCAGCCACTGGCTTTGTCATTGACCCGGTCAACAACAGGAAGCTGTCAGTGGAAGAAGCAGTAGGTCAAAGAGTGGTCGGAAATGAGTGGAAAAACAAGCTCCTATCAGCTGAGCGTGCAGTCACAGGGTACAAAGATCCCTACACTGGAGACACCATATCTCTGTTCCAGGCCTTGAAGAAAGATCTGATTGTCAAGGACCATGGAATTCGCCTTCTTGAAGCCCAGATTGCCACTGGAGGCATCATTGACCCGGTTCACAGTCACAGAGTGCCAGTGCAGGTGGCCTACCAGAGAGGATACTTTGATGAGGAGATGAATCAGATTCTCTCTGACCCAGACGACGACACCAAGGGCTTCTTTGATCCCAACACCCAGGAGAACCTGACGTACCTTCAACTGGTAGAGAGATGCGTCACAGATCCCGTCACAGGCCTGAGTTTGCTGGTCATTGTGAAGAAAGGCGAGTTTTATTTCTTTGTGGATGAAGCAACAAAACTGATACTGAAATCCACCACGACAACCAAAGCTGGGGGCAGATATCAAGGAACAACCGTTTCTCTGTGGGACCTTCTCTACTCCAAATACATCACAGAGGAGAAGCGGAGAGAACTGGTGCAACAATTCAAGTCTGGGACGATCACAGTTGAGCGTTTCTTAGAGATTATCTTGACAATCATTCATAAGCAGACCTCAACGTCCTCACAAACTGTGACCAAACATCAACCAGCTGCCACAGATGTTGACCACAGCACGAAAACCACCACCACCACCATCACAGAGACAACTGAAGTCAAAAAGTTCCACGGAATCCGCAAGGATGTCAGCGCCTCCGAGTTATTAAAATCTAAAATCATTGATAGGGAACTTTACGAAGACCTGAGTGCTGGCAAAGTGACGGTAACCAAAGTGAGTGAAATGGAATCTGTCCGGAGGTACCTCGAGGGAACCAACAGTATTGCTGGAGTGTTCTTACAGTCCACTCAAGAAACCTTGAGCATCTACGAGGCAAAATCAAGAGGCTTGCTCACACCTGGTACATCACTCATTTTACTGGAAGCCCAAGCAGCCACTGGCTTTGTCATTGACCCGGTCAACAACAGGAAGCTGTCAGTGGAAGAAGCAGTGGGTCAAGGAGTGGTCGGAAATGAGTGGAAAAACAAGCTCCTATCAGCTGAGCGTGCAGTGACCGGGTACAAAGATCCCTACACTGGAGACACCATATCTCTGTTCCAAGCCTTGAAGAAAGATCTGATTGTAAAGGACCATGGAATTCGCCTTCTTGAAGCCCAGATTGCCACTGGAGGCATCATTGACCCGGTTCACAGTCACAGAGTGCCAGTGCAGGTGGCCTACCAGAGAGGATACTTTGATGAGGAGATGAATCAGATTCTCTCTGACCCAGACGACGACACCAAGGGCTTCTTTGATCCCAACACCCAGGAGAACCTGACGTACCTTCAACTGGTAGAGAGATGCGTCACAGATCCCGTCACAGGCCTGAGTTTGCTGGTCATTGTGAAGAAAGGCGAGTTTTATTTCTTTGTGGATGAAGCAACAAAACTGATACTGAAATCCACCACGACAACCAAAGCTGGGGGCAGATATCAAGGAACAACCGTTTCTCTGTGGGACCTTCTCTACTCCAAATACATCACAGAGGAGAAGCGGAGAGAACTGGTGCAACAATTCAAGTCTGGGACGATCACAGTTGAGCGTTTCTTAGAGATTATCTTGACAATCATTCATAAGCAGACCTCAACGTCCTCACAAACTGTGACCAAACATCAACCAGCTGCCACAGATGTTGACCACAGCACGAAAACCACCACCACCACCATCACAGAGACAACTGAAGTCAAAAAGTTCCACGGAATCCGCAAGGATGTCAGCGCCTCCGAGTTATTAAAATCTAAAATCATTGATAGGGAACTTTACGAAGACCTGAGTGCTGGCAAAGTGACGGTAACCAAAGTGAGTGAAATGGAATCTGTCCGGAGGTACCTCGAGGGAACCAACAGTATTGCTGGAGTGTTCTTACAGTCCACTCAAGAAACCTTGAGCATCTACGAGGCAAAATCAAGAGGCTTGCTCACACCTGGTACATCACTCATTTTACTGGAAGCCCAAGCAGCCACTGGCTTTGTCATTGACCCGGTCAACAACAGGAAATTTTCAGTCGAACAAGCAGCCGCTAAAGGAATGTTTGGGAATGAGTGGAAAAACAAGCTCCTATCAGCTGAGCGTGCAGTGACAGGGTACAAAGATCCCTACACTGGAGACACCATATCTCTGTTCCAGGCCTTGAAGAAAGATCTGATTGTAAAGGACCATGGGATTCGCCTTCTTGAAGCCCAGATTGCCACTGGAGGCATCATTGACCCGGTTCACAGTCACAGAGTGCCAGTGCAGGTGGCCTACCAGAGAGGATACTTTGATGAGGAGATGAATCAGATTCTCTCTGACCCAGACGACGACACCAAGGGCTTCATAGACCCGAATACACAAGAGAACCTAACTTACGTTCAACTTTTGGTTAGATGTGTCCAAGACCCCATCACAGGCCTCAGCTTGCTCCCTTTGTATAAATGAATTAAGGCTCCAAAGCCATCACACTCTCTGTGCTGCTGCGCAACGTTAAAACGCATTCTTTTTTTCTAAGAAAATTGAAAACCTTAAAAGTGCACTGTAAACAACACATTTTACAATGGTAATACACATCAACAAAATATTGTTTCCAACTGATCATGAAAATATGAAGATAATTCTTTGGTCATTTATTTGCTTGTTTTCGCTGACTTCAATAAAACGCTTTAATTCCAACTCATGGCAATTGTCTGTCACTTCACAGTTGATTGAATTTGCTTACGAGGGCTGAGGTATTCGTCTTTTCGAGTTTAACCTATACCTATCATATCTTTCTTATTGTTAAATATACAAGTAATAATTTTTCAAACCTTTATTTTATTGTGGATTCACATGGAGTCGCAGTCAACCCTACAGTCAGGCCCATAAAAATTCTTATCTTGTTGGCTCTGAACACCTCCATGAGGGAAACGTAAAAAAATGTGCTCATGTGCCACCTGCATTTTAAGGAACCAGAAGTACCACAGATAACTGTGATGGAGAAAACCCCATCTTACCGCTTTCCAAGAGGCTGGTGAGTGTGCCTGAGTGCGCTTTGTTTATCCTACTTTGTGGAGACCAACACTATGCTTGTGAGGACAGTAAGACTTTGTGGGGACATTTGGTTGGACAAAAAACCCTGGAGATGTGGAGAGCGAGCACCTCCCCTGTGACACTCTACCACGGTCCAATGCGGAGACAGGAAAGGTTTTACACCTCAATATGAAGAAAAAACAGTCAGTAAATGTAGCAGGACACGTCTGCATATAGAGGCTGCGTTATACACAATAACAAAGCGTGTCGTGGGTCAGCTGATCGGTCCGCGCACCTTATGGTTTTTCTGGCTTTTTTCAGGGCGTTTGAGTTCTGGATTTTCGTTCGAAATCATAAGCAAAAAAAAAATCGAAATTTTTGTTCGAACTACGATTTGTTTGAAGTCCAGGACGTTCGAAAACCGAGGTACCACTGTATTAATATTCTTGTCCACATCGAGTTATGAGGGTGAAAACGTCAAAATAATGGTCATTGGACGTTTAGGTTTGGAGTGAGAGGCTGGGGAAAGGGTTATGTCAATGATGGGTACATACAAAGATGGTATGACAAACGTCAAAGAGTCTGCGAGAGAATGTCAACATAGTGAATACAGAGGCTTCACCACAAGATGTCAACAAATAATATAAAGAGTATTGGTTTGCCAAGCAACATCAAAAAAAGCAGATCCTCCTCCCTGGAGCAGGAGGATCAACACTGAAGCCTCGACTCTGACAAATGCTTCAAGAGATCACTAGGTGGCGCTTCATGTCGCAGAAACCCGGGAGAGCACAAAACAAGTTTGTTCAAGGTGAAGAAGTGGAATGTTTTCCGATGGCCAAGTCAGTTACCCGACCTGAATCCGATTGAGCGAGCGTGTGCCGACAACAAAGCTTAAGGAAAAGTGCCCCAGGACACGAGGAGTGGAGGCCTGGCACAACACCTGTCTGGTGAGGGTTTTCTTTGGTCCCTTAAAAATAATAAATAAGACAGAACAAATCAAGTAAGAACTAGAAAAAACTTGTATTTTTTAACAGAACATGATTTGAGACAGTTTTCTCAGATTTTGGGAACATTGAGACAGTGGAACCGTTTGTAAACTTTGCTCTCTACTCCAGCTTTCCCAGCAGCCCGCGGATATCGTCTTGACCCTGGTAGCTCCTCTTCACGCCTCTGGGAAGATTCCGGCAGGAAGTCAGATTAAGGTAGTTGAGGTTCGTCATTTGGCCGACGAAATTCCTGAAAACAGTCATTCAGACAGTTTTAATCAGACACGAGAAAAGGGAGTGATAATATCTTGATCAACTGACGACAATGCTTATCAATTACACACCGTTCATATTTGCGCCATTAAACATATCATTAAATGATTTGAATGTTTCATTCATTAGTTTAGGAAAAAATACATTTTTTAATTTTTTTTTTTCATGAAGCAAAGTGCAGTATATTCAGAGTGATATTGCTCTATTATGTATAGCAGCTGTTTTATTAATATTTACAGATGACATTGTTTATCATCATATCACAGTTATATTGTGTCTTGTTTTACTTAAAAACGTTCGCACTCTTATGTGGTTTTCAACACTTCTTGCTTGTCGTTCACTCCCTCTCAGTGAAAACTGAATTCTTGATGTATATGTGTGGGACTAGGGACAGCATTACAGCATTACATTGAAAAAAATATATTATATATTGGCTGAAATAATAATATATATTCTGGAATATAGGAATTGAAACAGAATAAGAACAGAATATTGGTTGAAACATTTTTGAATTGAGGTTGAAAACTAGAATGGTATTAAAATTAAAAATATATTTCTATATTTATTTTATTTTGAAAACATTCTTTTTTTCAATGCCTTTATTCTTTTTTTCAGCCAATATTTTTTTTTTCAATGCCAATGAAAGCTGTCCCTGTTCCAGCCCCATGCAAGTGCATGTGAGTCTGGTGAGTCTACTGCAGCTTTTGTCTGGCTCGGACAAACCTTCCCACCTGAGAGTGGCTGGCGTGACTCTGGTCCCGCTGAGGTTGAGGGACTGCAGCCGTTTGGTGAGGGTCAGCTGATGCAGTGCCTCCTCCAATTCTTCCTCAGAGAAACGTAGGTTTTCTATGTCCAGCTCTCTTAAAGTTTTCCTCCATTTCTTGGTCAGCAAGTGAAGTCCTTCGATGGTGGACGACATCCTCATGGTGCAGTATTGGCCCCAGTAGAGACATTCCAGGCCTGTAGGGCGGCAATAGGTCGCAGAAGAGGGGAGAAGTAGCTCACAAACTTCGGCCAGTCCTCATAAGTTACAGAAGGTTCTCTGTTAAAATGATTCAGCTGACCACCAATACCCTTCACAGGGCTGAGAAGCCCAGCTACTTGGGAGAAGAGAGGCGATGGACACCCTGGAAAGGCATCCACGCACACCTATGGACAATTATGAGCAGGGCTGAGAAATCAAACTATAAATATCCCAGTATTGTGGGGATGTTAGTGTCATGTTATAATAATGTAATGTATCATTTAGGGAAATAAAAGATTAAGAAGTCAATAAAAAAGACATTCCATTATATACTGTACAAGTATAAAGTGTTGAACATGTTGATTTAATTTCAAAAAATATTGGTGAAAACAATTGGTGTTTTGATCAGTTTGTATGTTCTGCTGTTTATTTCCTGTTTTATTTTGGTGGGGCTGGTCTGGTCTTCCTGTGTGCACCTTGTCTGTCTTGCCTGCGTCCCCCACTGATCCCTTCATTGAGCGCACCTGGTCTCTTGCTTTGTTTCCCCGCTGTTCCAGGGTTGGTACGTTTTCACCTGTGTCACATTCTGTCCAGTCCAACTCCTTGTCAAGCCACTGTCGTCTAGTCAAGTTTAGCCAAGTCTCCACGTCAAGTTAAGTAGCAGTCAGGTGGAGTCCCATCCAGTCAAGTCATCGCCTTGTCAAGTCTCCAAGTCAAGCCAAGTTAACAAGTTAAGCCAAGTCTTGTCTCGTCACAACTAGTCATCGCCTCGTCTTGTCAGGTCAAGTCTCCAAGTCAAGTTAACAAGTTAAGCCAAGTCTTGTCTTGTCACATCAGGTCAAGTCATTGCCTCATCTTGTCAGGTCAAGTCTCCAAGTCAAGCCAAGTTAACAAGTTAAGCCAAGTCTTGTCTCGTCACAACTAGTCATCGCCTCGTCTTGTCAGGTCAAGTCTCCAAGTCAAGTTAACAAGTTAAGCCAAGTCTTGTCTTGTCACATCAGGTCAAGTCATTGCCTCATCTTGTCAGCGCAAGTCTCCAAGTCAAGTTATTACCTTATCTTGTCAGGTCATCATCTCACCAAGTTAAGCCAAGTCTTGCCTCGTCACATCTTGCCTAGTCATCGTCTCCTTCAGTCAAGTCTTGTCAAGTCTTTTCTTTGTCTAGTTCTGTTCTTGTCTTGTCCAGATCTGTCCTCGTCCTCCTTTCGTGTTGCCCTGAATACTGTGGTGAAAATCTGATCTTGCTGTGTCTCCTGCGTCTGGGTCCTAAACCACGGCAGAACTCATGATATATGCCAATATACGCCAAACAAAAACACTTTTACGAATAAAAAAAATTGAGAAATAGTGGAAAGGACATATACACTATGTAAAAAAGAATATTGTGAAGTCAAGCAATGACTTTGAAGTGAGTTTTTTAACCTTGAATAATATGCTGTCTGACAAAAGTTGTAAATGAATCTGGAGAATTCTTCAACAATGTGGACAGACGGTAAGATAAAGAAGTATAAATATGGTAATTTTCCACCAGTGTGGGTGACCTACCCAGACACGGAAGGTGGGAGAGACCAAAGGCGGTGATCTCAGAGCAGCCACGCAGGTCCAGCACCAGCAGCTTGGTGGACCCGAACAGAGTGTGGATCAGATCCTGGTCGGTGGTGAAGGAGAGATAAGCTGTGGCCAAACACAGCTCCTCCAGCTCCGGGAAGCCGGACTCCAGTTTGGCATCGCTCCCCTTGAAGATGTGTGTGCCATTCAGCATCTTGAAGGTCTGTTTGGAGGAGAGGTTTTTAGACTGACAGTAGTCCACTGACAGGAGGTGACTTCTCACCCTGAGGTTTGGGCAAGCAGCCTGCAGCTTCTGGATGTAAACAGGAACCACCAAATCTTTGTCAGCGATCTCTGAGTTAATGTCCAGCCACTCCAGGTTTGGACAGACGCCTTTCTGCGGGGGAAGCACATGAACACTCACACACACCTTTGTCTGGCTGATGAACGCCGGGATGGGAAGCGACTCCTTACTGAAATCGCGTGCAAAATCTTGAAGTTTTTCCTTGTGTTGGTGAACATGAGCTGCTTTAGCTGCTGGCCATGGTTGCTGAGGTAGTTCAGCAGATCCTGAATGGGGAACTTGGGACAGAATGAAATTAGTTCCCTTAAATTAGACATCATTTACTCAAACTTACCGAACCCAAATAAAGGTTTGAGATGGTGGAACATAAATAGCTCAAGCCTATGGAGGAGAAGAAAGAGCTGAGCCACGAGGATTAAAGCCCGTCTATGCTCCCTTTATGAACAAAAGTGTATCCATCCATTTCAAACCATGTTACCGTCACTGATCACTTGTCACAATTTCTTACGTCTTCTTCATGTCTCATTACAGTGATGTATTGGATAGTGACAGCAACAACTGGAGCGTTGAGACGGATGGACAACATCAAACTATACTGCTGAGCAAGCCACTTTGCATCGATGCGCTCTTTATCTGTTGCATGTGATTGTATGCAACTGCACTGTAATGCTGACATTCCCATCGACGATCTTGTCCAGAGGGGCAGAGCTACTTAGATGAGCTATATCAGACCAGACCTGCATATTTATATGGGTGTAGTTACCTCCGAGTGCTTCAGATTGAGACTCTCTAAGTGGCGACAGGACTCTGCGAGAGTCTTGAAGAGGAGCCTGGTCAGACCTTTGCAGAAGGAGAGGCAGAGGGACCTGAGGTGAACGCAGCCGGTTGAGACGGCCTGTGGAGAAGCAGAACGTCATGCACGATTCATATCGTGTTACATAAAACAACAGACATTTTCTAATCTGTGTGATCCCTCTAGGGTCCGACACAGAGCCTGCAGTTAAGCACAGGGAAGTGTCAATCACAGGGTGCAAACAGGTGACAATTCAATTTTGATAGAAACATATATAATGCTATATACTACACCCCGAGCTGTTGTAGTGCATTATGGGACTTTTAATATGTTTAGGAGCTCGACACGCTCAGAACTTTTATTGAAAAGATAAAAACATCAATTGCCCGACAACTTCTGAGAGAACTATTCAGCAGTTTGGGTCCGAGGAACCAAAATACAGCAAGCATTTCTGGAACATGGAATTTCATTTGCTAAAATGTGAATTCAAAATTAGTCTGCAAATGTCTGCAGGCAGTTTACATGAGTCACTTTACTGAAATACAGGTGCTCAGGCAGATCAGAGTGCTGTTTATTGTCTCTTTTTTAAAATAAAATTTGAACTCCATGTTCATCTACCAACAAGGTACAGCGCATAGTTAAAACAAATCCCCACAGGAAAAGTGCATGACAGTACCTGACACTACAGCCCAAGGTCTTACTCAGTCAAAAACCCTTATAAAAGATGGGGAAATACACCAAATCCGTGACGTGGCTACAACAAGAATATTTAATACGTAACACTCAGAAAGATAAAACCAGAGTATCACATTTAAAGGTCAAGTTAAAAGCGTTGAGAAATCGATTGCTTTGGTGTTGACGCGTAAAAGGGGTTTATAAAAAATAGCCGAGAATGTTTCACATTTTAAGCTTTCACTTTCTTAATAAAATTGCTACAATCATTTGATTCATTTGGTTTTTTTTTAAAGTAAAACCCAGAGCGATTTTCGATTGCTTTTGTCCGGCTCTGCCTGTGATGGCAAACTCAGTGAGGGTAACACTACTAATCTCAGTAACCAATACAAATGAAGTTTTGAAATCCTCATTTGAATACAGTCTGAATCTTGATCGCAAGATAACTCACCACAACAACATTGTCAACATCCTTTATCCAGTGATTTAAGGAGAACTCGCGCAACAAGGAGAACCTGAAGAAAGAATGAAAGGAAATGTTCAGAGTTGAAGAGCCCAAACACAGTCAAGAGCTCAGATTTATTAGACAAAAAGAGTCATATAATAGAAGAGGAAATTCAAATTAAATTTCACACAACTCAACAAAAGTTGGAATCAAAAATTGAGATATTTCAAAAGGCAACTTCAGGAATTGTCTATAGGGCTATTTTGATCGTTGGCATATGACGTATCCTAGTCAATGAACAACACGTCTGATAGTCATGCTGTATATAGAAATTTCAAAAGAAAAAAGGTACGTAAATTGTTGTTAACACTAACATAAACTTAAATATTGAAACTTCATTGTGTAATTTCAATTGCTCAAGCTGTGGAGTGAACGGTACGTGGCCTGAACACATTAAAAATTGCAGCTCACAGACCTGTTCTCCACCAGCCACTTCACAGTCGTCATCTGCTTTTTTGACACCTGGTCAGAGTGACGTTTTCCCGGTGCAACACAGACGTGACCCAGAGACACGCTTTTCCACAGCACCGGGTTGGATGCAGCTGAATTCCACAGGCGACAAACTCTTCCGACCCTATTACGAGAGGGGAACAAGTGAGGCGGCCTTTCTTGTTGTTGCCAACATGTTAACGGAGTTACCAACCTGCACAAGAAGGGCACCGCCCCCTCTTGATCGACCACCATCTTAAAAGTGCGGACAAGCAGGTGCTCAGGAAAATGTTGACCCCATCCGAAGTCCTCTTCTGGCTCAGTCAAAGTTAAGGCTTGTTTCTCGGTGGATGGAGGCTTCTTTGTGACCGACTTCCTTTTTTTGGAAGTCTTCTTCTTCGGAGGGCGGTAGGGACGATCCATTGCAGGGTCTTCGCCCACAAAGACAAGAAGCCTACCACCGACTTGATAAGAGGTCTCTGCAGGGCGAACAGGACCCCCGAACGTGGTTCTTCGTCGCTTCTTTGCTTTTTTTTTTGGCTTGTCAGACGGCCTCTTCCGAGGAGCTGCACGTGATGAACCAGCTGAACTACCTCTCCCACCTGGTGCAGTTGTATCCATCTTATTTATTCTGAAAGAGAATGAGTGAATCTGTCACACAAATGCCCTCCATTCGCTCAATTCCTTGGCTCACCCCAGAAACATTCAGTGGGGCTAATAAAACGATAAAAATCGGAATAACAACGGCAAGGAAAGAGTTTTTCTCTACACCTTGTTTTAGTATGGGTGTAAGACTTGCCTAAAAAAACGATATTTAAAAGATTGTGCTGATTTAAACAAATGTGTCCACGATATTGAAAAGTATACTGTAAAGGAGGACAGTTGAGTATGTTTCAATTGTTGAGATTAAACGTAGCCGGTACGACAGATTAAAAAAGAAACACATTCCTTCCAGTTTTATAGGTATTTGCTCGAAGATATACTGCAATGACACTTTTATATAATGACATGAAAAGGCACGTGAACGACATGAAATAAAATCCAATTCACATCTGAAAACTGTCAAAATTCTCATTTCAACGTAGTCCCCTGCAAACGAATGACTTCACTATTTATTACACTGACAAAACTCATCATTGAATCCACGTTTCGGGGATTCAAACCGTGTAAAGACTCCCCATCTCTTTTTAATACCCGGTACACGGGAAACGGAAATATTTCACTTACTTGCAACCAATGAAATTTTTGCTTAATTTGGTTGAATTGTTGAAAACTCAAAAAGCACAAAAATATGCACCGCACAGAGACAAAAATCTAACTAACTCGAGCACAATATTTCGCTGCCACTCCGTACAAAATGTTATTGTTGATCGCCGCCATGTCGACAATACTTGGAATCTCATCCCATTGGACAACTGGAAAGGAAACGACCGCCTTTCTTTAAGTACAGCCAATAAGATTGCAGCATTGAACCCCGGCTTGTTTCATCTGTGACACAGAGGTAGCGCCAGAGTGATAGGTGCAAAGCCTCCGATAAAGCCCGCCTCCCCCGTTTCGCTACCCAATCGGCGCCTCGTTCACTGTGCCACTTCTCCGTGTTCATGAGATTCAGAAGAATTTAATAATGAAACAAAACAGCCACAGAAGGTATGAATGCTTCAATTTAAACTTTAATGTCATAACCCAAGGCGTGTATTCATATGGAATTAACTGTGACTATATGACCCTTTGAACTCCTGAAATATTTACTGTATTGGCGTTGCTAATGTTGACAAAATGCTAACGATGCTAACGTAATGCTAAAGTTCCATTAGCCTTCCGATTAGCTGCGTGATGTTGTTTTATTAACTGAGACAGCGATAAAAATAACGGCAAAAGTTGAGAAAGTCATGGTACCTGTGTTCATTGACAACGGAAATGGTTTGGTTGGAATTTGTCTGACTCAAAAGATGAAGTAATGTTGGCTGAAATCTCATGTGGTTGAGAGTTTGAAGCATGTTACAGGGATGTTCTTCAAAGTAAAGAAAAAATCTGAATTAAGAATATTATGATTCAGGTTAAAATCGGATTTGATCTGTCTAACCTGAAAAATTGATGTGTGGTTTACTTGAAAACGTTTTCAAGATCCAATCTCAAGGACAGTTCTTCATTGAAATCCTCATCACACAGGAGCCATCACAAACTTCGAAATTAGCATTGCACTCAGAGAGTGCATACCTCCACCAAGCCTCTCATTTGCATCCACTATTTGTTTACCTAATATCACTGTCCACACACATTATATTCCATTGATCTCAAATGACCTGCAGATGGCGGTAGTGCTACTGTGTTCCAATAACACGAGATACATGAAGAAGTGGCCACTCTGCAGGGAATGGATGAGAAAATGTTGACACCACAGTCACATTAAAATCGTTTTATGACTGTGCCATTGTATGTTGTGTTTTCTAAAAAGCTTCTGCCTGTTTTAGTCAGAGCTAGTACCATGACTGGATGGGCTGGCCGCCTTGTTGAAAACGAGAGGTTACTTAGAGCATTCAAACCTGCCAAGCACACAGCTGACGCTTAGCAACACTCGCCGATCCGAGCGTGACATTCAGAACGCTAAGCTAATTGTCCAAGGAATCATTGTTCAAGCTACCAAGCTATATGACCAGCCTTTCTCATTGTGACATTTATGCGAAGACGGAAACGACCCGATCTGTCGCCGTTTTGGGATCGGGTGCAGCATTCGCTACCCACCTGAATCTGAAACTTTTGAAAACGTCCGGAGTGGAAAGTTTTATAAACGCAGTGCTGTCTGTCTCGGAGTCCTGCTACAAGTGGCCAGTATGTAAATATTACATGGACATAGCAAAGTCTCAAGAGACTCACTGAAGTGTGACGTCTCACATCAAATTAAATGTTTTCCAGTTGTCCTTTTGACAGAGTAGTTGCTGCATTATGCATGTTTTTTTCCTATTTATTGCCTTCTTGAAGAGGTATATTAAAACGTGTTTGAATTAAAATGATTTAATAGTTCAAGTTTTCACATCATATATACAGAAGGTCTCATCATTTTGATTGCAAATTCATTGTCAATCCATGTGATTGCTATCGGCGATCGGTGGTGATCGGCACTCTGGCTGATCGGTATCAGGGATTGGCAGCAAAAATTCTGATCTAATTCAAATACATGTGTCTGTTTTGGAGTTAATCTACTCATAAATGAACACACAGCGCCCTGATAGATTACCTCTGTGATTAAGATAAGCACACACTTGGACTACACCTTTCCTCCCTGGCCATCAGAGGTCGCCATAATCTGAATGTGACTGATGTGCCTGTGATCTGTTCTTGTGTACATCATTATGTATTGTTGAAAATGAAACTACTTGTAATATATATCATTTTCTTTGCAGATTTTTGACAATTTGGCATTTTGAAAATGGTGTAAAATAAAAATTGAACCTGAACAATAAATGACATCATATTTTTGACCATGTCACGCTACACAGGCCGCGACAATGTGTGCTGACTTTGCTGCTTGATAAATCAACCAGCCTTGTTTTTTTGCCCTTTTTTACAGGAGCAAAACGGCAACAGACAAAAGATTTTCTCAAGGAAAGGAAGCAGAATTGTTTCTTGACCTCCGTAAGTAAACGGATTTTCCCCAGAATAACAGCAAAAACTGTCATGTTCATGTCCACCTCCATGATGCGTTATCCTTTTGTTGCATTTCATTTTAATACGTTTTGTCACGTGAGAGTCCATCTTTAAAAATAGATTATTTCACAATCCCCTTAAGTTATTTATTTATTTTATTAAATTATTCCTTTAAGGCATGTTGCTGACCATTTTTCTTTTTTTTGACACCCAGGAGATGAATTCTACTTGAAGCTTGTTGAAGACTTTCTTGGTCCTCAGACGGGGGAAGGTTTGCAGCTGAGTGACACGCCATGCGTAAACAGGCAGTTGGTTCAAGTTGGACTCATGAAAGAAGAAAACAATTTTCCATGGATCGCTGTTCTTGAGTGGCTCGTGAAAATCCTCCCACAACACTGGTCGGCTGATTTTCGTCGCCTGATTGAAAGGGCCACCGCCACGGCATTGAGTCTGGACCACCAGGCGAGAAACGTCTTTCTGGACACCAGCGTCAACTTCAGCTTCGTCGGCCCGATATGTGACAGCATCAGCGTAGAACGAGAAGACCTTCTGGAGATGAGGGACTTTTCCGAGCGAGCGCAGTCCATCGAAGTGACGAACGGTTTGATTCTGGAGTTGATGAACTTTGCCACCAGAGAGAGGATCGCTCCAGTAGTGTTGGTGTCCTGGCTGCAGAATTTCAACCCCATGTTCTGCAAAAATGGAGACACTCAAAAGGCGTACACATACCTTCGCCCAAAGATCAAAAAGCTGAAACAGTCCTACCATAACCATGAAACTAGAAGTCGCCGGAGAAACCCTGCGATGGAAAGTCTGCTCCAAAGCCCGTTTGAGTTGATCCCCATCAAACGTGACTCTTCTCGGTTTGTGTTAAAAAAGCGCTCAAAGAGAGATGAAATGAGTTATAAGGAGGAAAATGAGGACTCTGAAATCACAGAGGGGGGGATGTTTGTCATCAAACAGAGAGCGTCTAAAAGATCGATCACTCAAGCGGAGCCTGATTCAAGCGATGATGAGTCGTCCGGTATTCCCTGTAGCCCCTCGGGTGACGCGGGAACCCTCACACTGCTTGACATCGCAGTGCTTTCCGCGCAGAAATTGTCCGAGGAGCACGCCTTTGTTCTTCTGAAGAACCAGTACACTCTCTCTTGCAAGGAAAGGACAGGACTGGCCGAGTTTGAGGCCAAACTCTTTTCGCTCAGCAGTCAGATATCATTGGCTTCCCCGCTTGCCTTTTTACATGCTAATGCTAATTTCCTGGCAGAGTTGGATGACGTTGTCATGGAGCAGATTCTGCAGTTTGAGCTGGAGCTGGTAGAATCAACCAAAGAGAAACTGGGGCGAAACAAGCTGCCGGACTTCAAAAACTTTTCCAGTTTCTCTGAAAGCGCGACGGCACGCTACATTCACATGGCCTCTGCTACGTTACACTCTGACAATTCAGTGAAGGGACGCTACAACAATTACTGGGTTGCTTTCTGTCAGGAGAAGGAAAACCCCACCAGACTTGAGGTGGATCATCTGCACAGATTCAACAGCTACTTCAGAGCCGCGGCCGGCCTGATCCACCACCACAAGGAGGTGTCCCTGTTCTTCTCCGACCTCATCACACTTCGCAGTCACAAATGCCAAGACATCATTCTGGAGAGCTTGTCTGCAGACGCAGGAGATCCGTACATCCAGTGTCTGGTGTGTGTCCTGGCTCTCCTTTACTGCAAAGTGGTTGGCCCGTACTGGCAGCTCCTCCAAAGCCACGCAGAGTATGCACTCTACAGCCAGAACCTGCTGGGCCTCTATCAGAAGTTTCTGGATTGGTCCAAGGATTGCTCCACCCTGTTGGAGCCTGAAGAAGAAGACTCCAACGTTTTCCTGCAGCCGGCCGTAGAGGAGAAAAGCTTCAGTGGAATATTTGAGTACTGCGGTATGTGGTACACCAACAGGGACTTTATTCGGGGCTGTCTGAAAACACTGATAAAGAAAATCTCTGGTGTCACCGATAAACATCTGAAAGACTTCCTGCCAGGAGGGCAATTTTCACAAGTCCCACCTCAAGAGTTAAGAGACGCTCTTAAAAGTTGCACTTTTTCCGTGTTGACGGAAAAGTACCCTCAGTTCGATTCGATTTCAACAAAGACGTCCGAATACCTCTCCGACGCTAACACGTCAGACGGCTCCGAGCAGGTCAGCATCCAGACCGAATTATCGGATGAAGACTCTTGCGGCAAGTATCCAGTGCAGCGGAAAGCAAAATCAGAAACCGCCAAGCGAAAAGCAGAAGCAGACACCAAGCAGGAGCAGATCATCATCAACCCAGACGAGGATTATTTCACAGCCATGGTGCTGAAGAACGGAGGGCCGTGCAAAACCCAGCAAGACGTGGACAAACTGATGCTGCTGTTTGACGGGAAGTCCCGCTACGAGAAACACGTTGCGCTCATCTGCGAGGTGCTGTACCAGAAAAAGGTCCTGAACAACACAAGCGAACACTTGACTTCACTTGCCAGTGACGCGTCGATGTCAAAGGTTAAGGAAAAACTGAAACTTTCCCTTCCCCGGGCCAGGCCGGGCTACTGTATTGTCATCACTCCCATAACCAAGTGAAACATTCAGAATGACTGTTTGCTTCAGGAGCCGATCGTGGAAATGGTCTTTTTATCAATAGGTCAGGTGAAACACTCATCATGCTTCTTCATGGCCTTGTGTTACCTCTGTGCTGCAATAAATTCAACTGATATCACTGGAAATGTTGCCTCCTTGATAAGGGAAACAACCTTGCCCAGGTCATTCGACACGTTCTAACTTTAGTACCGGTGGTGCCTTCGCCATTTATGTTGTCTCAAGAAGCATAAACTAATGAGATAACAAAACTAAAACATACACTATAATGACAAAAATATACCACGTTTTTCGAGTGCATTTCAAAGAACGACGATCAAAGGCGTTTTTGTTTGCCATCATAGTGGGGATGAACTGCAGCTGAACTGGATATTTCATGGTCAAGTTTCATAGTGTGACGCTCATGAATGGAAGGCATTGTGGGTCCCACGCGGTCTGGTGTTTATGCATTACAAATACTCTGAGGCGAACGTCTTATGACTGCTGGTGTCAAGGTTACTGGCCTATGTAAACTTGACGTTGTGTCGCCTTCATAACCATTTCTGACCCAGTTTGTTGGCCTCTGTGATATCACACAAAGAGGCTATGTTTAAACTGAAATTAATAATTGTTTATGGATCCTTTTTATTGCTGATACACTCGAACGTCCTGTTTATGTTTGAGATAAAGTGCGGTTGCGTCACAGCAAGGTCAGCAAGTTCACTTATAAAAGCAGTGGTTATGAAAAGTGCAGGGAAGTGAAAGGCTTTATTTCAGCATTATCTGGGCCTTTTTCAGTATCTCACCTTTCCTATATTATTAATTATTAAGCAAATTAGATTGGACAAATGCAAACGGAGATAAGTTCAAGTTGCAAACTTATTTAATACTGTTAAACAACTTGGAAAAACAAACAACAAATAAACGGACGTCAACGCTGTCTGTCCGCTCGCTTCAGTTGTCTGCTGGATAAAACGAACGCACACACTGGCAGTGCCGGTTGGAGTGTCTAGTGTGGTGCGTTTGCGGTCCGGAAATAAAAATAGCTTGCGTATTCAGTGGTCATAATTTCCAAAACATGAGGTTTTTAGGGTCAATTATAATTGTTGAAGCTGCGGATGGCGCGACCACGTCGCTTAAGTTAACACGTCAAGCGTCAGAAATATCAGTTGTGGAGGTTTGCGTCTGTTACGAAATGCCAGTGAATGCATCGCAATGGGCGGGAACTTTGCGTAAGCGTCCACCATTCGGTTGACGACAGCAGCAGCAGGAAACCTGCGTGGCTTGTGTTGTACTTGAATTAAAGGCTCTCGCTGGCGTCTCCTCTGCCCGGTGTGGACGACACCATGGCCGGCAGCTGGTGGAGCAGCAGCGCGGTCACTCACGCGCTCATGGCGCTGTTCGCCATGGGCTCTTGGGTTTCCGTCAACAGTCTGTGGGTCGAGCTACCGGTGATTGTCAACGTGCTGCCCGAAGGTCAGTGACTGAAGATGCACCTATTGATGCACCTTTGTCCACTTTGTCGCTTTCCCTAGCGATTGGTGCGTTTTCTTTCTAGTTTGTATCATTGAAACGTGACATATGGGAAGCCCGTGTTGCTTTTCTGCCCTTTAAAAACGTGTGAGTTCGCAGGAGCATGAATGTAAATGAACCTTAAACGCTCATTATAAGTAATGAAAGTCAGATATCACTAACAAAGAACAACATTAAACCTAAGTTTTGCCAGCTCTCACACATTTTACAATTTCTGTAGAGTCAGCAAGTGCATCATGGGAGAACAATTTCTGCATTAGATACGCTGCCTGGATCCTGGATCTGGGGTCGCGGCAGTTGGTCAGGTCTGGGTTCAGCAACATGATGTGCTCAAAGAATGAGGTCATATACTGACTGACCAGGTTATTCCATCAATGGATGTCTTCTTCCCTGATGGCACGGGCATATTCCAAGATGACAATGCCAGGATTCATCGGGCTCTTGTGAAAGACTGGTTCAGGGAGCATGAGATGTCATTTTCACACATGGATTGGCCACCACAGAGTCCAGACCTTAACCCCATTGAGGATCTTTGGGATGTGCTGGAGAAGGCTTTGCGCAGCGGTCAGACTCCACCATCATCAATGCAAGATCTTGGTGAAAAATTCATGCAACAGTGGATGGAAATAAATCTGTGACATTGCAGAAGCTTATCGAAACAATCGACTTTTTTTTTTGGCCAGGCAGTGTACTTTTATTAAAACTGTTTTGATTCGGGTCATTCATCCGGGGCTAAAGTTCCCTTCTTGTTTTCTGGTTTCAGGGTGGAACCTTCCTGCTTTCCTCTCGGTGCTGATCGCCTTTGGGAATTTGGGACCGATTGCAGTCACCATTACGCACCACTGTGCACCTGGACGCCTGAATGAGCGACTGGTCATCCACAGCATTCAGGTGCTGGCAGTGGTCACTTCCGCTTTTCTGGCCATTTTCTGGTCATACACTGTCACAATTGCCGGGGTCGAGCGGTCGCTGCCCTTCCTGCTTTTCACCTTTGTGTTGTCCTTCGTGTGCTGCACGTCAAACGTCACCTTTCTCCCCTTCATGTTCAGCTACCCCCCTCAGTATATCCGGACGTTTTTCATCGGCCAGGGCTTGAGTGCATTGTTTCCCTGTATAGTTGCTTTAGGTCAGGGTGTGGGGGAGCTGGAGTGTCAAACGGTGAACGGCACCAGCCAACCTCACTACTTAAAGGAGAACTTTCCGGCAGAGCACTTCTTCTGGTTCTTGTTTGTCATGCTGTCAGTGTCGGCGCTGAGTTTTCTGGCATTGACCAAACGGAAGACAGAGTCAGCACAGTTGACCGCAGCGCCGGAGTCAGAAAACAGCCCATCAGGGAAGAGCGCGGAGGAGACTCACCCACTCCAGAATGGAGGGACGCCCATGTCAGAGGAGCGAGGCGAGGTGGACGTGCGCCCAGCAGCTCCTACATTTTGGACTTGTCACAATATATACCTGCTGATGCTGCTGGCCGTTTCCAACGCTCTCACCAACGGAGTCCTCCCATCTGTTCAGAGCTTCACCTGTTTGCCTTATGGTACGATGACCTTTCACCTCTCAGTGGTGCTTGGCAATATAGCAAACCCTGTGGCATGCTTTCTAGCCATGTTCTTTGTCATGAGGTGAGTATATATGCTTCACCCACACACGTGTGTTTCAAAGTATTTATCTGATACTCTCCATCCTGCAGGTCCTCATCTGGGTTGGGCCTCTTGTCGCTAGCAGGTGGAGTCTTCGCTGCGTTCCTGATGGCTTTAGCTGCTCTCAGTCCATGTCCTCCAAGCCTCGGAAAACATTTTGTGGTGAGTTTAAACAAGAGTTCTTTATCTGTTAAGGACTTAAGTGACCACACTGATACCTTTTACTGAGCAGAAGAACGCGTGTGTGTGTGCGTGTGTGTGTGCGTGTGTGTGCGCGTGTGTGTGCGCGTGTGTGTGCGCGTGTGTGTGTGTGTGTGCGTGTGCGTGTGTTCTACAGAGGGTGAGTGAGAGACCCAGCATATCCAAACAAACATGCCATTGACTTTTTCAGGCTTGTGCAAGTTAACATATCAGTGAAAGGTTTGTTTGTGTGCGGTTTGTTTTAGGGTCTTGCTATATTGGTAGTCGAATAATGTAGTAGTGAATACTCTGACGAAACGTTTGACTCCCTGACAAAAAACCTTGATGGCAGATTTGATAGGCTGCGTCAATTTTTTTTATTTTTTTAACTATGTTTCCTGAAAGTCACACTACCCCGTCTGCTGTTGTCTGCCTTTCAGTCCTTGACACACTAGCAACTGGATGCAGTACCAAATAAATGTGCTCCAAAAATGTAAGCACACAAAGATAAGAACGACTACAGTTATGGAGCGAGATCATGTATGCAAGAGATCAGTCGGGAAACTTTACAGTCTTGGACATTTTAAGTTTGCAATGCATCATTGAAAGGGAGATGGATGTCAAGGCTGGACGGACTAGAAACAATACCAGTCCTGTTAAAAAGACAGATTTAGTCTATGCTTTCTTTTTATTGATATTTTCTGTTCTTTGTAGTGCACCGTTTTCATAGTACAACTATAGTTGTTGATTCTATTTTAAAGAAATGCTGTTACAAGCTGTAAACAAATCTGAAATGTCTTTGTTTTTAGTTATTGAACATAATTTTTTACGTTTCAAGTTAGGAGCTGAGTTTCGACTGTCATACTTGAACAGAAAAACACAGACTTCTCCCTGTGTAAGCAGCTGTTCATAGAGAGGAAGGATCACTTCCAGAAAAAGATGCTTGGCGCTACACTTTCCATTCACACACAAACAAAATCACGAGGTCAGTTACACCACTGTGACAAAAAAATCATTATGAAGTTCTTTAAGCCTTCTAGCGTAACGTGTCGGTCAGAAAAGTTTTGGTATGGAGACTGTGAGGAACACTTTGCTCAGGAAGTGATTCTGTACTGCCATCTACTGGTGGTGTGTAAGTATTCGCGCCTTTGACGTTTCTTTAACCTCTGTTTCTGCTTAGATGTGTAGGTTTTTTTTGTAGCTCTTTTATTTCTTGTTTCGTGTATGTGTTTTATTTCACAGTGAGTTGAAGTCACTATGATGAATATAAATAATTGTTGATGCTACAGAAATGTGTTAGAACTACATACCTGTTGTTGTATGAGCTACATTTGCGAAGTGGTTCTCCAACACACGCACTTGAACAAGGTCAGAGATGCTTATCTGATTGTTAAAAACCCATCGAAGTGAGTTAAAAAAAAAAAAACACTGATGACCTGGGAAAATATTTTATCATGACAGCAGCAGTGAGATGAAGTGAGATGTTTCTTTCTCTCACACCCTACAGCATGGATTAGTCTTTTCACTTTACTTTTTCTGGGTCCAGCAAACACATCAGAACCCAACAATGTATTTTTTAAGCCCTTCAGTAACTGCTGATAACATGTCGATAGTGACAGTGTTGAATTAGTGCGTGACAGTGACCATTCTTTCCTCCTAACTTCCTCCTTTGTCCTCCTCTTCTCATTGTGGTGTTTTTGCGCTCCCCTCAGGTCGTCTCCTGGATCCTTTTCACTGGCCTCTTCTCCTACCTAAAGGTGGTCATCGGGACTCTGCTGCACGAGGCGGGACACACAGCCCTCCTGTGGTGCGGTATCTCTATCCAAGCAGGCTCCCTGCTGGGAGCGCTGACCATGTTCCCCCTGATCAACGTCTACCAGGTTTTCCAAAGAGGCGTAGACTGTGCCGACAATCAGTGTATGTAACAGCACCTCCTGGTGTTTGACTCTTTGAAGCTAGCTGACCTCCGATGTGAGAGGTCGAACACGGCTCTGGACTGTTCCAGAGAAACTGAGGGACCACGTGTCTGTGCTCTGGGGAATTTTGATTTTGAGTGACACTTCCTGTGCTTTGTTTTGATACCCTACTTCAATGTGAACTGGATATTACTGTGTCGTCCTCCTCTGTCTCTACAGTATCTTCAACTAAAGCTACATACATATTCAGTGGATGACATGTACCATAATGTACTATGACTACACATGCTCCTTATCACGTGCCTTTTAGATGGATTTTTCCAGCAAAGCACACACGTTGAAATCCCTTACAACACTTTACAAGACAGGCTCTCTGTTCTCTGAGACTCGGAGTATTGCCACTGCTGTGTATGCCGCCATTTTAAAGTTTAACTTTGACCTCGATATAAGAATAGTGATAACTGAATTGGAGGAAAGAAAAAAACATGTTGTTAGCGCCAGAGCTAACTCTTTCATCGGCAGCCTCTTTGTTTTTTAAGTTATATATAAGGTTATAATGCGATATTATAATTCCACAGCCTTTAAAACTGAAGTCATGTGATTCATCTGGCTGACTGTTTACAGTTGGATTTGTGATTGAGGAGTATACTTCGTCGACGTAAGGTTTGCCATTTGCTGAGCGGACAGTGACGGTTTGTATATTTTGAACTGGCCTTGTAGTCCCACGTCAGTGGTGTTGGTTCTGTCTGTGCCTGAAGTGGTTTACAGTGTGGGAACGGTTGTTTACTCAGGGACGTCAGTTGCCTCTCTTATGAGTTGAAAGCCAAAATACTATCGTTGTACAAGCTGCGTGATTAATCGTGTTTGACATGGAGTGATTTTTGTTGTCATACCTGTTGTGAGCTTGTGTTTTTATCAGTCTTTTAAAGAAAATAAAACACTCGATCCATGGATTTATGATAAATAGAAATGGCTGTCAACAGTCCTCAGAAAACTCCTCATCCTCTCATGTCACACTCTCCTCTGTCACCTGACACTGACTTGATGAACAACACACAGGCCACACACAACACTAGGTTTTACAATCTCCAGTCGACTGCTAACAAATAAAGTGAAACAAAAGCAAACCTCCAGACGGGCTGTGTGGCATTTGAGCAGCAAAGCATCCAACTACTGTTAGAAGTTTCCTGGTCTGGGGACGTTAAATGATACGCACCAGAGTGCGAAGGTTCTAAAATGGCATCAAATTAACCAAAAAAGTTGTGAAAATGACAAGATAAATGATCATTTCAGTCCTTTTCGACACGACAAGCTGAAAGTGCAGAGAAGCAGCGCTTCACTCTGATGTTGGAACGTTCCTGCAGTTCAAGAATCCTTCCATTGATTTGGAATTTTCCCTGTAATTTCTTCTAATATTAATTGATCTGAATGTTTCTTTGTTGAGGAATTGTAGGACTAATACTATTATATTAATCCTCTTCAATTTTTCTGGGCGACGTCTTGTTGTGCAGCTCGCCAGCGTCTGCTCCCATGATCGCCTTTAGCTCCGTCCACAACAACACAATCCGACAGTGAAAGGGCCCAGTCATTCTGAGGGGCTGTAGGGTGGAATCAAAGGAGACAAAGCAGGTTAATGTTATGGGATGGCAGCATGTGATGCTTGTCAGTGCAGGGAAGGTGAAGATGAAAACGTGTGTGAGGGTCAGACACACACACACACACACACACACACACGAGGAGGGATCTAATCCCTCACCACACTCGCAGGACTTTGGCTTCTTGCTGCACAGAACTCCGAACACAGCAACAGGCCACACGTGAGTATCCTCACCGAGGGGTTCCCTTCTTCAACGTTCTCTCTGTCATCACGGATTTCTGCTGCTAACGTCGGTCAGTGTCGCTCTGCTGCTCACTTTCTTGCTACAGCTGTGTGGTTGTTGTCTGCAGCCCTCTGACTTCCACCAATAGAAATGGGATCTGAACATAATTCGGCAAACATATTTTCTTTAGTTGCACAATTGAGCTGCGGGTGGTGGGATGTTTCAGCTGGTCCGTCCTCGTCCGCCCGCGGAGTGAACGTCGAGGCAAAACTACACAAATGTTGGTTTGAAAAGACTCCAGATTTCACGAGCAGACCGGAGAAAAATGAGCTGAAATTTGTAAATATTAACCACCAACTGAAACTTCATCACAAAAGTGACTCAGTCATTCAGGGTGACTCATTAATCCATGAATTGTGAAAAGTTGTTGTTGTCTAACTTCGACTTCCTCTTAACACCCCTTGAGCCGCTTCAATTTCCCGAAATTCAAATGGCCACATCCAGAAATATATATCAAAATGAATATGCTACAATTCCATCCTTTTCCTTGGGGAGAGGCGAAGATGTGGTCATGAGGGATTTGCGATGCTTCCCTTCATCCAGACAGACGGGGGGCGCCAGAGTGAGGGCAGAGGCGACGGAAAGCTTCTTCTCTTAATGGCGTTCTGCCCTGAGATTTTTACTTTCCAAATTTATTCCTTCCAGTAATGAAAGTGAGATTCATATAAATCAGTAAAAAAAAAACCATCCTTTTCCAAATCCTACATGAGGCTGGGTCGTGGGGGCAACAGCCGCACTAAAGAAGCCCAGTCTACCGTCGCCCCAGAAACCACCTCCAGCACTTCAGGGGATCAGAACCCAAGCCAGAGACCTAGTTTCACCAGCGTGTCCTGGGCCTCCCCCCCTGAGTTTTACATCCTTGGAGCACCTCACCAGGAAGAGACACCCTTAGATTGTAGATACTTGAACTCCTTTGATGTTGAGGATCAGTGGTTCTAGTCAGAGTCTCTCCTTGATGACTGAGCTCCTCACGAAAAGCAAGTCTTTTTCAGTCAGTAAATAAAGTTGAAAATGAAAGTGATAATAAAGCTCTTTATTAATTCACTTGTTCCTGTAAACCTATATTTACTGAATCTGCTGACAAAAACGAGATACCATAAAAATAAATAAAAATAAAAATGAGATTGCTAAAATATTTTCGTGATTTGATCAATTTAATCCTGAAAACAAAAAAATAAAATAAAAGAAGCGTAATTTTGCCTGTTAAGTACAAAATAAATATAAAAAAGTTATTGGCAGTAAATGTGAAATAATTATTGCTTATAATTTTAAGAGGTCTGTGGTTCTTTAGATACAACTAGTGAACAAAAAAAATCACTTGAAAAGGTACAATCTGAATCAAAAGTGTGAAGTTATAGACTAAATGCATCTAAATGATTTAACTAAAATTATATTAAATCATACTTTGAAAAGTTGATCTTAATGATATGTAAATTCTAAATGTGATTTAACAGAACACAGAAAGATAAAAATTAGGTCAAATATAGTTATTTTAATAGTGAAAAAATAGTGACCTCCAAAATGGAAAAGTCAAAAATATAAAAATAAACCTCAATTAATCTTTGTTTCTGTCTTTACCATTATGAAAAAACTATGTAAACAAAAAAATATATATATAAGATCCATGTGACACAAAAATAAATCGATCCACTAGATTTCCTTTGCAGATCTAAAGCATATAACTTGTGAACCACCTTCCTTTCTCCAGCTCCAACGTGAGCCTGGCTTATTTTTGTTCTGGCTGCTTCCAGAGGTCCCTGCTGCCATGTCGCTGCTGACGCACCTCCTGGCCTGTCTCTTCGGGATGGGCTCCTGGGTGTCCATCAACGGCCTGTGGGTGGAGCTTCCCTTGATCGTCCCCCAGATCCCGGAGGGCTGGTACCTCCCATCGTACCTCTCGGTCCTGATCCAAATGGCCAACGTGGGCCCACTGTTTGTCACGCTGATGCACCGCTTCCGCCCCGGCGCCCTCAACGAAACGGCGGTCATCTACATCATCGTGGGCCTGGGCACGGCCGCCAGCTTCCTGCTGGGCTTCTTCTGGAAGGAGACGGTGGAGGTGGCCGGTGCCTCTCGCAGCGTGGCTCTGCTGGCTCTGACGTTCTTCCTGGCGGCGGTGGACTGCACGTCCTCCGTCACCTTCCTGCCTTTCATGTCGCGCCTCCAGCCTCAGTACCTGACCACCTACTACATCGGGGAAGGAGTGAGCGGTCTGCTGCCAGCCCTTGTCGCCTTGATCCAGGGTGTGGGCGTGGTTCACTGCGTCAGCAGCACTCACAACCTCACCAACAGCTCCGTGCCCTCTGAACTCGTGGCCCAGTACCAGCCTGCCAACTTCTCAGCCGAGGTCTTCTTTTTCATCCTGAGTGCCATGATGCTGGTCTGCCTGGGGGCCTTCCTGCTGCTCAACTACCACCCGGCTGTGGTGCGGGAGGCGCCCAACAACAGCAGGTACACCAACGGTGTCAAGGAGCAGAGGAGCAGGAGGTGGTCGGAGCAGAAGGCCATCATGGAGATGACGTACGTGCCTTCCAACCAGAGCAAGAGAAGCAGCTTTGGGACTGGACGCTACACCTGGTGGCAGGTCGTCTACATCTTCCTGATCCTGGCCTGGACCAACGCGCTCACCAACGTGGTGCTTCCATCCGTGCAGTCCTACTCCTGTCTACCGTACGGCAACAACGCCTACCACCTGTCGGCAACCATGGCCGCCGTGTCCAACCCGCTCGCCTGTTTCATCGCACTGTTCCTCCCGATCAGGCGAGTGTCGAAAGGTCAATCCTGGGAGTGCAGTTTTTTACAAGCCTGTCGTGATTCTCGGGCTTTATCTGGGATCCTGAGGCCTCCTAATAACTTCCCAAACCTGTGTAGTCCATGACATGTACTGTTGCCTCAGCTCCACCAGAGAGGACTCCAACACACATTAGGAGTCCCTCCACACCTCTTTGCTAACTCACTGTGGGATAGAAACCAAAACCAGGATTTACACACCATTGTCGAAGATGAATTTTACAGTATAATAACTAATAACTAACAATTTTCTTGATAAACTCTGCTAACTCTGAATTATCTATTATCTATAGTTTCTTCATCAATTCATAGTCAAGTTTTTTTTTAATCATTTTTTTTAAGTGAGACCATTATAGCGCCTCTGATAGGTCTGGTATCACTCTCAGTGATTTCAAGTGAACACAAACGTTTCCCAAAATGTAGGTAAAAAGTTTGCCATGGGGAAGACAGTTTCCTGGTAACACCCTCAGAGGATTCCCAACCCATCCAGCTGCGTTCTACACAGGAGTGGAGCACTTCTTCTCCGGGTACCAGATAATAGTGATGGGTGGATGAGATGTCATGAAACGGTGTTGCAGGGTTGACAACACAGTGTCCTCATTTTCAGAGGCCACTAGATGGCGCTCTTGATTTAGAAATGATGTGAGGTTTCATTGAATTAGTGGTTCAAGTCCAAACATTTTACAGCAGACGGCGCCATCTGGTGGCCTCTGAACATCAGGACACTGTTTCATGAAACCTCATCAGCACTTCAATACCAGACAATGGAGTATCCAAACAAATAGTCCTGGTTACGGCCATGAACGATGAACCTTACAGATTTACTTGAGTTTACGTATCAGTACTAAAAAAAAAAAATATATATATATATATATATATATATATGTATGTTTTTTTGTTTGTTGTCTGACATGAACTGAGTGGCTCTGTGTTGGTCCTGCAGGTCTCTCCTGCTGATGGGAGTCCTCACTGTTGTCGGCAGTGGGGTGGGAGCCTTCATCATGGCCATGGCCGTGATGAGTCCGTGTCCTCTCCTGGTCGCCGATGTCTCAGGCGTCGTCCTCATTGTGAGTGTTTCCTCTTTTTCCCTGTTGCATCTCTGACGTCCTGCTCCCTTCACAGGTTCTGGCCTGGATTGTTTTTGTTCTCACCCTGTCGTACGTCAAAGTCATCATCGGCGTGATCCTGCGAGATGAAGGCCACAGCGCCCTCGTCTGGTGTGGAGCGGTGGTACAGCTGGGATCCCTGCTGGGGGCAGTGACCATGTTCCCGCTGGTCAGCGTCTTTTCCTTCTTTTCCTCAGGAGATCCCTGTAACACTCAATGTCCCTGAGAGATCATCTGGAATTCAACCTCTGTGTGAAGATTTTTGAGTCTTGCTGCGTGCAGAATGTGTCTCTCTGACCCCATGAAATACAGTTTAAATGTTTTTTTTTCTCATTTCATCTGATCTATTTTAAACATTTGACGTCTGACATGTAGTTCAACTGTACAGTGGTGTTATTGAATGTGTGCTCTTCTCCTTTTTTCATTGAATATCAATTGAAACTGAAACATGGCTCTGTATTACTGTGTGTGAAACTCAGTTATGTGAATTCGTTCAAGCACGTGTGGATCACAATGGTGACACAATGGAAAAAATAATAATTAAAAAAAATATATATATAGATAGATAGATAGATAGATAGATAGATAGATAGATAGATCACTGAAGTTTAATAAAACAAAACCCATTGAAGCCTTCATAAAATCATAACAAATATAATTGTAATTATTAGCTTTGATGAACTCAAGTTATCGAGAGACTCTGATTTACCATTATTAAAATGATCATCTTCTTACAGTCTTTACATGGAATAACTGTAATAATGTGTATAGTTTGTGTGAGTGCGTCAATGTTTTGTTAATTTATAAGAACAAGGACAGTTTTCCCGGAAGATCCGGAACATCAGGACTCACTTCAGCTGCTGGTATCTGCGACTTGCTCTTTTGGTCACGACCCAAAGCCACTGGTGAAAGTGGGAACCTTTGGTAAGGTAAGGTAAGGTAACTTTATTGTCAAACATGCTACAGTACGAGACATATAGCATGGATGAAATATCTGTTCTCACAGACCTGGACACGACATACAATCACAGACGAACATAAAGATCACGGACACCACATAAAGATCACAGACAGCAGGTTACGTGCAACAAAATCGTAACATCAGTCCATCAACCACCGGGAGGAGCACCCTGCTCATGGCAGCATTTGCTGATGCATCCAAAGTGATTTACACTCAAGCCTCAGAGCCAGAACGTCCCAGAGCATGAAGGAATTCTGCATGTTTTCCTCTCACTCACCATGAGACTCTGGTCACTGAGAGCCACGTTCTTCCAACAGGCAGAATAGGAGAATGTAAATTTAACGCGAGAGTGAAAATAAAACGCATCAAAATTTACATCATGTTTTCATAAGTGATTTATGTTACCGAACATTCATTTCCATGCGGTTCTCATTTGCATGACAGCCTCCCTCAGGCCCTCAGATGGATCTTCCAAAAACCTCCGCACGTGCCCTCGACTTCAATTTCCTCAGTCGGAGTGGTGAGTTCAGAAACAGTTAGTGATGAGTTTGGTTTAGTTTGTGAAAAGGGCCACACGGACTGTTGTGAGGGGCCATCAAAGCAAATGATATTCATAAGGGAAACAGAAAAAAGAAAATGAAAGTTCATATTAAAAAAAAAAAAAAACTGCTGCAAATGGACATTTAAAAAAGTGTAATTACTTATGACGTGTTGCATGATATTTTACTTTATAAGTTCTTCATTGTAAATCAGTGAATATGTGAAGATGATCTATTTAAGTAGCAAAGAAATTTATATGGAAAAACAGGAAACAATTTACACGAAATAAACATATTTTTTAATCCATTTTGAGAAGCACTCATTTTCACAAAAAGCTCAGTTAAAGCCATTACATAAATAATACAGTGGTACCTCAGTTTTCTGTCTCGGAATTCGAACAAATCGGAGTTCGAACAAAAATTTTGAGATTTTTTGCTTCAGATTTCGAACGAAAATCCAGAACTCAAACGCCCCCAAAAAAAGCCGGAAGAAACATAACGCGCGTGGACTGATCCGCTGACCCACGACACGCTTTGTTATTGTAGCTAGCTACATTTACTGACTGTTTCTTCTTCATATTGAGGTGTAAAACCTTTCCTGTCTCCACACTGGACCGTGGTAGAGTGTCACAGGGGAGGTGCTGGAGCGCTCACTCCAGGGTTTGATGTCCTGTTGTGGGCTGGAGCTGGGACAGGGATGAGGCGAGTCTGGGACAGAGCGTGACTTGGTTTATGACTTTGTCACAGCCAAACTGCACAGAAGCGCACATTCAGAGCTGGACACACACCGGGCACCTCTTCACTTCTGGAGAGACGTCACTCACTCTGCAACCCCTCCCACATGCAGCGGCCACACACATAGAGGAACAGCCACCTGCAGCAGACACTCTACATTCACTCCTACAAAAGACTATTTTAAGGCTTGGAACGCATTACTTCTTTTTCCATTCATTGTCATGGGAAAAATCGATTCAGATTTCGAACAATTCGCTTCTCGAACGGCCGCCTCAAGATACCACCGAGGTACCACTGTGTGTGTGTGTGTGTATATATATATATATATATATATATATATATATATCGCATTTTGCGGATCTACACACCAACCATCAAAGCCAAGTGAAGGCGGCGTCCTAGAGTGTGGTTTGTTTGAGGCAGAGCAGAACTTTCCTCTGCATGTTGAGATAGAAGAGCGGGTGAACGACACTGGCGAGCGAGAGCAGCGTAATGCAGATGGGAACTACGTAACACTCGCGCGCGGTGTTGCTGACGGGCAGCTGCAGGAAGGCGGCCACCGGCGTGTAGCAGCTGACGGCGATGATGCTAGTGACGCACACGCTCCTACGCGCCCGCCTCTTGCTGGGCTGCAGCTTGACCTTTCCTGGACTCAGCCGCTTCAGCATCCGGGCGACAGCGATGGTGCAGCCACCCATGACGAGGAGCATGACCGACATGACCACCGCGGGCAGAACCGTGATCCGGTCGTAGGACAGTGTCTCGTCGTCTTTCTGCGCGAGGCAGATGAAGGTGGGCGTGGTGGCCAGGAGCCAGGCCAGGCAAGCCAGGATCTCCCTGCAGCGGTACTTGGCCAGCAGAGAGTAGTGTGTCGGGTGGATCACCGCCACGTACCTCTCCAGGCAGATGAAACACAGGCTCGTGGAGCCTCCGATCTGCGCGTAGGTCAGCAAGAACCACAGCGTGTTCATCTGAGCCGCGTGCGTCACCACGAAAATGAAGTGCAAAAAGCAGATCCAGTAGTGGACGTAGTGAATCAGAGCCAGGTTCAAGTTCAGGATGTCCACCCTCTTCTTGGAGGTGACGGTGATCCACAGGAGTTTGGTGATGACCGGCTTCCCGATGGCAACGGTGAGGAGGTCGTTGGCGACGATGGCGGCGTCGTACGCGAGGCCCAAGCTGCACTTGTTGGTCTGGTTGTACAGCGGCTCCAGAGCGGGGTGTCGGCTGGAAGAGAACACGGAGGTGAGCGGCGGATGAGGGATCACCAAACAGCGTCCTGACTTTCAGAGGCCACCGCTCTTGGTGTAGAAGTAAGGTGAGGCTGCATTGAATTAGCTGTTCAAGTCCCAACAGTTTACAGCAGAGTTGAGTCAGGTGAGGTCAAGTAAGGTAAAGGTAAGGTGAGGTCAGGTTCTGCCGGGCCGACTTAAGTCAAGGTAGGTCAAGGTTGGGTTAACTTTTGTCAGGTAAGATTAGGTTTAGTTTGATCAGGTTAAGTTTCTTAAAGTTGAGGTCAGAGTTTTAATAGTGCTTCTTTGTTGTCATCAGTTACAGTTGGTCAGTAAATGTGTTCAGAAATCCACAATGCAATTCAATAACTCGGCGCTACTAGTGCGACTCCGTCAAAGAAAATGCAATATATATATATATATATATATATATATATATATTTCCAGAGGCACACCTTTAACTAGAGCTCACGTTCTAACACACAAGTCTTCGTCGACGTGGCAGAAAACACATTTTAAAACTCGTATGTAACTGCTGCTATCGAGGAGAATTTCAGATAAATAAACAAATAAAACTTGGCATTCTAATGTCGCTTAAACATTCTCCAATAACCAGGTTGTTAAACATTTCAGCGTCAATCTGTTTTCCAGTGGAAACAAACTGCGATGCAGGATGGACAAAGAATGTTGAGCTGCTGAGCAGAAGCACTCACCCAGTCATGTCGGTTCCAAATGGCTGCCAGTCCCACCTGTCGCGCACTGACACCTTATTTTCCTAAAAGATGCCTGGCAGCAGCCAGCATATAAACAAGCCGCTGTCAATCAAATGATTCTGTTTCATAACTGGACAGTCAGGGTGGATCTGATAAGCCGCCGTCTCCCTTGGATTGACTCTGGTTTCCTCTCACTGATCCAAAACACCTGATCTACTTGGTTGTTGACGCCATTCATAAACAATGTAAATAACTACATAGGACAAGGTCAGAAATGAGGAGACGTTTACAGATGGTTTGGACTCGTGGGGAGTGTGGAGGGAGATTGGAATACAAAAAAACAAAATGAATGATGTTTTGATGCCCTGTGATTAAGGTTTGAATACGAAAAAAAGTTTTACGTAGCATTTAAAAAAGTTTTCAATACAACGTGAAAATTAATAGTTAGTAATATGAAGAAGTTTTTTTTTTTTTGGTTTCAAATTGTATTTACTAATTCAAATGTTTTTTTCAGATTCGAAACTATGATAAATATTTATTTTACGTGTGCAAAACTGATGCCATAGAAATGGCGTTGGGGGGCGTGTCCTTGCTCTGTGGGCGGAGCCAAGTCAAGACTGACATCACTCAGACCCGCGGTTTGAGGTGTGACGTTTCCAGGCAACACGGATGTTGTGAAGTTGGAGTTCCACACGGCCATCATGCAGTCCATCCTCACCTCCTCTATCACTGTCTGGTACAACAGCGCCACCTCCAGGGACAAGAGCAGACTGCAGCGCATCGTACGTTCTGCTGAGAAGGTGATGGGTTGCAGCCTGTCACCTCTTCAGGACCTGTATGTCTCCAGGACCCAGAGACGTGCAGGTCGGATCAGAGCGGATCCTTCTCACCCTGGACATAGACTGTTTGTTCCTCTTCCCTCTGGCAGGAGGCTACGGTCCATCCAGACCAGAACCTCCCGTCACAGCAACAGCTTCTTCCCCTCAGCCGTCAGACTGTTGAATTCGTGTACAGCCTTGTTGTTTATTTTATTTTATTTTTTCTGTCAGCACTTTATTCCGAAGCACTTTCCTAGTTGGTGGGATCCCCACTGACCATGGCAATAAATTTGATTCTGATTCTGATGCTGTGAAAACACATGAACATGTGGATAAGTCACGTGGATGTCAGAGAAAAAGTGCAAAAACAACACACTGCTCCAATCTACATGCTCTTTAAGGTGCAACTTGCCATCAAACACGATATAAAAGAAGTAAATCATGATTCTGTGATCACATTTCAAATGTCAAGAGCGCGTCATATTAGTATTAATTTTCACGCTGTATTGAAAACTTTTTTTTTCGTATTCAAAGCTTAATATCAGGGCATCAAAACATCATTTTTCGGAATGATTTTTTTTTTTTTCGTATGGCAGAGAAGTGCCTCCACAGAGGAGGAGATGATGGAAGAAGGATCTAGACAAAGATGGACCACTTGCTGAGACTCTCGACAGAAATGACCTCAGATGACGATTCACTTTGTGTGAGCTTCTCTTCTGCGTCTTTTTATTTCCTCTAAAAAGACGCCCAAGTCATTCAGTCAGCGAGGACGCTTTCTGCAGTACTGTAGCGTACCACAAGGGGTCAGTGTGTACATTTAAATTCATTCAAAAAGGACCGACTTTTACTTTCAGACGATATTCACCCCGCGTTATCTGCACGGATCCAGAGGCAGATGCTTGAGAGAGATGAGTATTTATTGACAAAATAAATTCAACACAGAGTATTGAGACTAATACAAAAAAAAAACAACTCTTTGGTAAACATGGCGTCATCGTCCTCTCCAGACGTTAAGACTCATAAATATATATTTAAGCGCGTCCAGGAAGTACAGGAACCACAGTGAGCAGGTGAAAAGAAGCGTAACCATAAACATTACTAGACCGAGCGCATGCGTAACGAATAAATATGAGTAACAAAGATCAAAGGACCGAACTTGAGATGAGGCTGGGGAAAGGGCAACACTGGTTTGTCGTCGATTTACAAAAGAATTAAGTGCATTTTTCGACGGTGTCTTAGAAAAACGATTGTCATTTCACAAAGGTGCAAGGGATTTTGGGGCTAAAAAATTAAATGGTAAAGAAGCACTCAGAGGGTGCAGACCTCGTATCCACCAAAACTGATTATGACCCTGGTGATCAACTGAATTTGAAGCCTTTTTTTAAGCATTTGAAATACAGTGGCACCTCGGTTCTCGACCACAATCCGTTCCAGACGGCTGTTTGAGAAGAAAATTGTTCGAAATCTGAATTGATTTTTCCCATGACAATGAATGGAAAAAGCAATAATGCGTTCCAAGCCTTAAAATAGTCTTTTGTAGGAGTGAATGTAGAGTGTCTGCTGCAGGTGCGCTGTTCCTCTATGTGTGTGGCCGCTGCATGTGGGAGGGGTTGCCGAGTGAGTGACGTCTCTCCAGAAGTGAAGAGGTGCCCGGTGCGTGTCCAGCTCTGAATGTGCGCTTCTGTGCAGTTTGGCTGTGACAAAGTCATAAACCAAGTCACGCTCTGTCCCAGACTGGCCTCATCCCTGTCCCAGCTCCAGCCCACAACAGGACATCAAACCCTGGAGTGAGCGCTCCAGCACCTCCCCTGTGACACTCTACCACGGTCCAGTGCGGAGACAGGAAAGGTTTTACACCTCAATATGAAGAAGAAACAGTCAGTAAATGTAGCTAACGGGACACGTCTGCATACAGAGGCTGCGCTACGCACAATAACAAAGAGCGTTGTGGGTCAGCTGATCGGTCCGCGCGCGTTATGTTTTTTGGGGGGCGTTCCAGTCCTGGATTTTCGTTCGAAACACGAAGCAAAAAAATCTCTAAATCTTTGTTCGAACTACGATTTGCTCAAAGTCTGGGACGTTCGAAAACCGAGGTACCACTGTATTGTCAATTCGAACATCAGGTTGCAGTAGCATTCTGGAACTCGTGGGAACCATCCAGTAGAAAGTGGGCGAGACAGCGGAGTTTACAGGATCCAGATGGTACCAATATGTAACCACCTGCTTGATGTTCCACAACCATCAGGTCCTGTAAGTTTCACTCAAATCCGTTCAAATCTGTTTCCAACATGTTTTTCAAATGAGCAGTGCTATGACTCTTGTCAAAACTGAGGCCCGTGTGCCAGATCCAGCCCACCATAAATTCATTTTATGGTATGGCTCTTTGCTGTTTTCCAACTCGTTCCCTATGACTTCCTCTCCTGGGTCTCCACAGTGTTCCCAACATCACAATATAGTTTCATGTCTGTTGGTTTGCCTGTACTATGACTGTGATTCCCATAACGCACTGCAACAACTGAAGCTTTAGCAACAGAGGGAGCGTTTTAAAGAACATTCCTCATAGTCAGTTTTTCAACGTAACCAACGTCCCCTTTGTCTCTGACTGAGGAGCCCCTGAAGGTTCCAGGAGCAACACAGTTCACTAGTGATTGTCTACGGAGAGAATGTGTCTGGACCACAGGTGAGGTGGACTCAACCGCACCGTCACTCACACACCAGCGCCCTCACATATGAATGCAACACATGCAGTTTTGGAGGGAAACCAAACCAAAGATGGTCGACGGTAAAGCTTTCGCTTGGCTGTGCTGGCTGAACACGTCCGGACAGAAAGGCACTTTTTTCTTCAAAACACAGATATGCAAACTCAAGCCCTCTAGATAGTCAAAGTATAAACAGTCAGGCACAAAGTCATTAAACATCTGCACGTAGAAAACAAAGCTTGGTCCTCGACACTTGATGCTACACATCTGTTTTACACACCAAAAGTCTTTGGGTTTCGGTATAAAGGCGTAGAAGAAGAAAAACAAGGCACACGTTGGACCCTGGTCGTGTCACGGGCTCCGTCACCGCGAAGTCAAGTCCGCCTGGAGTTTCCCTTCTGTGTTCGGCTGCCGGGACGTGGTGGGGAACTACGTGTGACTTTGGACGGAGATGCTGGAAAGGTCGTTCCTGATGATCTCGTTGACTGCAAGAGAAGAGTCGTGTGAGTGGCGTGTTGGGGATGAAGCTCAGAGTAAGCAGGTGTCTGTTCATGGTTGAGAGCTGAACCCAGAGTGATGGCTGGGGACACCCTGGAAAGGGTAGCAGGACGCAACGGTGGAATTCACAGACATGAGAAGAGCAAGCTCGGACCACACAGGGTTTTTCATGAGATGACAAAGCTGGACTAGCGTAATGCTAGTAAGTAGCAGTAGTTGGATCAGTATCACTTTATTTCAAGATGGTATCACAGGAGTATCACTGCTAGAGTGAAGGCAGAGGCAGAAACTCTAGAAGGCCGACGCTCTGGACGTTGTTGTGCTTTGCTTCTCAGGCAGAAATGAAGGATTTGTTACCCACTGAGAGACTGTTGAAATAACGTAAATAAAGTATCATAAAAGTATCATCAAATAATGTGATACTATTCTGAAATAACATGACAGCGTCATGTAATTACTGGATAAGTGTCATGAAATAACAAGATAGTATCAAGTAACTATCATGTAATAACCATCATGTAATAACTATCATGAAATAACGTGATACTATTATGAAATAACATGGATAAGTATCATAAAATAACGTGATACTATCACGTAGAGTATGTATGATGTAGTAACATGATAGTATCATGTAATAACTGGATAAATATCATGAAATACATGATAGTGTCATGTGAAAATTGGACATCATGAAATAACTGGATACAAATCATGAAATAACATGATACTTTCATGTTATTACATGATAGTATCACGTAATAACTGGATAAATACCATGAAATAACATAATAGTATCATCTAAAAACTGGATATGTGGATGTGATAGTATCATGTAATAACTGGATAAGTATCATGAAATAATGTGATACTATCATGGAATAACATGATAGTATCATGTAATAACTGGATAAATATCGTGAAAATTTTTTGTTGTTTTTCAAAATATTAATCCTCAACTCAAGACTTAAACTTGCGGGGACCTTTGCAACAGTGGAAAATCAAGTCATCCAATAAACTCTGCTGTGTCATCATGGAACTCGGCCTGCTCTACTCCAAGTCTCGGATGACAAAGCTGTTCACACTATAGGAACAAAGCCTTCTTCACACACACAGCCATCGCGATCGGTTTGCAGGAAACAAAATTCACTCCTAAAAAAGCATTGTTCCATTTATATCTATGTTCAAGTCCCTCTCGGCTGACGTCAGCGTCTTCAGTAAGTAAAAGTCTAAACCCATCTGTGGCCTCATCCAGAAGTTTCCTTTTGATTCGCCCTTTTTTTAACAACCAAATTTGAGCTTTGAATTTTAATTATTTCTTCTGTGTGACTCACAGTCTCTCATAAACGGAGCGGCCTGTGGCTTAAGAGCTTTTATTGGCTGTTTTTTTTCTCTCTCTGGGAAACACCGTAAACATGTTAGAATCATTCCAGGAGATCTCCAAAAAAAAAAGTGTTGGATTTTCTTCAATGAGTCTTCGTATCTTGGTGACTGTTTACAGTCGGGTTTTGATGATGGAGATTTGCCTGGAGACAAAAGCCCCGGTCCATTGTTGAAGCCGGAAAAGCAGGAAGGGAAGGGAGACACGCTCCATGAGACGGAGTGCCAGCGATCCGGGGTAGGAATTCCCTCTGAGTGAAAACACCCGGAAAGCCCAGAGTCCCCTCCACACAATTGACTTGTTATTTTTGTTTTCTCTCATTTTTCATCGCTGCGCTCCCGACGTGACCCGGCACCTCTCCTGGAGGAACCACCCAGATGACAGGGTGTGTGCGCGCCTGCGAGTCTGAGGAAGAAAGACTGGCCGCCTGAGGAGCCCGGGCCTCACCGTAAACATGTCACCGACGCTCGAGCGGCATCATAAAAATCAGAGGAAGAACAGTGGAGACTCTTTATCTAATCACACGTTTGGCTGAGGAGAGAAACCCCCTGAGTTGCACCGTCAGAGCGATGGAGCGCGTCCAGACACGGAGCCTGAGTGTTTGTAGCAAGTGAAAAGACAGGTTTAATGTCGGCGATAAATCATGGAGGTAAACACGTGTTGGTGAATTAGAGGAGGCGGTGGGTTCTGCCGGAGCTTGTGAGGCAGGAGTCGGGGCTTTGGGCGGAGACTCAGGGAGTCAGAGGTGAAGATAACAGGCTGCCATGGGGAGTGAAAGGCAGAGGTTAGGGAGGGCAGATGGTTCATGGAGAGGAGGGACGGTGTTGGACCAAGAATGTTGGAGAGGAAGAGGTGAGCTCCACCACTGGTCACTGTGCTCCAAGTCTACAGTGACTATGTTCCAGGTTCAATTCCAGCAACTAACTGTTGGAGTCAACCGGGGACCTTTCTATGTGGAGCTTGTCTGCTCTCCAAATTGTGTCAGGTGCTCTGGTTTCCTCCCACAATCCAAAACACTTAGTGTTTTTTTTTTTTTTTTGGTGGTGACCATTGTATCATTTTCCATCCATCCGTCCGTCCATCCATCCATCCATCCATCCATCCATCCATCCGCCCGAATGCCCGCCCACCCGCAGGCCCAACCGTCCATTCATTCATCCATTAATCCATCCGTCCGTCCGTCGGTCCATCCATCCATGCATCCATCTGTCCATCCATCATCCATCATCTATCATCCATCCTTCCATCCATCCATCCGCCCGCCCACCTGCAGGCTCGCCCGTCCATCCATTCATCCATCCATCCATCCATCCTTCCATCCATCCATCCATCCGTCCATCCGTCCATCCGTCCATCCGTCCGTCCGTCCGTCCGTCCATCCATCCATCCATCCATCCATCCATCCATCCAGCCATCCGACCCCCAGGTCTCCTCTGGGCTGGCCGTGCCTGAATCAACGTGGAAAACTAGCAGCTCTACTCCGAGTCTCTCCCGAGTGACAGAGCTCCTGAGCCAATATCTAACTTCTGCCACTTGTATCTGGGATCTCGTTCTTTGGGTCATGACCGTAGGTGAGGGTCGGTAAATAGAGAGCCTTGCCTTTTAGCTCAGCTCTCTTACACACAACAGGTTGAGAGAGCGATACTGCAATACTGCCCTTTCTGCACTAACTCATCGACCAAGCTCAAACTCCCTTTCCCCCTAACGTGAGAACAAGACCTCAAGACACGTAAACTCCTCCACTTGTTTGTCATCCAAACATATCGACACAAAATTGTTGCTCTAACAGACAAACAGCAACTCAAAATCACACACCCTCTGACCATTTAGAGAGAGACCGATCAAACTTTCAATGGGAGGAAATTGGAGTGCCTGGGGATATACAAACGACACCCAGCTAAAGCCTCAGCTGGACCTCCTAACTCTCCTGTCTCAAGGCTGTCTGCACAAAAAAACAGGTTCCCCCCGGAGCTCCTGGCTGGAGCTTCTCTCGCAGACATAACACAAGCAGATGTCCTAATAAACACTGTCCACCAGGGAGCAGTCTGCTGCTGCGCTCTTCAACCCGCTGACCTCTCCCTCCTCACATCTTGTGCGTGTTTGAGTCTAAACCTGGCGGGATGCTGCCATGCTATCAGAGGATAGGACTGTGCTGCAGGTTGAGGTGAAAGGACGGTTCGTCCACACTGCAGAACAAGCTGCCGCACATCGACGCGAATGTTGCTGTGACCCACTTTTCATCGCGCCTCTGCATGTGACACGCAGTGTCTAATTGAAAAAGAGAAATCAATCTATTGATCTCTAAGTGTGTTTGTCCTAAAAATAGGAGCAGCAGCAGTGTGACATCGTGTCACGTCGACCTGATCGGCCCAGTGACAGCGACGGTCCAAACACTGGTCGCCATGGCGACGCACAGTTGTGAGGAGAGGGATGAGAGTAAAACCAGGAAGCTTCCTGTACTGACTTGGACTATAAAACAGCTCGAGTGTGACCAGACACAGCCCCTCAAGTCAGCAAGTTTCATGGCGACACGGTCCCCTGCAGAACGTGAATCATAGCTCAGCCCGAGTGTGAGAACGAGTCGAGCCACAGAGGTAACGCAGCTCTGTCAGGACCACTTAGCCACAGATCGAACGTGTTCCAGGAAGTCCCGCTCCTACTGTCTCAGCCATGAAGCTGTCAGGGACGGGACACGGGCCTCGGCAGCGACCCTGTTTCTGCTCTGAATCTCAAGTGTAAAAAAGCAGGGAGCGGATCCTGGAAGGCTGAGAACATTGTTCTGTTTCTAGGGGGGAGTTACGAATCCTTTGCGCTGCCCTTAGTGAGTGAAGTGTTTACTGTCCGGGAGCGGCCCAGTATTTTGGGGTATTTTGGGGAAATAACAACATGCTTTATAGCATTAGCTCATTCAATATTGTTTCTAGCTTGACCTTACTTGGTAATTTAGAGGTCACTGGGTCGACACAGAACTTGACCTTGAGGAATTCTCATACAAACCAAGTTTAAAACAGTCAAAAGATTATAAAGCACAGAACGCCACCTGGTGGGCTCTGAAAATGAGGCTTCATGAAGCTTCATCCCTCATCATAAAAATATTACATTTTCTGCAAATCCTATAAAACATTTATTGCATGCTCTGAAATGAATATAAATTCAAGACAGAGTCCTTTCGTTTTGATGACTGTTGCAGTGCATTATGGGGCCTTCATGGCAAGTGTTGGAGGTGTGCATCAATCTGTCCATCCATCTGTCCATCCATCATCCATCATCCATCCATCCGCCCGCCCACCCGCAGGCTCGCCCGTCCATCCATCCATCCATCCAAAAATGTTAGGTATTAATGATCTTTCATGCGACTGCAAAATGGCGAGCAAACTTGTGAAATAAATGCCCCATAATATCGTCTCCGTCCAGAAGACAGCTCGACCGAAACCGGGCCGCGGCCATGAAGCAGAACCCAACGGAGAGGCTTTTATGACGTGAGAAGCCACATGAAGATTAGCCTCCTCGGAGAGATTTGCCAAAAATAACAAGTCAAATTTCAGGCTTCAGCTTTCATTTCCATTACACTTACACAAGTGCATTAAAGTACTGAGAAAAGCTCTTGGGCAGGAGCGGAGCGACACCTAGTTTGAGATCAGAACACGGCTACAAATCCACTGACATCACAAAAAGAGCGACACAGACAGAACTAATGTGCTAATGGATCTGCCCAGACGCTCCAGAGGAAGTGGCGTAACAGTCTGCGGTCCCACCAAAGCGTCTTATTCAACAGGCCAGATGCTCCGGCGAAGGATCGAAGCTCGACTGGCCCAGATATCTCGCGGCTCCTCTGTCAGCGCTGCCGTCACAGGGACTACCACTGAGATAGCTGCTGTTTCTCTGGAAGACCATGAATCCAGTGGATTTGGAGCAGCGCGCGGCCTCCAAACCTCAGCGGTGAGCCTGGCGACTCTGAGCACTGAGCTCATGCCGTTCCACAGCCAAAACTCCTGCTGCAGCATTTCCTCTGAGACTGATGAAAAGCAAAGGTTACATTTTAATCTTGTGTTTAACGCTCCTCTCACCGGCGCTCTGAGGCCGACATGTATCCCGCAGAGGACCACCAACAACTGACCAGATCACCGACGCAGTGGGAGGGATTTAGGAATGTTTTCATGCCGACCTTGCACGTCTTGGGCAGATGATTCTAACTTCTGAGTCCCAAACTCTCTCAACAATTGTCGCCTCCATGTGTCACAGACCAGCTTTCTTCTTGGTGAGACACAATCTTGCGTCACGCAGGAAGCAGCTGCTAGCTTCGTAGCGGTCAGTACCAAGAACAGGTGAAGGCACGAGGGTCAAGGTTCGTTCATGCTGACCAGTTGACCAGTAAGTTCATATCCGTCAATTGAGTTGAATCAACTGAATGTCTTCCCCTTAGCTTTGCTGCCTCCGAATCCACTCAACAACAACAACTCACTGTTCATGCTTGGTCTTTTTTAAAGTATATTTCACTTTTTACGCTCTTACTTTTTCAGTTTCTTTATTGTTTTCTGTTCCTACAGTGCTGCTTTTTTTCATGCTGTGGGAAGAATAAAGGCAGTGCAATCTAATCTATCGCAGCTACTTGAGGCTAGAGCCAGGGGACACCCTGGACAGGGATCCAGCCGGTTTGCATGGCAGATATGGATGAAGAAAAAACATTAAGACTAAACTTTGTATGTTTTTTAGAATGTGGGAGGAAACCAGAGTGCTCAGAGGAAAGCCACAAAAGAGGGTGACGATCGGTGGGCGCTCTTTGCTACTTCACATTTGATGTTGTCTGGTATATATAGCACCATGCATTGCCATGGCAACCCTCAAAATTTCACACAATTGCGATTATTATCATGAATCTTTTTTGTTTTCCAAACGGTGCGGCTGCATTATAAAGACGTAAACAAATAAATGTTTTAGTGTTTTCAAGAAATAGTGATAGTGTCACCATGACAGTCCTCAACTGTATCAAAGGCAACAAAAAAACAGAGAGCAATAGAGTACAGTAGAAAGTCGTGATGGGTCGATGAGGCTTCATGAAACAGTGTCCTGATTTTCAGTCTGCTGTGAAATATTTGGACTTGCACTACTGATTCAATGAAACTTCACATCAATTCCAAAACAAGAGCGCCATCTAGTGAGAATTAGGAGTCTGCAACACTGTCACCAGTAACACACAGAGGTGCCCGAAAACCTTCTCACATCACTTATACCAAGTGATATGTAACTACAATCCAGAGGGAAAGTAGCGCCACCCCATGGCGTAATCCTGTCCCCAGCCACCGTCGCGTGGCTCAGGATGATAGTAAACGCAGCTGAGGATTTGTCACCTTGGGGTTGGTTCTACTTTGAAATGAGGATGAAACATGCGCCCATCTGAAGAGGTGTTGCCATGTGTCCACAATTACACACTGCTTGACCAAAATTAAAAAAGAAAAACGTGCAATTTCGGCAGGACGAGTCACCTCAGGTAACAGAGAGTCCTTGAGGTCCATGCACTTTTTAGCTACTTGGTAATAGCAGACTCGATTCTTAAAACTCCAGCTTGACCTTTCTCCCTGATAAATGACTCCGTGGACTTGAGAGACATCTGGTCTCGTGACTAAAGAAGCCTTGGCTCTCCGTTCAGCCAGTGAGTCATGTGTTCACCTTGATCAGAGCAGCCGTTCAAATGTCTTCGCTAAAAATACATTTTGACTCACCGTCATCCAGATACATCTGGTCCAGCTCCTGCGGTTCCTGCTTGATGCTGACAGCCAGCGCGGATGAGCTACTGTCCTCCTGGAGGTGGGAGCGCCCCCTGTCTGGCACTTTGGGATGTGCAGCCGCCACCGGGCTGCTGTTGCCGCTGACTGGCTGCGGCGGGGCGACGCAGTGGTTCGGGGAGAAGGACGCCTCCGGCCCGGCTCCGGGCGTGGAGGGCTGCGACACCGGCGAGGACGAGGCACTGCTGGGCGGGAAGAGGGCGGGGCTCTGGTAGCACCCAGGTGTTTCCTGGATGATGGAGACATGCGGGACTGGAGACGGGGTGCCCAGGTGTTGGACGGCCACGCTCCCTGAAAGGCACTTGGAAAAGGGGGGCGGCGAAAGATCGTGCAGTTTGGGGCTGGCGTTCGGGGAGGGAGACGGAGGCAGCGGGGAGCTCGGCTTCGGCACCAGTCTCGGCTGGCTGGCGGCGTAGGCCCCGCCTACGACGCACTGCCGTAGGTCCGGGGTCATTGCAGGGGTCAAGACCTGAGTAGGAAAGTATGGCTTGGGGTGCAAAGACAGGCCAGGACTCTGCTGGGCGCAGAGCAATGAGGCGTCGTAGTCGTCACGTGGCTCCGTTTTTATCGTCGGAACTGGAGCAGGAGAGAAGGAAGCAAAGTCAGCAAACACATGGTGAGCGAGCGGGTCTGTGGCTAGGATACCCACCGACGACCAAACAAACACTCTCATCAATGAGCGCGCACGTCGCCCAAAATATTCACAAAAGCAGAAGGAATAACAGGAAAAAAAAAAGGCCATGACTCATCAACACCACAAAGCTCCAGCTGTATCAATAGTAACCACTTTCCCTGGAGGCGCTAATATCCACGGCAGGAAATGTCATTCCAAACAGAGTTCAACACTTTCAATCGCTGTTTAGACTGAAAACTGTTTCCACACTCAACTAGAGAAGTCAAGTCCTGTTGTTTCAAGTCAAGTTTTCTAGGTTGAAACTTTGGCTTTCGGATGCCACGATCATCTCGAATGGAACGTGACAATGACTCTGTTACACATCAAAGCACAGGCTCAGCTTGTCTTACCCTTAGTTTTGCTGCCTCCGATTCCACTCAACAACTAGATATTCAGACAACAAAATGGACTGAGGTCCTTCTAAGCACACGCTGAGTAATATGCATAGTTTATCAGGGTTAATATAAGTAATGTCTCTTGACTGGACTCTGTTCATTGTTGGTCTTTTTTTAAGTATATTTCATTTTTTAGGCTTTTGCTTTTTCAGTTTCTTCAGTGTTTTCTGTTTCTAGTTTCCAGTTTTCTAGGTTTAAACTTCAGTTTTCGGATGTCTTGGCCACGATCATCTCAAATGGAACGTGACATTTATTCTGTTACACATCAAAGCAGAGCCTGAGCTTGGATCGATTCCTGTTTCAGCAGCACGTGTCGGTCCGTATTTCAGGAAAAAAAAACCTGACACAATCACTTCCTGAAGGAAACAACAAGTCGTCACAATGGTGTTTGTCTCGTGATGACACAGAACCGCACACAGAAATAGCACGCAGGCTTCTATTCTCAGTCTCCAGGGAGGAAGTGTGTCTGTGGTGTCAGGCAGATGCGCAGTAGGAGCTCAAGTGTGAACCTCGCCACATCAGAGAGGCCGCTCCTGCTTTGCAGCCGTGTGCTGTGTTATGAATGTACCTGCCGCAGGGGAGGGTCACTCTGACCTGCAGGCTCTGACGCACCAAAACTAGTCACTTCACGAATTGAACAACAGCATTGAAGCTTCAGCTTCAGCAGGAGGAGGAACCTTTCCAGGTTCAGCTCTTCGAACCTGACCTATGGAGAGCGTCTTCTGCTCAGCACGTTTTTGAAGGGTGACTTTTAAAGAGCCAGACTCGCTGTCCCCGAGTGTTTCCCGCCTGAGGAGCGCAGGACAATGGTGCACTGTCACGGCGGGGCTCTCTGTCGCCCACGTACTGGGCCGGGCCAGCGCTGTTGAATCACAGCTTTGAACCACCCACCGGAGCCTCGCTCCAAGCCAGCGGCGCAATTAGCAGTGGTTTCTACATTTCAGCTGGTGGGTCCCTGTTTATATTTAGCTTGGCAGCTGGCTTTCTTATTCAAATAACACCGGTTTCCCATGCCCCCGTCCACGCCCTGCGGCGTCCGCTCGCTGCCCCGGCAGACGCAGGTACGGAAAACAACACGCTCTAGGAGGATCTTTTTGTTCAGTTTTACAATGGATGGTGTTATTGCTTTGTTCCTCCCTCTAAACCACCAGACATCTGAGAGGATAAACAGCGCTTGTTCTCTTTTACAGATGTCCAGAAACTAAAGAGCAGAGGTGACGGCAGACGAGGAAAACTGGCGAGAGAATTCCGCGAGAAAAGAGTGACATGCGCCTCCTTGCTGCCTGTTTTGTTGCATGCTTAACAGTTAAAAAGGCCTTCTTCCTGTGTGGGGTGGGGGGGCAGGAGTGATGACATCGCACCACAACACAGGCAGGGTCACCTGAGTTCAAGTGCTCCTCTCGTTTCTCGCACCTGGACAGGGCCAAAACATGCAGCCAGCCCCAACAAAGCCTCTCTGTAGGGAGCCATTCAGAGCCACTGAAATGCTGCTTCTCATGGGTCAAACTGTTTCGGTGTGAGGTCAAATCAGCGATCTAACTCAGAGTATGACGTGCGCATCAATGCGTCTAAGGAGCCGCACACTTTCCTCTCTGAACATTCTCCATCCTGGTCTCAAAAAAGTGCACTATAAAAATGAAGCTGTTTCAGCCGGAACCATTCGAAACGATGTAGTGCACCTGCCAGGGCAGTGGAGGCGCTGTAATGCTCTAGCAACAAATAAGAACGCAGCACGGCACAGGTGAAAATGAAGCTTAAGCACTAATCACTAGCAGTGGGGCATAAACAAATCAATCGATGAGAGACAATAGTGTTTACCAACTACGCGACTAGAGTCAGGCAACAAACGCTTGTTCCTGAAAAAACACTGCAGCGTTGGTAAGAAGACAGCTACAGCTATGATCCATCCAAAGAACAAGCTGCCCCACTTTATAGTTTGGACATCACGGCATATCATGACGGTCGATGGGGTAAAGATGGCGTATTCCCTCAGTTCGGAAAAACTCGTAGCATTGACACCTCAACTCAAGCAGATACCAAAGAGCTGTTTACAATGCATCAAATGGCACATCTACGCTTTGGCTGTTGAGCGGCAACTGTGTGTGACAGTAGGGCGACGGGACGGAGCTTGAAAGGTCAGAGGTCAAACCAGCGATCTGTCTCAAAGCATGACATCCAGACCCATTGAGAAAACGTGCGCATCAACGTGTCCCATTCTAAGGAGCCTCTCACTTTCCTCGCCAAACATTCTCTGCGCTGGTCTCAAAAAAGTGCACCAGGAAAATGAAGCCGTTTCAGCCGAAACTATTCAAAACGATAAGAACACAGCACGGCATGCAGCTGTTGCAGAGGCTGAAATGCCCCTTCTGGTTGGATAAATGAAGAAGTGACCCACGTATATATAATATCCCAGTGATGCGTAGATGAGGCGTCATGAAACAGTATTGCAGGGTGGATGAAACAGTGTAGTAATGCTCAGAGGCCACTAGATGGCGCTCTTGGTTTAGAACTGATGTGAGGTTTCATTGCATTTGTGGTTCAAGTCCAAGCATTTTACAGCAGACAGCGCCATCTGGTGGACTCTGGACACTGTTCCATGAAGCCTCATCACCACTTCAATACTACTTCACTTCACAGAGGTAGAACATCGGCTACCTGTCGAAGGAACGTAGGTGAAACGCTGGTACTGGCTCCGTTTCCTCTTGCCATTGCAGACGTAGAAGTTGACGTGGACTGGAGTGGACAGTCTTTGGTTCCGGTAGGGAGGGACCTCCACCAAGAGGGAATTCTTTAAACAAAGACACAAACCAAAAACAGAGGATATTGATCTTGAACCACTGTGGAACTGGGGCTTCTGTGTTCTAGCTTCATATTTCGGGGTTAGGGAGTCTTCCAATGCTATGAACTTATGTATAGGTGAGATAATATTAAAGATACTTCTAAGTAAAAACAAAAATGGAAGGCGTGAGAGGGTGGACCCCGACGTTACGAGGGCTCACTGTGTCCCCCCCAAACGTCCTGCTGTTGACAGAACCGAGCCAGGACGTAAACAAAGACGGTGGTCTGAGACTGAACTGCTACGTCTGCTCACCGCGACTCCTGCACAGTCCCCCGAGCGCAACAATCATTTTCATTTTCCATGGAGTCTCGCACTTTCTCAGCAGATGACCACATCGGTGTGTGTGTGGTTTTTTTTTTCGGTCAGCACGTCGATGACATCAGAGTGATTAGGAACAGCTGCCGTGTCTCCGCCGAGCGGCGCTTCACACTTACAGGTTTGCAGGCTCCTCGGTCGACCTTGGCCTCCGTCTCCCAAACGTGGTGACCATCTGAGGAGCACAGAGAGCGAGCGGTGAGACACAAACCTGCGAGTTGAGTGACCGCGGATCGTATTTCTGGTCAGCACCAGCGTCACCGGCGAGCGGACATCCCGCTGTAAACCAACCTGAGACAGAACAGTCTGATGCAACCATGAAAAAAGTCTGAGTCATAGCAGAGGGATGAGCAAGTCAGCGGCGGGCGAAAGCTCACGGCTGCGTGGACTCACAGGAGCAGCTGCTGCTCACATTAGTGCGGTGGAAACTTCTCGCAGTTAAGACGGTCAAATGACAGTTGTGCTCCTCCAACTGCACTGAGGTGCCATGAGGGAGAAGCAGGAGACAGAGAGAGAGAGGAGAGCAGCCTGAGAGTCTCCTTCACCCCAACCAAAGGCCCAGCTAACACATACTGGTCTTCATCCTTATGGTGCTAATGCAATGTGTTTCTTTAGATTTGAGTCTGGTCCATGAGTCAGCTGGTGTTTTTACCATGTCAGTGTTTTCTCCACGTCACTGCTGCTCCTAATGTGTGAGTGTGGTTTTAAACTGGTCAACAGCCGAGACAAAAGACACATCTCTGTTTTTACTAGAACAGACAATGAAGCTTTTTCAACCTTTCAACCTGCTGGTATTGTAGTAGTAGTCAATGTACTTCTAGTATAATTAGTAACAAGGGTAGAAGTGGAGAAAATGCTATACAGGTATTGATATAATTATTGGTAATAGCCGTCATGGAAGTTGAAGTACTAGTTTCTTGAAGTAATAAGAGTTTTAGCCATTGTAGTAGTAGAATTAATAATAGCAGTAATAGTGGTAGTCACAGCCGCCGCACCAGAAAGTTTTGTAGGAGTAATTGTACTAGTAGTAGAAGTAGTAATACCTGTATGAATTGTTGCATTTGTAGTAACTGTAGCAGTAATGGTGGTAGTTGGAGCAGTAGAATAGTACTATTGATAGAGGAAGTAATAGTAAAAGAAGGAGATGTAATAGTGTTGAAGTAGATGTAGTAGTGTTGAAGTAGTAATAGTAATAACAACAGTAGTAGCATTTGTGGTATAGTACTATTAATAGTAGAAGTAAATTCATAAGTAGTAGATGTATAGCTAGTTGAAGTCATGTTGGAGTAGTTGCTGTATAAATTGCTGTACTATTGTCATAGCAATAACAGTGGTACCTTTAGTGGTAGCATAAGTAGCAGTAAAGGAATAGGGGCTCCACCACAAAAATACTGACAGAAGCAGCAGTAGAACTCGTAGTAGCAATTACAGTTGTTGTAGCAGTAGCGGCAGTTGCAGTGATAGCAGTCGCTGTAATATCAGTAGAGTAAGATTTGAAATAGAGGGTGTATTTGTGGAATTGGTTGAAGCAGTAATAGTACTACTTGATGCAGAAGCAAGTAATTCTGGTAGCAGCAGTCGTATTGCAGTCACAGCCATCGCCGCAGTGTTGATAATTGCAGTTGTTGCAGTAGCAGTAGGAGAGAGAAAGGTTCTGTTCGGTCTGTTTTTCTAGTATTAAGTGGTTGTCATGAATGTTTTTTTTTCTCTTGATGGATCAGTGGCTATGTTTCAGTGCCGAGGCGCTGGCTGAGTCAACATCATGAATCAGGTCTGAAGATGAAGCTCTCAAGGAAGTGACTGATCTCAGACGAACACACAACATACTTCATCCATGAACAAACCAAAATGACAAACGCTCCCTGTTAGCCAGGAAACTTAAAAGAGCTGAGGCAGCACTTCCACCGCCCGCCAGTGTGGGACGTCTTTGTTTGAAAACAGTGCGCTGGGTAATTGATAACCACCGAATGGAATTGATAACCACAGAATGTTCCAGAGTCACGCGGCAGCATGGGCTCACTGTGGCCAGCGAGCGGCCTCGCTCCTCCTGGACGGCATCCAACGCGATCGGAGCCACACAGCTCAACCCCCCTTCCCAAAACCAGCGTGTAAACTGGGTACCCCTCTCCAGCTCCCACCGCTCACCTTGGCCTCCTCCCAGCTGCGCACAGCTCTCGCAGTCCTCATGGTGAGTGGCGCTCTATACAAATCATTACTTTCCCAGGGCAGACGCAACACAGGCCGGCCAGCGGCGCGGCGGCGGAGCAGCCGGAGGGGATCCAACAATATACAATACGGTTATTTGTCATGTTGGGTTTGTCCAAGAATCAAACAGTTCCTTGTGCTTCTTAAGTGGAGCTGGGTGGAGTCGCTGCGGTGCCCACAGAGGAGCGCGCTGGCCCTGCTAACATACAGTAAATATAAACACATGCTGAAAGACTTCCCTTGTCCTCACCCCGCTGATCCTTCCTTCCCAAGCCCCTTCAAAAGACCTGGACTGGACCACGCTCTCATGACAGCAACAGCTCACCTTTCACTCAGGAACTGCCGGGGTCAGGGAGACACTGTGACTTCAGCGGGACTGTCCCACCTTGCGCAGGCCTTGTACACGGGTCCGATACCAGCCACTTCTGCGTGAGGATTTCCTCCATTCCTCCTATCATGACTCACTTCTCTCAACCTTCTCCAACAAGCCCAAAAGTGCCCGGTCAGCACCGACACAACTCAGCTTTCACCATGCCTCCCTGATAAAGACCGTTTTATGAAAAGTGCTGTGGCTTTTATTAGCTTTTAAAGAGGCAAGCTACACCGTTTATGTGCCTTTAATTGATTTGTTTGCGAACCCACATTGGCCCTAAAATGCCGGAGGCAGAAAAGAATTCATTGTTCTGTTCATCCGCCAGTAGAACCAGAGGAGAGAAAAGCCTTATCCCTCCATGGTTTTCAGCCTCTCCCATCCGAGGTCCCCCACCTTCTCTTTTACATCGGCAACATTCTAGGTCCAACACTGTCTCTCCCCTCCATGTGTCCAAACCATCTGTCCTCCTCAACTGCATCTCTGACTCTTCTAACTCTGACTCATGAGTCTCTAAACCATTACCTTCGTCCCCACCGTCACCACCCGGCCTGCACTCTCTTCTTCACTTCCTCTCTGTCTGTTACTCCAAAAGACTGACCCCCCCCCCCAAAAAATAACACAAATTGTCAGTACCACCTCTCTGTGTCTATTCAAGGTGAGTCTTTTCCTTTATGGTTCTTTTCCTTAATGGTCACTGTGTCGTCGTCAGAGGGTGAATCCAGACCTGAGCGCCACAGCACGCCACCCCTCTCACTGTTTACGTTCCTCTTACTGGCTGAGGCCAAAAACAATCCGACATAATTGTCGGGGTGTTCCAGTCAGACGTCCAGGCTTAGTCAGCTCGCAGTTCAGGGCCCGGAGTGATGGACCGGATCCAAAGAACACTGACAAAGGGGTTTGTTGGAAACACAATTATTTGTAGGCACCCGACGTCCGGTTGCCAGGCCAGATGTTAAAACGCTCTCATAGCTACTCCACAAAGGTTTTGCCCTCAGCATCCCTGGTTTGATTCTAACATGAACCACGCCGAGCGACAAACGGAGATAACTGACGCAGATGTCTTGCACTGATGGAGTTAAAACATTAGAACAGACGGAGGATTGTTCTCAAGGACGCACCCTTGTCTGCTCATCCCTAGCAAATTTTTCAGCTCACGGAGTGGTCGGGGTCTGAAGCCCATCCCCGACACTTGGGACCAGAGATGGTGGGAAACCCCGAACAGGACGGCAGTAGATCGCAGGGCACGTGTGGACCAGCAGCCCGCGCTCACTCCGATCATTCAGTTTTGAGACATCAATAAAATTCTTGGACTGCGGGAGGAAACCAGAGTTCCTGGATGAAACGTACGGAAGCACGGAGAGACCATATAAGCTTCACACAAAAGGGGTCTAGATTCATTCCAAAAGTTGCCTCGGGTTGGAAGCCCTGGGAAGGAATGAGCGTTGCAAGCTTGTCAGGTTAATGTCGGTCATGATCAGGATCAGGCTCTCAGATAAGAGTACAAAAATAGTAGGGGTTAAGACACGGGGTGGTGCTACTTAAGGTGCCACTCATAGATACAATAGTATATAGCTTGCAATTTATCGTCCGTCTTCTGGTTATGGTCAAGTGGGGTACAACATACACCAAGTAAAATCACAAGTGAGATATCAGTGACAGCTCAGGATGGTGACTCCCGCCTCAACGTTGGACCACGTGATCGTCAATATGTGGCGCCAGAGGAGTGAGAATGAACGGCACTGAAGTCCGTGGTACTCTGTGAGGAGTGGTGCCATCAGTAGGATGGTTGTTGTGGGGTCTCGCAACAAGCTGGGTTCTAGTCTTGTGGCGGTTTAGAACCCATACAGCAGATGATAGAACCAGGTCAAAAGAGAAGCTGAAACTCATGTGGAGCATGGATGTGGTGAAAAAGGGCATGAAGAAGACGTGACCAGAGAGGATGGTGAAGATGGGTGAAGGTGGGGGGCTAGGCTTCCTGCCAGAAGACAAAGAGGAATACAATGTTCTTCAAATGAGTCTTGTCCTGTTACTGTATAGTTGGGAGCAAGACAAGTGTCGCCAAGTATTATCCAGCTAGACTCGTCTAAACAGCGAAGTCTCCTCGATCTATTGAGGCCAGTGTTTGACTCCCACCGCTCAGACTTCTTCAAGCAGATGGCTCCTGAAGAGGGGGTGTAATTTCCCAGCTGGAGTGAGATCCATCAGAGATGGTATCAAAAAGGCAGGAGGGGGTAAATGACGGGAATGATGCGGGTGAGGCAGGTTTAGATTACAGTCCGATTGTCTGGACCGTCAAGGTCATGCAGACACGACTCGCCGGCTGCAACCAGGCAACCCTCTGCAAAAGGCTTGGACAGAACTGCAACTTGACTGAGGAGCAAAACAGAGCATCCAGAAAGCTTTGCTTCCTGAAATGACTGAACAAGAGAAGCCAGTGTTTGTGATCCAGCAGTGGTCGAGGAAGCGAGGACTCCATCGAGCGCGGCGACAGGCTTAGATAGACGACCGGTGCGATTATAGTGAAGCTGTTTTTCTCAGCACAATCGCAGCAAACAAAAGTTTCAAGTTCACTGGCAGCTTCCCGGAGCAGGGAGACCCGTCTTTCCTGGTTATAATTGCAGGGAAACTCTGACACACACACACACACACACGCGCGCGCGCACGCACATAATTGTAACGCAAACAACCTCGGAGCTCACATCTGCCCGAGCCCACGTGCTCGGAACCGCAGCTTTGGGAGCCTTCTTTCGTAGCGTTCAGTTGGAACGCCGGCAGGAAAATCGTCGATCGGTAAAATTAGCTGAATGGGCAACAAAAACCACCGTTGGGGATTAGCGAGCGTGATTGTTAAATGTTTTCTCACAGCTTCGGCGCAAGTGGAAACTAGCTGGCTAGTGAGTCAGAGCAAAGACCTTTTGGGATGTTTTGACGATGATCGCTGTTGACACAGTCACATGCAAATGAGCTGTGGTATTTCAGGACTCTCTCCATTCACCTCCAACCACCGAGCGAATCAGCTGTCTCCAGCGTTCGCTTGGTCCCAGTCGTGTGCTTGTCTACGTCAACTTCACTTGGAGCTGCTGAACACAAAGAGACCTCCTGTACCGTGGCTCCACACGACATCCCGCGCCAATATCTTGTTCATTTCTGCCCTGACAGCATCCTAGCACTTCTCTCCAACAAGCTTCCCCAGCTAGTCCGACCGGACTCCCGCTGGAAACGTATTTCAAACTTCCTGTCAGGCAGGACGCAGTGTGTGACGCTGGGATAACCCTCGTGCAAGTCCCAGCTCATCTCCCTGAACTGCTGCATGTCACTCAAGCTTGGGCAGGTTGGACGGTCAAAACCGACCTACGGACTGAATAGTACAAGTACAAGAAGTAGATGTAGTAGTGATGAAGTAGTAATATTAGTAGCTGTATAAATTACTGTGGTAATGCGGTAGCAATAATGACAGTCGCATCAGTGGTAGCAGTATTTACTGAAGAAGATTCCTGATGTTTTGTTGTAGTAGTGGTAGTCAGGGTAGTAGTCGTATAATTAGTAGCAATGGCAGAAGGGGTGGATGTACTAAACAGACAGAGATGGCAGTAGTGATACTGTATATAAATAGTATTGGTAGTAGTAGTCAAGGTAGTTGTACTCCTATATTTTTAAGTGATATAAGTTTTAGGCATAGTAGTAGTAGTAGTAATTAGTACTGATTATAACAGTAAAAGCAGTGGTTGCAGCAGTAGCACCAGAGGAAATTGTAGTAGTGATAATAGTAGTAACTGCACTAAATGTAGAAGTAGACGTAAGAAGTAAGAAGAAGTAAGTGGTGGAACAAGTGGTGCAGCCAGTAAATCCTGGAGCTGAATGCTGGAAAGACAGTGGCCACTCGATTGACCCCACCCCACACCAGAGTGTCTTAACTTGGGACCGTTCACCCGACAACTGGGCACCCTCTTAAATCTAGACCCCAGCATCAGTTTGCTGGTGAAGAATGGTCTGAAGCAGATGTTGGTACTGGGGATGCACTGATCCGACTTTTATGGTCCCGACACCGATGCCTGAGCTTTGGATATGGACCGATACCAATCTGATACCAGTGTTAAGGTATTAGCCATCTTGCCATGCTGTGGGATAACACTGATGCTGCGTTGGTCCCACTTTAAGAGGCTGGTACCTGATACCAGGGTCGGGATCAGCGCATCCCTGTTCGGAGCAGTCATAAGCCTCCATAGCACAGTCCACCATCATGCGGCGGTATGCAGTACTGCAACAGTCACCGGCCGAAAACAACGGTGCAACAAACTTCCATCAATTCCTGACCTGGAGGACACTTGGGTATTGCAACCGACCCATCACTAGGGACAGCAACATCCTCGCTCAGGAACACTCAATCCATCTGCTGATAGCTGCAGGAAACACGCCCTCAGCATGCTCTTGTTCACTCCAGCAGTTAATGATGTTTCCTGAGTGGAGTTGTAAAGAAGATGTGTCTCCCCAGGAGTCTGCAGCTCGAAGAGCTAATGAACAAAAAGCTGATAGATATGAGATGGATGGATGATAGGGTGCGGGGGAGGAGGAGGGAGAGAGAGGGAGGTCTGGCTTCAGGTTGTTTCCATGCGAGGATTGCCCTGGAATCCACGGCTGCAGCCAGACGCGGGGAAACCCTTGTCAAAAACAAAGGCCTCAGCAACCGAGTCTGCACATGGTCACGGAGCAAGTCGGGCCAGATCAGCCCCAGAGGGACCTCAGGGATGACGAAACGACAAGTTGCAAAACAATATTCACATTGTTGTATCGCATTTGGAGGAGGACGAAACAAGCAATCCAAAAAAAGCTTGGGCCCCTCTCTGTATGTTCCCTGAAAAAATATATACAGCGTAAGGTTTGTCTATGTACGTGCCGTTTCATTGATGTTCATGTGGCTTCCCCTCCTCCACTGAGGAGTTACTGAAGAAAAGTTTATTAACTGCCATCCGATCGCCACTGTCCAGCCTCACGTTTATCCAAACTCATCCAGAATGTCACCAACATACACGTCAACAGTGACACGGTCCTTCCAGTACAATGACTCGTGAACGATCTGAGGATTAACGACAAAGGTTCTGGATACAGGAAGTGATGTACGGCATGTGCAAACTGCTGGTAAAACTCTACTGAACGCACACAGCTGCAGCGAGGGAGTGAGACGAAGAGTGAGCGGTGTTGCAGTGCGGGTTATTGAATGTTTATTGAGTCCGATCATGAGTCAGAAAACGATTTTTATCTCAGCCAGGGGGCTCATTGGGGTGTGTTGTTTCACATTCTTAGCACTCAATACCGTGGTACGGTTGTCAGTGGGAGCGGGAAGACCACCTGGTTGCTCACACCTGGACAAGCAGGAAAGTTGTTACTTTAAATATGTAAAGTAGTTCAGATTCATCATCTCAGTTTGAGTATTCGTGTCATTCTGGAGTTCTTACAATTTTTCAGTTTAAACTGAGAGATGCAGCTTTTGGAACTCACTCAAAGCCGTCGTGATCCACATAAACCCAGGGGCATGAGCGTGGCAATGCGAGGCTTAACAGAAATCCGTGGTGGCAGACTTAAGAAAATCACGTTTGAAAATGAAAAATGATGTTCTGCTGAAGAACCGCGGGCAGCAGCTGCAGCCCCAGAGGCTTCCTGAATGCTTCCTCTCACAGGTGGAACAATGAAGGCACTTCCCTGGGTGAGTCAGTGGGATGATGGGCTCACATGTGTTTACGCTGCTTAGCGTCCAGCTCACGTTGCTTCACTGCAGCTAATCAAGGAAATGACTGTTTGTAAACCTCGGCGTACCAACATCTGGGAGCAGTCCCCGGCCGCCCCACCCCGCCCCCCCACCCCCGGACCCCAGCAGCTTCCAGTCAGGAATAAGAGAAACAAATAGTGACACACAGAAACAGGCCGCCGCACACACCGGTCGGGGATCCAGTCCTGCGTCCAGCAGGCAATGGAAACTTGTGCAAATGTAAATCTGCTGGGTTAAAAATACAGCGCATTAATGTGCAACACATGTGGCACTCTGGCAGGGCCCGGGATATTTTGACGGCTGAGGAGGGAGGAGGAGGACAGGGGAGTAGTCCTGGGGTTTCTCCAAAAACACAGCGCGGGAGACACACACTCACACTCACACACACAGCAGCTCCTTCACCTTGAGCCTTTTCCACGAACACCACCTTGGAGTCGTGCTGGAAGTTGTGCCCGTCCAGAAGCATCATCTCCCCTCCGGGGGCGGGACACGTCTCCAGGCTCTGCTTGTCCACCAGCGGCAGCTCCTGAGCCGATCGCTGAGCTGTGGGAGGGAGCGCAGGAGATCAGCGCTGGGCTAATACACACCCACTCCCCATGCAGACCTGAGCATCCAGACTGACTCACAACCGCGCACGAGGCCCGAATCAAAGAGCTGCGCCCCGTCTGTTTGTCCTTCTCTTAAAGGGGATGTTTGGGTTTTAAGATTCGGTTGCAGATACACAGTAACAACAAAGCCCTCAATCTGCTTGTGACCACCAACAGAATTTTACGTTTTGTCAATTTTATTTCTGACATCATGACCTCCAATCCTAGAAATGTTCTTTCTTCTGAGTCAGACAAGAGAAAATAGCATTGGAAAATGACCCACTTTGACCTTGGCTCATGCCAGCCTTTACATTAGGACCAGTGAGGTACAACAACAGGAACTCTCTGCTGGTATTTGGTAACCAAAAGTTTGGTTGAAGCTCTATAACCAGAGACTGTCAGGTGTGCCGCATGAAATGATCCGGTTTCACCCTATTTGTCCAGAGATGGACGATATGATGACACGAAATCATGAGCAACTGCAACCTGTTGACAATCTACCAACGGAGGAGATGGATTGGATTCAGTCACATTCTTTCTATACGCTACAGATCTATGCTGCTGCGCTGATTCCTCTTCCCGCAGACTCACAGCAAAGAAGTCGCTCACATGTGCAACTTCCAGTTGTTTTTAAACCTGACCACACACCTTCACCACAGAATGATGGATTGTTTCTTGTCGGACCCTCGACGCCAAAGACAGCGCTAACGGCCAGCGTGACGTCTCACTTCAAAACTTTATTGACACTCGTAGACTGTCAGAGTTTGCTTTGTGGTTTTAAAGGTTAGCTAAAAACTAAATGCAGAACCAAACAAAAGTGCTCCAAAATGTGAAGAGAGAAAGGCTCATTGTTCAAAGAAGAAATTCCCCAAACTAGAATAAAATTATTTAACATAAAGAAATAAATCATGACATATTTTTTGCCATCTTGCCCGCCACCTTCTGGAAACATTTTTAAACAAATACATTTTCTGCAATTTGTTCCTGCAAATACCATGCCAACATAGCCAAGTGTCAGGAGCTACAGTTTTCCACAAATTAAAAGGGATTTTCTACAGGACTTTCGACGCTGTGGCTTGAAAAAGGTTGGAAAACACTGCTCTGAAAAAGACACTTAAGACTCCTGTTGCTGACTTCAAAGTTGTGCTTGTCAGGGCGCTGCACTCAGGCCAAAGTGCCTGAAAACATTTCAGAAATCTGATGAAGGAGGTGAAGAGGAGAGTGCAGACGGGGACAGGTCAGGTGGGAGTCACTGGCTCGGGATTCAAGAAGTTGGAAGAGTCAGAGATGAAGATACAGAGGTGACATTGGGCGGACATGTGCAGAGATACAGTAAGTAAAATGTAAACTAAGAAAAGGTGCCCCCAAACATATGTGTACTGTGAGGTCCATTACACCTCAAGTCACTCCTCCGTCACTGGTCTCTCCTCAACACGTCTCCGGTGGCAGCTCAGAATCTGACAATGCTCTATTTCAGGGGTCTGAGCTCATGGTTCAACTTCCCTCTTTCATTGACCTCATAGACTTAATCTCAATGGCGACGCTCGCTGCCAAAGCCACAGGAACCGACCGACTTTATTTCAGAGGTGCCGAGTTCAGAGGCAGTTCATTCACCCGGCAGAACATCAGCGACGGCCAGTGACTTCAGGGAATTTAAGACGTCATCCTTCACTCGCCATCAAAATTGAACTAAATCCTGAGCTGTTCTTAGAGTTGAATGCCCTACTGTTAACAACATTGTGCTGAACTTTTAGTAATAGTTATGGGTCACACATTAACTAATAATAAATGAATTACTTTCTTATTACTTTCTTTCTTTCTGCGCGAACATAACATCTGAAAAACTCACAGCATTCGATGGGGTTGGACGCCACCTGCAGGGACACGGTTCTCCCGGTGGGCTGGTTGATGTGGACCCTGAAGACCATCCGCACTCGCGTGTTCTTGCGTCCAATGTCCGTCTCTCCCTTTCGCAGCTCAATGTCGGAGTTACGCAGCTTCAGGATGCCGGCACAGTCGATTCTGTCGAGGAACCGAAGCAGAAAAGGTGGCGGACTCAGTCGACTGACTCGGAAATGACTCAAAATGTCCAAAATTCAAGAAGGTCTTTTGAGTTGCATAGGACAAACTGGCGCAACCTGTCTATGTCTGACAGAGAAAGGTTAACGCTGCACTGTGAGGCTAACAAACGTTAGCTTTGCGCGGTTCTGCTAAAATGACACAAGAAGACAAAGACATACCACAATGTTTCTCTTAAAGGAACTTAAGTTCAGTGATTTTGGATTGAGGACATCTATCTTGATTTGGGGTCTGTCCCAAATTTCACTGAACACCAGGTCACATGGACCACCAGTAGAGGGCGCTGTTTACAGCTCAGGAGCAGCCGTTCTGTTCCGTTACCGTTTAATTCCCCTGTGCTAGGTTCAAAAAACAAAATTCACAATCGAAAAAGGTCCACACTAAGTTGGCTTCAATAGATATTGTTTACCAAGAGCTCGATTGAAAAAGGAAATACTTTTTTTTTTTGTTTGGCTTTTTTGGGTTTTGGCAGTGAGACGGGACAATGCTAAAGAACGGTTCTGACCATCTGAGCTGAGACTGTGTGAACCTGCGACCAACACAGTCAAACCAGGTCTTCGGTTTGTCGCACTAAATAGCACCAGCTAATGCGCTAAGATCTCAAATAAAAAATTCCTGAGGAACTTGTCAGAAGTTCCGATCAAGAAAGTGAAATTCAAGAGCAGCTGACAGAAGTGTTTATCTGAAATCGCAGTCTGCTGGAACAAACAAATGTTTCTCCACTTCTTGGCGATTCAACGATGAAAATGTCTGGGAATGTCCATTACATCACCGACAACCCTGACCCACAACACGGTCCCCTTCACTTCGTAAACTCTCCTCCTCAGCGTCCTCGGTCGATCTCTCGCCGGGCGGCTTCTGGATTTTCCATCCCGGAGCTACTTGACGCCACATTCCACACACCGCACTGGAGGTGGACTGTAACACGCATTAGAACACCCCCCGACATTCTTCCCGCCAGACGCAAGCCCCAGCACTGGCGAAGTCATCAGGTGCCGAGGACCCGGGCGGCTCCGCCTACGCAGACGGACTGAGTGCAAAACCACATTGTAAAAGTTGTGCGTGCCTCGGGGGGGAAGCACGGGGAAGAAGCCTCGCTGATGATTTGGTTCTTTTGAGTCACACTGTTTCATGACACTGGAATAACTTTGTTTTAATTCCATCCGATCATCCATCACTGTATTGATCCACCTCCGTCATGCCAGCGGCACAAGGCTTCCCAGAAACCTCCAACAGAGCAGGGAAATCCTGAGACTTCGGTCACAGGGGACCGCACCAGAAAGGCCTTCAAGACGCATCCTGACAAGATCTACTTTGAGCCTCTTCCTGAAGATCAAGCTGCTCACCCTCCTCTACATGTGAACACACTAGAGAGAACACACATACTGAGACACGTTGAGTAGGGAGGGAGCGGACATGTTGGACCATGTTACAGATGGTGGAAGCAGGAACAGGAGAAGAGGAGGTCATCCAATGAAGGTCATGGATGAGATGAAGGACGGCATGAGGAAGATGAAGACGGGATGAAGGAGATAAACGGTGAAGACAAAGAAGATGATAAAGAAAACAAAAACAAAGATGGAGATGATGATGAGGATGAACAAGACCAAGATGAAGAAAATGATGTAAAAGACGGTGAAGACAAAGATGGAGATGATGAGGAACAAGAACAAGATGGTGAAGACAGAGATGAATAAGAGAAAAAGATGAGGACGAACAATATGAAAATGAAGATGGGATGAAGAAGAAAGTGAAGAAGAAAAAGAGAAAGAAGATGCAGATGAAAATGAAGACTAAGATGAAGACAAACAATACGAAGAATGAAGAAAAAAGAACAAGACAATGTAGAGAAAGATAGGTCTTTCTCCACATTGTCTTGTTCTGAAGATAGGATGAAGGAGATGAAGAAGAAGGTAAGGAAAATAAGTACAAATACGAAGAAGAAGATATGAAGATGTGAAGAAACTAAAAACAAAGAAGATGAAGAAAGTGATGTAAAAGATGAAGACAAAGAACATGAAATGAATAATAGGAACAAGACAAAGGAGACCATTAAGCAAAAGACAAAGGGGCCGAACATGAACAATGAAATGAAACTGAAGGCACGGAAGAAAATGAAGAAGAAAACCAAGAAGAAAACACGCCAAAGACGAAGATGAATAAGCAGAAAGAGTCTCAGACTGAGAGGAGCTGATCCTCATCCCAGAAGCCACGAGAAGTCTGTGTTCGTGGGCAACAGAAGCTCCTCACAGACCAGATCCACACTGACAAACCCGTTTTATCAAACCAAAAATGACCCAAAAATTCAGCACCTTCACCCCTGATACCTTTCCTTGGTCCAAATCCGTCGGCCTGACTCTCTCTGCTCCAGTTGAAACCCACAGCTACCATTCATCATGTGCACGTCAGAGCGGATGAAGAGCCCTGAACCCAGAGCCCAGTCGGTAAATACCCCGAGGTGTATCCTGCTTTAAGAACAGCTCCAGTTGTTATATAAGACGGCACTTATGTGGTTCATCCATTAAACAGGGAGAAAGTGCTGAGGTGTGCAGGAAGCCACTGTCTGCAGACACAAACATCCCTGGAACCCGATCTCTCCTCACACATGCGCACACATGCGCGCACATGCGCACACATGCGCACACATGCGCGCGCGCGCGCACACACACACACACACACACACACACACACACACACACACACACACACACACACACACACACACACACACACACACACACACACACAGCTGCACGATTTCACCCAGAGGATTGATACACTCAGGGCTCTGGTCATGACACGTGTGATTTGTTGATGGTTGGATCCTCCGCCATGATTTTAAAGCTTCGAACCCTCACAGACAGGTTTCCTCCCGCGGAACTGCTTTTTACATTTAGTTGTAACACAGCACCAAGCCGTGATTTTTGGTGGTTATATTTAGTGAAAACCACAGTTTCACTCTGCAAATATTAAAGGTTTTTGCATCATTTTGCTCACTATAAATTCATATAAAATCCCATCACCTGTGGCTGTGATCCAGGTTTATTCAGCTTAGTTTAAACGCCACCTTCGAGGGACCACTGCAATGAGCCTTGAGGGCAGAGGAGGCAGTTGCATTTCTTAAATCACATTCCATCACCGTGGTGAAAAAGAAAAGGGACAAATTGTTGACAAAACTGTCGTCATGAATATTACAAATATTTGAGGTGAGATTTATCGGAGACTTTTGTGTGTGTTTGGTCCATCCATCAGTGCAACCTCATTGAGCCTCTGTCATCATGGATGCAGTGGCTGTGATAATATGGTGCGGCTGGAATTGGTGACTGAATTTTTTGAATTTCTCCCTGAAATTGACTCATGGAAAGTGTTTCATTCCCGGCTCTACAAACCTGATGGTCAACTAGATGATCAGCTTCAGGTCAACAAATAGAGTCTGACTTGGCCCAGGTTTATTTTGTCGTTGTCTTCTCGCTCATGTTGGGACTGAAAGGTCCCCACAGCAGTGAGAAAGACGAAGTTCAAGTGACATGTTAAACAGTTTCACCAATTTCAATTTGCTGTGTTTTATTCAGATGATGATGGATAATATCCAGAATTTCACCCTGAAGGAAGGAAGGTTTTTATTCTAACAATACCTGTTATTTCCCCTCTCGATTCAGGTTTTGTGCAAAAAAAGTCGTCCACCAAGTGGTGTCACACTAATAAATATGGGGTCAGAGCTGCTATCCCAGTCACCCGAGGGTAAAGTTGGGGGACGCCCTGCACAGGAGTCAAATCCATCGCCAAGATGGCGGCGCGGACACACGCAGCGGCTTCTCTCAGTCCCAGTGTCTGTTGATTTTTACGTCATGCCGTCCAGGTCTGAGAGAACAGATATTTCATCCATGCTATATGTCTTGTACTGTAGCATATTTGACAATAAAGCTACCTAACCTAACCACACCACACACGGGACCCTTTGGAATGGTGAATGAACCTGCTGGAGGGTAGTCCGTCACCGGAAAGGACAGAGCTGGGCTCAAACTGTGAGGCTATGAGGGACAATGTGAAGGACACTCACATGGCCCTCATGTTGTTCTCGGGCAGCAGGGCGATCTCCAGGATCTTGGTGTTGTTGTGCAGGGCCTCGTGACTCGGCGTGGACACGGTCTTCCCGGTGATGCGGTGGACCTGGTAGAAGGCGTGAGGCCTCAGCAGCCGGTCGTCCGCCGTGCCGATGAAGAGCTGGAGGGTCAGCGGCTCGTTCTCCATGTAGCCGTGCAGCTGGTGAGGGAGAGAGTTCAGCATCAGCAGGTCGACCGTGACATGAGGTTCGGGGGTTGTGAAAAAGACAGCTTCCTTCGGATTGTCAGCAGTGAAGCACCAACACGTGAGTGGTGATGTTTCTCTTCGCCCACAGACCCTGAAGTGCTCCCAGACCTCCAGAGGTGTGAGCTGACAAGAGGCCTCCCGCCACCGAGACCTCAGCCGAGGAGCCCAAGCTAGCGGGAGGAAATCTGAGAACAGAGCCGGCTACTGTGCGACAGGTCGGCAGAGCAGATCAGTTCGATCCAGATCAGGACCCGCAACCCACCAACGACAACACGTTTTCACCAGCGTGCGTCCAGGATTGACCGTATCAAGGTTGTAAAATGTTGAGGCGCAGCATGTGGTTCGGAGGAGGAGCTTGGTCAGAGTTAGAAGGCCTCAGAAGTGGAGTTTATTTGTGGGAGGAAGTGTGTTGCTGCCTAGCAATGATGTTTATTTAGACAGCGGGGAGACGGAGCGAACGTCGCAGCGCTTCGACATCAGTTATGTGTTTGATCTGATTCTCAAATGTGAGTTTCATTAAAGCTGGGTCAGGGTCATTTTGGGACGATGAATAAGCTCTTTATGGAGTTATGTTAGGGTCACACGAGGTCAACAAGAAAACAGTTTTGAAACCCCCAAAATACAATAAAATAAAATAAAAAATGAGAAAACAGTCAATGTCTGATAAAAAAATAAAAACACTCAACAATCACCTATAAAAATGTATCTACAAAAAATGTGTAAGAAAATAAATATGTTTTGAATCCAGTTTTAAATACTAATAAAATGTTTTCTCAATTTGATACTTTATTAAATTATAATTAAATAAAAAGAAATATGTTGAGATCCAAAATAGAACATTTTATGAATACAAAAAAAGATCATAAAAAGTAAATTATGTTTAAAAAATGATATGATTTCCGAAAGAAATGTTGAATATTGAAATAAAGTCATGAAATGGAAATCAAAATATTTATTTGACCATAAAATAATTGAAATAATGAACTTATTATTCATAATACTTTCTTCAAGTAAACTTTTTTCAGATTAAACTTTCATGAAAATGTTTCTTTTTTTATTTGAAACTTCACTTAATTCAATTGTTTGTCATAGTTTTTCTTTTTTTTATGATTCAAATTTTGTTTATTTTTTTTCCAAATGAAAAACTTTTTTTGGAACCAGTTATTCCAACCCATTTCACCATGATTTTCCTCCACAGTTTTCTCATCCTCGAAGCAGCTGCTCCACAGAACAGTTATGATTTATGGCAGTGATTTAAGTCCTGTGACCCGGCTCACCCAGCGCTCTCCACCCAAAGACACTGGCAAGGCAGCGGCCCCTCCCTGCTCATACTATCACCCACAGGAGGAATGCCGGGACTCTGGCGGCACAAGGCACCGAAGAGGAGGGAGAAAGGGATCCTTATCATCCGGCTCCAACACTACAGCCGCACTTTACACAGCGCCGGGTTTCTAGCTGACACACAGGACCACACAGCACTTCACATTTCTATATCGCACCTGTCCATCTGTTAGAGGTATTTTGAAAACTACATTTCACCAGTCAACAGCTCAGGAGAGAAAACCCGACACACAATCCTCCCTCACTCACACACACCCTTGTGAACAAGCTGGGAACAATCCCAGTCGTGACTCTTCACCTGACATTTGTTGAATTATCTGTTGGGATACTGATCTCAAGCACAAGGACGTGAGAGCCTCTGCAGTGACTCAGGCGACTCCCTTTACATTCACTCTGATGAGAGTCAGACCTAAAAGAACATGAGGGTTTTTCTTCTCCAGCATTAGCTGCGGTGAAGGGGAATTTAAAAAGGGCATTTTTGAGTCTGAGCTGGCTTGAGAGAGGGTGTGGTGGCGGCAGGAGGAGGAGGAGGCGGCGGCCACACCGAGCACTGGCTTCCAGAATAAACGCTGTGAAGTCAGAGAACAGAAGCGGAGGAGGCCAGGCCGCCGCGCCGCGTGTAGCGTGTAATCAGGAAGTCGCAGAGATGGGGCGGCCTTGTTGGAGGCCCCGCTCCAACATCTCCATCAGGAGCTGCCAAAAACGTGTGTGGTTCAGCCGCTGCCGTCCTCGCATGTGATGATGTCAGAGCAGCACACAGGAACTTTCCCAAACAAAGAGAGTCTGTGTGGTTTGGGGTGGTAGCTGGCGGAAAGGAAGGGGGTGGTTGGGCTTGAGAGAACACACTCCCTCTCTTTGAGCCCGCTGAACTCGGCCCCTGTCATTACGCCATTAACACCTAGTGCAGGACCAAGTCGTGCTCCGAGCAAAGACGGCAAGGTCTCAGTGCAGAGCCTCATCCCGCCATTGGCAGGCGACGCTTCCTGTCCCCAGCTACCTCCACTCAGGTTGGTCAGAACTGGATCCACTTGGAGTGGAGAAGGAAACCAGCGACTACAGTAGAAGGAAAACAAACCAGCTATCTACAACATATGTACTTTTGTGTAAAGATCACCACCTAAATCAGGCCTGGTCTTTGTTTTTTGCAGATCAAACTCAGAAGATCCTGTTTTTACAGCACACTTTTATTGAAGTCTTTCTTATTGAACATTCAAAACAAAAATGTATATATAGAGTTTTTCACAGACCAGCTGTTGGGTCAGAGAGTCGGACCATTTTTCTCAAATACCACTCTCTCCGAACATGAATTTCAAGTGAACTGACCCATCTTTCTCCACCAAGAGGTTCCACTGCTTTCACCCAGGTCACTCACCTAGTGCTTTGGGCTCCTGTATCTTGGCTACTGTCCGCGACCCAATGTCCCCACCTTCTACCAGAACATTCCTGGATTCTTCTGAGTGCTTTGCACTTAGAAACTGGTTGTTTCTCTCTTTTGCTCGTGATTCTGAGAAGCATCTTTTCCCTTGAACACAAGCTCTCTGCAATCTACTAGGTGAATAACCTGTGCAGGTTGTGCTTCCAGACAAGTTCCGAGTCTGACAGAGGAAGGTTTGCACACCTCAACCCTCAATAACAAATAAAAATCACTTTCATCTTTTCATTGGCTCCTCCTAACTGTCCTTCACTTGGCCGCCTTGGTTCCAGCCGAAGGCGGAGTTGTAATCGAGACCACCCAGCCCGAGATCGAGCCAAGACGAAGACCAGCACACACCAAGACCAAGACTTAGTGGCGGCGAGACCGAGTCAAGACCAAGGTGGACCATACCTACTTTTCCTTTCGGGAAAAAGCCACCAAGAGCAGCCCACTAGATTCGCCTTCTGTGGAAGGCTGTTCCAAGTACTTCAAGACCATAATCCTGTTTTGCACATCAAAACTGAGGCCAAGCTGGAGCTGAGGATCACAGCGCACAGAGGAACCAATGCTGTTCAAAGGTACCTGACTGTTGCTTCACGTAATGCTCCTTGACAAATGAATTTAAAACCCTCTCCATCATCCACAATTGACGCCAGATGTCATGAGAGCATCCAACCGGTCTCTCTTCATTCCCATCAATAAAATATTTTTCGACTCCGCAGCTCTGTTAAGAAAAGCAGCCAAACTTAAAAATGGAGTTGTATTAAAAGTGTGATTCTAAAATGGCGCCTCAGAGCTGTTAACGCTCGCTGTGACATATTAATAAAAAGTTAGAAGGTAATAATTTAACTGACAACGGAGCTTAACCGCTCTCTGCTCGCTGAGCAACTCTTATTTATCCAGTCTGAGGTCACAGGATCAAGGGACCAGATGGGTTTCATAACTTAAACATATCTTTTTTTTTCGCTCTCTCTCCTCAAGTCTCGACCACCGGAGCAACTGTGGTTGAAGCTTATGACTAAGCTCTTACTGGCCGCGCTACATCACTGTGTAAGTGTCTGTGCAGCTCTGGAGGACGCAATGGAAAAATCTGAGTCACCACGTCTGGACAGGAATGGATCGACTGGACCGGACTGTCTAAGAGCACACTGACGGTATTCCATTCAGAAATGTCGCACCTTTAAATAGCGGTGCAGACAGGTCAGCAGGCCCCAGCTCATTTGTGTAGGTGAGAGAGACTACACAAGCTCCAAGGACGAGCAAGGAATGAGGTGGCCGGAGAAAGCGTGGCGTGGGAGTGAAACAGGAAATGATTCCACACTGACCCAAATTGGACCGCTGGTTATCGATGTCCGGATCAGCAACTTGAATTTCTCACCAGACTGCACTGTTATCAGTATTATGTCACCCTTTAAGGGCAACCTTGTCGCCACCACAGACAGGATTTGACTCGCTCATTCCAAACGCCCGGAAGTTTTACCCTATCGAGGAAAGGCAGAGAACCGGGCCTGTGTGCTCCTCACAGGAACCCCCTGCACCTCAGCAGTTGGACCATCAAAACACAGACCAGATTCAATCAGAGTTACATAAGGCACTCAGTGTAATAACCCCTTAACAATTGGTGTGTTAAAAAAAACTGAAAAGAAAAGAGGAGTTGAATAAAAGTGAAAAATGTAGCCTCCTGGCGTCTTGGCCTCGCAAATCTGCACACATGTTAAAACCATAACCGGGGCTTCAAAGAAAAAATGAAAAGAATCAGCAGTCTGGCCGACCTGCACCACTGGGTGTCCCGCAGCCAGCGCCTTCACGGCTCCTCTGCTGCCCTCCGTCTCGTAGTGAGCGCGGTGGTGGGACTTTGGCTGGACCTCGATCTGAAGGCTGTAGGGGCCCGAGCTGGAGGGCAGCTGCCAGTCCAGTGCTGGCAGTGCTGGGCTGTCGAGAAAATACTTCTTTAGTCTGACGCTCCTCTCAAGGTAGAGTGTGAAGGTTTAGGAGATACAGGTCAACACAAGTGTGCTTGCTTTTGCTTTCTCAGTGAGTAAAATTAAGGATGTCATGGGCAGGCTTTTAGATAGGAGGGCGTCTGGGCATCTGCAAAACATGAAAAGATGGACGCCAGTTTCTCCACTGTAGCTTGACCGCTAGATTACGCTGGTGTATACCAGTCAAGAATCGGGCGTCCATTTTTTCATGGTCTGCAGACGCCCAGACGCCCTCCAAGCTAAAAGCCTGGTCATGGGGAACAGAAATCCTCACCTGACGTATTGCTTTGGCTTGGACCAGGAGTACGGGTGGTGAGGCACATCCAGGTAGCCACCACAGAATCCTTCCTTCTTTAAGGACAGTCTGTTGGAGGGGTGCTCATCGTGGACCAGATCCCCTTGAGTTAGTTCTTCTCCCCCAGGTTCCATTTTCAGGCTGACAGAAGGGCTGTGGTCCAGGCTGGTTTTCCGGGCCTTAATTGGTATTCCCTCTCCGAGGTCCACCATTCCATCAGTGGTCAAAGCATTGATGGCCGCCAGGATCGCAGAATTGGTGTACTGGTTAGTGTTTGGCAGCCAGGTCTCTTCCGTGACACTCAAGCGGGGGGAGGTTTGAGGGGACGGACCGGGAGAGTGGTTCGGAGATGGCTGGTAGTGCTTCTGGGACACCCGGCCTCCATTCAGGCTGTACTTTCTCTTTGCACCGCAGGGTGAGTTTGGCCTGGAGTTCCGGTGACCCATCCACGTGTCATCCGTCACACTGGTGCGTGGGGAGTTTGAAGGGGAGTGTCGAGGCGACCCCCCAGAACCGCAGCCTTCCCCTGGCAGGGCAAGGGTGGATCCCTTAGGGGAGACGGATGGAGACTGCCAAGGGGAGTTCTGAGGGGAATTATCGTAGTTGTACGAAAAGGTGGACTCATAGGAAGCGTCAGAGTGGCAGCTGCGAGAAGAGATACTGCTAGCTGGACTCAGGCAGCTGGGGTCACGGTAACCATCTGCACTTGGGAGCGTCAGTGTCACTATGGAGTTCATTCGCTTAGCAACAGGATGGCCCCCTTCCTCCGCCGCATCCTCAGGAAACTGACCATAGGCTGTGATCTCAATGCGAGGGCTCTCCAGGGTCGGTGCTCCGTTTGGACGAATGCCTGGAGATGAAAAGTATCCGGCGGCTCTCATGTCGTCCTCTGCGTCATAGCTGTGAGGCTCGCTGACTGACACAGATATAGCAGGGCTGGACTGCAGGCTGTGATACTGGGAGGGAAGACAAGGGTTCCCCAGCGGGAGAGAGAGACTGACGTTTGGCGTGTAGCCATATGCATCTGGAAGAGAAACGGATTGAGTTTATTAGCGTGATAATAAGGCACACATTCCCTGGCTCTCCCGTCCAGAGCACTGCTTTTGCAAGATCTTATTAGAGGTGTCGTCTGTAACGGCATCGCACCAGCAGCCCGCTGGACGTGGTCCAGGCTATTTCCTGGAGCAATAGGTATGCACATTAAAACTTAATGCCTCTCCATACAACGCTTACTGCCCTGCCAAAACCGATGGCACTGGGAATCCATGAATGGCTTACATTGTGTAAAGAAATGAGGTGCGAATAAAAGAGCCAAAAATAAACCCAGTCTGGTCGTAGACCAGCTGGGTTTCTTCTTCTGCGCAGGCAGCAGGATGTAATGCACATCCAGTCCAGCGGTTTCAACGACCATTCTCCATCCGAAAATAAACACTTGAGGAGTTTCTCAAGGGGTTTGTTTAGCTGTCATCTTTAAAAGCTCCGGCTTGGAAGGAAGGCTGTGATCTGTTGCCAAGACTCCTGCTGGCTAATACGGAGCCGCTTGTTAAAGAAGGAGGCTGAAGAGAGCGTCACTAATCAGGACGCAATTTTAAACTGAACTGGAGAAGCACTCAGGGAGGGCAGACGTCCAGCAAGCAGCTCAGTCCCACTGGTCACGTGAGCTTCACTTTGCTTCACGTCTGACTGGTCTCAGATGTGATCTCATCTTTACCAATCCTCTTCAGCAACTCTAAGACACAACTCAGTCTGGCACCATAGAAACATGGACGTTTGCTGCCATACTTCTTCTTTCATTTGTCAGATTCCTAAAATCCTTCGTAAGTTTCCAACTTCCAGGTTCTAACAAGGAAGACCTCCTGAACATTTGTCTAAAACCATTTCCTATTGACAAGTAAACGCTAACCGACACGTTATTTTTGGCAGATGTAACAAGACGTTTCGTCACCGCTGAGGAACTGAGGTCGATGTGAATCACATGATGCACATTCACAATCCTTCTCTGACATCATCTGTAGGATAAAGTTCAAAGAAAAAAACAGAGGCTAGAAGACCCTCCATCACTCACATTTGGCCTCCACTTGGTTTTTACTTTAAGCATCATTGGTGTTACTCACGAACAAATTGAACTTGCTCATGCTGGGTAGCCATGTGAGTTACCATGGCAACAGCATGAGCTTCTCAAACAGCAAAACCTACTTCCAGCTGACTTTTTCTTTGCTAGCATGTAATTTCTTCTTCAAGACACCCACTGCTAGAAACGCCTGCATCACAACTGCTACCACACCATCTAACAGGTGCTGTATCTCGAATAGATACAGTTTTTCTCACACCACAGTGAGAAGTTAAATCCTCTACTGCTAACACAGGTCATGTCTAGTTTCATCCGTCAACACATCAAAACCCATTTGAGTAGATGTACGATGTTAAACTTCAGCTTAAGATGCCTTTATTGTCATGTTGGTTCATTCTTTTTCTCCCTGTGCTTCTAGACAGGATTACAAAGACGGCAGCCGGTCCCAGCTACCTGGGGCGAGAGGCTCCCTGGACAGGTTAACTACCAGAAGAAGCGCAGGACTTGCCACAAGCTGGAACCGAACCCCTGACCTTCTTGCTATGGAGGCTGCAGCACCAACCACGACACAACGTGCCGCCAAAGTGGAACTAAAAATACAACAAAAGTCAAAGTCAAAACACTCTTGAACTCCAGAGAGCTCTTCAGCACAAGATGCTACACTGCAAATGAAGTTTCACCCAACATAAAACTTCAAGTTAGAGTCGATATTCCCACCTAGAACACTGTAATGTTGAAGAGAAGTTTCAAGGAGAGGCGTGTGAGAGCGTCTCTCTGCAGTCAGTGTTTGATACACAGCTCCTGCCTGCTGTTCATTTAAGAGTCAGGGCCCCATCATAAAGTCTATGACATCAGCGCTGCGCCGTATGACTCCCTGTCATAAAAGAAAATCATGTTTAGATTTGATGCAGCCTGCGGTGTGTGACACACTGACAGCAACAAACAGGGCTGTTAAGAATGATCTCCTTTAGTAGGAGCTCCTGAAACAGTGTCCTGGTTGAGCCACCAGCAGGGGCGGAGCTATAGTGACTTCAAATCCTTGGATTCATGTGGAGACAGATTCTACAGAGAGACACTGTCGGTTAGAGTGAGGAATAACTTCCTGGGTCCCTGTTGTGGAGGTCTACTACCAGTCTGACCAAGCGGCATTGATGCCACAACAAGAAACAACCAGTTTCGTCTTGTTCCATTTGAAAACACACTTGCAACACCATATATATCGCTGCATATCTAGGTTGTTGGATGCCTGTCATGAGGGAGGCCTCTCAACAGAGGCACAAGGAAACGTGGAAGGTGAAGACATCTCTGTGCTGCGGTGGCATGTTATTCACTACAAACCCCGCCCCCCACTTTAGGCCACAAACAGGGCCAGTTTTGTAAAAATAAAAATTAACTACTACTACTGCTAGTAATACTACTGCTAATAATAACAATAATGATAACGGTAATGCTTCAACTGAACTAGAAAAACACAAATATAGAAATGATTGAAAATGAAATCATAACTATAAAAGATTTGTTTTTGACCCATTTAGTCTTTTTCTTTAAAATTTTCAACACAATTTTTATACACAATTTTATTTTTCAAAACTGCTATTCTTTATCATTTTTTCCCCACCTAATATAATTCTAAGATATTTTGTTTGATGTGTGTACCTGACAACATTGTTCTTAACTCATAATTTCACACTCATTTTTTTCCAATTCTCATTTTTTTTCAGCCATTATTACGATTATTATATTTGTCTTTTTGATGGAGATCTGACGTTTGTTGCGGACACTTTGTCTTCCGATGCAACAGCTGGCTCGGTTGTGGCCCCGCAGACTTGAGTGAAGTGAGTGGAGGCAACTGTGTCAGAAGTTTTCTAGCAAGCAGGTCGTATCATAAGCGTCCACGCCTCAAGTAAGAAGCCGGTGACCGTCAGAACAGCGAGGACACCGTGACGGCCTCCATCCCGAGCCAAGTCACTCTTTAGCCCAGATTCAGTCCGACTATTTTGGGATCACCCGGAGTCCAGCGCGGCAGGACCACGCCCACCGCGGCGGGCAGAACAACAGCATCACCCGGGTTCTAAAGTCAAAGTTCAACTCACCTTCCTCTGCAGACTTCATGGCGTTGTTCGGATCACACTTCAGATGGAGGCGCTTCCTTGATCCATAAATTGGACTCGATATTCCACTCGAAGGCGATGTGTCACCGCTCAGAAGTCGAGTTAAAACGCTCGAACCGAAGGTGGTTTTCAGACTCCGCGCATGGCAGAGGTGCCGTCTCCCGGACAGACTCGGGGAGGTGGAGCGGGGGGGGCTTCCTGCCTCGCTGGCTGCTGGTGACGCACTGCTCCGGAGCGCCGAGGACTCCGGCGCTTATGAAGGCGGGGATCCCCTCCTCGGCTGCGGGACCGCCCTCTGACGCAGCTCCGGGCTCGGAGATCCTCCTGCTGGGAGTCGCTCACTACCTGCTGATGAAACACAGGAGGAGAGTGGGTATTTGTCTACACGTGATGTGGGGCAGCGGTTCTCAACCCATGGGTCGGGAGCCAACAGCAGATCATGAAAGCTCCGAACACTGGATCGGATGGATGGATGGATGGATGGATGGATGGATGGGTGGATAGATGGATGGATGGATGGATGGATAGATGGATGGATGGATGGATGGATGGATGGATGGATGGATGGGTGGATAGATGGATGGATGGATGGATGGATAGATGGATGGATGGATGGATGGATGGATGGATGGATGGATGGATGGATGGGTGGATAGATGGATAGATGGATGGATGGATGGATGGATGGATAGATGGATGGATGGATGGATGGATGGATGGATGGATGGATGGATGGATGGATGGATGGATGGGTGGATAGATGGATAGATGGATGGATGGATGGATAGATGGATGGATGGATGGATAGATGGATGGATGGATGGATGGATGGATGGATGGATGGGTGGATAGATGGATAGATGGATGGATGGATGGATGGATGGATGGATAGATGGATGGATGGATGGATGGGTGGATAGAGGGATGGATGGATGGATGGGTGGATAGATGGATGGATGGGTGGATAGATGGATGATAGGTAGATAGGTGGATGGATCCATCCACAGGGGCAGAGGATGTTGCCATGCTGCCATGAGCTAGGTGCTCCTCCCAGTGGTTGATGGACCGATGTGACGATTGTTGCATGTATCCTGCTGTCTGTGATCTTTATGTGGTGTCTGTGATCTTTATGTTCGTCTGTGATTGTATGTCGTGTCCAGGTCTGTGAGAACAGATATTTCATCCATGCTATATGTCTCGTACTGTAGCATATTTGACAATAAAGTTACCTTGAACCCTTGAACCTTGGATGAATAGATGGATGATGGATGGATGGGGATAAATGGATAGATGGATAGATGGATGATAGATGGATGGATAGATGGATGGATCTTAAACTGATGGTGCCTTTGTCTGGGAATAAATACTGACACCTGGTGAAGGGTCTGGATCATCAGTCTTGTTCTTGGTCCTTGTTCACCCTGTAGCTTTGAGCTGCTCTGCTCAGCAAGCAGCTCTGCTGCTATCAGTGTTGGGTGGTGGCTGTCAGCAGGCGACCCCTCTGATGACAAGAGTCACATGGAGCCTCTGGAGAGGCTGTCCACCCCTGGAGGTGGGAGGCAGCTTATCAGCTCTTTGGTGTGGAGTTCACAGTGGAGGACTGGGAAGGTCCATGGCTATTTAAAAGTCGCCCTTGAACTTCTTCAAAGTGCGTACTGATCTGTGTTGTGCTCACTCCTCCTCATCCTCCTTTGAAGTATTTTCATGACTCGTAAGACTGTCTGGAAAGTCAAGCTCTCATCACAGAGATGTCGCAGGTCCACAACAACACTGAGGTTCGACATCCTCTGCCACGTAACTCACCTCAGAGCGCAGAATCTCTTTGCCCCGGCGGCTGAGGAAGTGACAGCGCTTGTGAAATCTGTGTGTCAGTGACGTGGTCCAGCGGCAGCCTGTTGTGAACTCCTGTCATGGAAATCACTCACAGAGGGGTTTAGGTGGGGAGGGGGGGGAGTTGTGTTGCCAGTCCACTGCCATGTGTAACCGACACATGTGAGCCGTAAACACTTCCAGCCGTGAGCGCTTCATAAATAGCTTTGATTGAGCTCTGACGTCAGCAGCGTGTCGAGGGGTCCCGTCTTTTTCCGGCAGGGCCAGTTGTTAGTCACTGGACACAGAGTGAGCTGAGGTCGCCTTCAGAAAGTAGAAGATCAGAGGGAGGTTTGGACTCATGGGGAGTCAAGAATGTTGGAGCTGAAGACGAGGAAGACGGAAGTAAGGTACGAGGATGGAGTGAACATGAAGGTCATAGGTGTGAATAACTGAAGAAAAAGGAGGGAGCACATGAGTAGAAGTTCCAACCAAAGATGCTGTCACCATGTTGACTTCACTCCATCCATCACAGGCTCTACTTCGAGTCTGAGAAAGATGTCAGAGCAAGGCCAACCACCTGAGGAGAACGTGACGATGCAAGGAGGTCACAGGAGTCTGCAGTCCTGACCTCACCACCAGACTGGGCCTGAACACAGTCCCTGCTGTCATGGCGCCGGATCCTGACCATAACTGGGAGTCAACAGTTAAAGGAGGATCCCTGTCCTACATTAGCTTGTAGTTCACCGCCAACACATTCTCTCCCCTGCGAACGGTATCGTCATCCAATACTCACGACGACCTTAGTCTTGACAAACTGGTTGACGCAGGCATTAGTTGACCAGCGTGACTCAGTGTTTTCTTAAGTTATCTCCAACAGGCTCCACATCTTGGCCCCTGTGTGGGAGGGGCGGGTCGGGCCCCGCTGTCACCAAACCCGCACATTCTTCTCTTCTGCAGTCCCACATGTGACTGCTGCCACAGCTTTCAAATACCCTGCCTGGTATGATGCGGTTTGGCCGCGGCGCGATGGAAAAGACCTCGATCAGCTTCTCTTTCCACAATTTTGAAAAACCTCAGAATCCGACGTCTGGCTCTATTTTTCGGCGAACAAAAAACATGATGGAACATTGGAGGACATTGTGAGCATGAACAGAGATACAGCCGGCCAAAAAAAAAAAACGTGGCGTTCCGACAGCTGAATCACCTGTTTGTTTTGGAAAAATGAGTCGGAGGGAAAGTTGAAAGAAAATAAGGAGTTTCTTTGTGTGTGTGTGTGTGTGTGTGTGTGTGTGTGTGTGTGTGTGTGTGTGTGTGTGTGTGTGTGTGTGTGTGTGTGTGTGTGTGTGTGTGTGTGCTCTGAAACGTGTTCCGTTTATTGAGTGTTTATTGAGAAATAATGAGATGTTGCATTGATCCGTGTTCGCGTCAACATCGGAACAGGACACTGGTAGCTTGAGTGCCCTGGGTCGGCCCTGGGGCCTCCTCCACTGGGAGAGGTCTGAACCAGATGTCCAACTTTATCATGCACTTCTACTCTCATGAGGCTTTTATCCACCATGTTGTTTTTTGTCAACACAGTCTCACTTCCACGACGTAATATTGTGGTGTTGGGAAAGTGGACTTTTGCGTCCTATGTTGACGCCAAAGGCAGCCTTCAGCGTTTCCACAGTTACTTTGAAAAAGTAATCAGACTATTGATTTTTCCCTCAAAAAGTAACTTAGTTACTTTACAAATTACTTGAATTTAAAAGTTACTAAGTTAGAAAACAAGTTACATTTGGCAGCCGACTACAGCGATTATTGCCTGAACAATATCTTTTATGTCAATTTTGAGGAGTTCTTGGGGGTCCAGCGTATTTCCATCTTTGGGGTCATTTTTTAGCACAATTTCAGTTATATGAATATACAGTCAATGCTTTGCTTTGACACACTGTAACCCATTGGACCAAAAATAACACACTATGAAAAACAAAACAAAGTGATACATTGTCATTTATATAATAAAATGTAAGTAATACCCCATTATTTTTATTATTATTTTACTTTTTTTTGCTTTTTTTTTAACTACAAGGCAGATGTTTATTAAGTCTGAGTGTGTCACGTCTCCTGTTGGTCACCTGGAGGCAGTAGTTGCACTTCAGTGGCTGCTGTTACTCACTTCTACGCACTGTCGCGCCGGAGGATCATTTTATTTCTGACTTTCGAAAGAAAATGCAACATCAGTACATCACATCAGTACCGTTTCTTCCCGCACTAAAGAGAAACTAATCTATAAAACTTTAAAAATCTATCATAAGCATTGTTTAACTTGACCCATCAAGAGGATTAAAAAAAACTGGTACATAGTTTTTCAGTCAGCACTGTCGACACATTTGCGAGGCTACTTTATTTCGCTGTCTTTAACCAGTGTTAATACGGTCATCGATAGCAGACACTAGTTCACAGTAGTGGCTGTGTTTTCAGCTAGAAACACGCATCTCTCTCCTCACGCCTCTGTTATTTACTGCTGTGTAGCTGGCAGCTTGACACATGTGCTGCCGGCGTGTTGAAAAAGTGACTGGCGTGTTCCGCACATGACATCATTCCCAAAGACGCAGTTGTAGAAAGGCAACAATAGTAACGCACGGTGACTGAGATAAGTAACTTTAATTTGTTTGAAATAGTAAGGTGTCCGATTACTTGTTACTGAAAAAGGCTGAGTATAAGAGTAACGCGTTACTAGCAACTGACATCCAAAGTAATTCACTGAAGAGTGCTTCCCTCCACCTGCCTGAACAGCTAAACAGGAAGGAAAACTCCACTGAAATGGCTATGCGCGAAAATACACAAAGCATTCTGGGTATTCCTCAATCCTCAGGTAGGTGCCGGCGAATCTCAACATTGAGGCAGATGCTTTCCACGATCTTGCCCTTCAATTTAGGCCTTAGAGGAGTGGCACAGCTGTTGCACTTTGTGGAAGCACGAATTTCTGAGGTTGAGGAAGACATGGTTTTGGAATTCACCCTAGATCTGGGGTGCATGTGCTAGTAAGGAAAGTTACATCCGTGTCTCCAAATGTGACGACGATCCACACCTCCAAATCTAAGACCATGGTTCTCGGTAGGAAAAGTCTCATCTGGAGATGGGCTCGGTGGAGCATGAGCTCGAGTCTCAGCCAAAGGAAGGGCAGATGCCAAAGGCAAATGGCCAAAGGTCAAGCAAAGACCCTTAGAGACGTGGTGCGAAGCCCGGCCATCCGGGAGACACTCAAGGCAGAACACACTCCAGAGTTCATGCCTCTCTCAGTGGAGCTGGAGGAGGTTTGCAAGGGAAAGTCTGCGCCTCTTTACCTGGACCTGGGAAAGCCGTTTTCAGCTCTACCATCAGTCTGTGATCTCAGGCGTAAAATATTTCAGCTGGAGTTGTGTATCTCAATCTGGTTATTGTCAGATGAAGGCTTCAAAATATTGACCTGAGCGACGGACCGTCGGAGCATGTGTCCGGCAGCCAGGTTGCTGTTCTCCGCCAGAACACATTTCAGGACACACATTCAAGTCATTGGTGTGTGAAGGAGAAAACGTGAGGGGAAAGAAGGACGAGGAGTTGCCGTGCAGCTTTGTTTGTTTGGTGAGTCAGTCGTAACTAATTTAGGAAGCCAGCGGTCGCTGACCTGCTTCTCTGTGGTCAGAATGTTTCAGAAATTCAAAACTGTTTTGTCACTGAGGTTGTTGTGTTTTATCTCTGAGGAGCGCTGACCCAGACCCCCCCACCTCCACCTCCACCTCCGGCTAGTTCTGTCGTACAGTCAGACTTCCTGTCTCCCATAAACGCTCTCCTTTTTTCACAGCCGTTGTGACGGAATTCCCTTCTCTCTTTCCTGTTGTGAAAGCGGTCGCTTGGTTACGGCCATGGGAGGAGTTTCTGGAGCCGTTGGCCGGGAGGTCGAGTTTCTCTCCGGTCACAACACAGTGCTCCGAATAAAGCAGCGGACTGTCTCGCGCAGATGTGTTCAGGGTCGTTTGCCATGTGTTATGGAAGGAGCCGAGGCCGACACTGAGACAGTTTGAACAGTCGCAGTTTTGACATTACAAAACACACTACTGGGCGTCTCACACATGATCTGCCCGGAGCTTTTACGCGTATCCGTTGCGGTAAATTCTGAAACGTGAATGGGAGTGTTTTCTGCCAGAAGCCGCATGATAGAGAGATGAAGGAATCATATTCAGTTATATCAGGGGCCTCCAGTTTGACATGTTAAGATGCTAAACTGCAGCACACCAGGATTAAGTGGAATGGTTTCACAAGCCTCAGAGCCTTAATGGAGAGATGGACGGGACTCAAAAACCACTAAATGAAGGCAGACATGCGGCATCAATACACTCAGTTTTCCTCAAACCATCAGATGTCGCTACTTCAGTCTGACTATCACAACTAGAACCCATGTTTCAGGGAGGGATTGGTGTGGCCCTGCCTCTGTCGTCGAGGATGGCTGAGCCAAGTCGGACCTCACGTCCATTATAGCCGAGGAATTGCAGTTTTCAGTGAGTTCATCGGGAGCAGTTGTTGCGTCTTCAACTCCAGGACCCGCTCAGCTGCTGAGTAACATGATAGTTTAATGCTGTGACTGCAGCCAAATCAAAACACACCGTGATGTTTGAGAGTTTCGGGGCAACAATTTCAAATGAGTCACGATTCAGTTTGGCCACTCGGCAGGTAGAAAACGACACGTCCAGGAAGGTACGACTTCTTTGATATTTCTACTGCAGTAACACGGCAGTTTAAAGCGTGACCTAGTTTCATCGACGAACACGTCTGTGTAGACCATTAATGCGCATTGTGGCGCACCACAGGATTCAATATTAGGCCCCATTTTGTTTTCCATCTTCACGCCCTCGCTTGTTAATATAAGAGCATATCACGAGTTTCACGGAAGCATTTGCAAGCGCACCAAGTCTTGTTGACCAAAGCGACTGATCCAAACATATCGGTAATTCCATTCCTGTTCAACGTTCCATCGAGGTTCCTTAACTGTGGAACACTCTTTAAATTCTCTAACTTTCCCCGTATCTTCAACCAACTACCTTGTTGGCACTCGGCACGCAGCCTATTGTAATGGACAAGGTAAAATAGATAGGAGCTCTAGCGGAACAGGCAGTGAGGCACGGAAACCTCTCTTTTCGTTGGTAAATATTTTTACTCTCACTTCACGATTGTTGACTTTTCACAAAGTACTTATGTCAAGAAGTTATGAGCGCGTTTCATCTGAGGAAGAGTTGATAACAGCTCAAGAAACAAGTAACATTTCCGCGGTTTGGAACCGCCATCTTGCTCTGGCATTGTTTGTTCTCCACTGGGCGCTACTGCCACCTACTGTCCCACTGTCCCCATATCTGAAGCTAAATAGTATTATATCGATAAAATGGATATTCGTATTGTTTTTCGCCTCTTTCTATTGTGTGTATATACGGTGAGTTGAGCCATGCAACTCGCCCAAAACCTGCCTCCTCTCAAAGACAAAAGAGCTATTGAAGCATCGGTCACATGACCTCCCTCCTGAATCAGCCACATGTTAAAACAAACAGAAACGACCCTCCATTAACAGTTAAGAGCCGCACGCGAGCCACTTCTCGCTGCCAAATCTGCAGACAGGAGATGAAAGTGATGTCACCGGACCATCACACCGGCTCCTCCACGCACAGACGACTTCCTGGTCCAAATTGATAACACATTGTTTACTCGACTAAAATGACACACTGGCTTCTGGCAGGGCTTCACAGGGCAAGCGCTTGATCTACACTGACACCACGTGGTCGATCGTAACACTGCAGTCACCGTTTAAACTGACTGAAGACCAAAACCCCGCAAAAACCGACTTGTGCACCCAGAAATACGAAACACAGGCACTTTACAAATGAAGCATTTACCTCGAATAACACACGTTAATCTCATGAAAAAGGAAGACAAAAATTTGAATTGAAGTACACAATGTTAATGCAGAATTAAATAACACGAGGGAAAAAAATCAGTTAATTTAAAAATAAAACAATGCTAGTCACCCTTGTTTAAGTAATTTAAATATCACTGATGCGAGTTAAAGGCCAATAGAAAATGAACAAAAAAATACACCGTTTCACTTCAATAATGACCAAAACACAAGAGCAAAACGTAACGCTATGATATTAAAGTAAAAACGCATGACTTTACGTTCCAAGATATGAAATACACGTATGAAAAAAATAATAGCTCCCTGTGAAAAACTGAAAAAAAAAATAGAGAAAATACACGGTACTGAAAATGTAATTATTTTATGTTTTTTTAATTATTAATATTTCTTTGAACATTAAGATTTTAAGAACCAACAATACAAATAAGGAAGGTGTTCCAGGTCTGTGATCACCCAAGTGGGAGACCCAAAGGAGGGGTGAGCCAGCAGCATGCCACACCATGAACCTCAGCTCTTGATCCATGATCAGCAGCTCACCTCACCGGGCCTCGCACCCATATGAGAATGGAATAAAACGGACAGATAGATGCACAGCATTTCACCCGCAGATGCTCAGTCAGACTCTTCACAACTTAGAAAAAAAGAAATTACATTTTAAGACATCATTTATTTATAAACAACATTATAAATAACAAACATTCTTGTAGAAACACATAAACAGTGGACGACGACGGTTTTGAACAGCAGAACGACAGAAGGCTTTTGAACACTAGGTCAGCTAGACTGAGTCTGAACATCCAGCAGCTCGACTCCTCGAGCGTCGTGACGTCGACCCTCCACACAAATTCACCAGCTGTACAAGACGCTCGGGGCTGCTCAATACGGCGTCCGTTTAAAGACGCACCAGTGGAATTGTCTGACAGAGTGGTTCCTCCCGAGAAAGGGGGCGCTGTGGAGTGAGTTTAAAACCCTCGGCCCTTTGTTTTTTGGCATTGTGCTTTCAAATTTTAGTCCAGCTGCTGGTTGAAAAGGAGTCAAATTTGATGACTTCATTCTTCTAATCGGAGAGTTTTAGTGCTAAAGTAGCTGATGTGCAAACATCGCAGGGTTCACTTCTGTTTCGCTTGAATGGCAGACATTTCCACATGCTCATTTTGGATACCACATATCCCCAAAACAGAGCACCACTCTTCTCCTTTTGGGGGGGCAAAGTCAAGTGTTCCAGGGTCTTCAACTACAATCAGAATTGTTACACAGAAACATCCACTTGTTTGATGATTCTTTTGGATCACAATGAGGCACAAACCGAGAGCGGTGACTCACAGATGATGTCATCAACGCAGTTAAATGGTCGTTGTGTTAGTACTTGAGAAACACTCGGGATTGTAGTGGCGGGCTGCGGCGGCAGAAAGAGGATTGAGTTACACATCTCATCGAGTCGGCAGGTGAAAGGTCAAGCACTTGACCTCGAGGTCACACCAGGTCAGCAGTGAAACCTAACTGTAATTTCATTTGAAATACAATTTCTCCTGTCCTACTTCAGCGTTCAAATTTAAAGCAGAACGTCACGTGATCCTGCGGCCGGGAAACATTCGTGATATAGCTCACCACTAGATGTCACTGTTTCTCTGTTGATTGCCAGCCCGACTGAGCGTTGCGAGGTCAGTAATACAAAGCAGTGTCTTATAAAAAAATACCTTTAAAAAAGCTTCTGCGTCAAGCTGGCGGCTACAAAAACACCTGGAATGTAAGAAAAACACTTGCAAAAACGTGTAAACCGACAGGTCCCACTTTAAAACCCAACACTGGCGAAGGCAGGCTGTTTCTGACCGGAAAATGTCAAGGTTTCTGACATGAGCCATCTTTGTTTTCAAGTAAAAAAAAGCATGTCAGTGACCCAAGATTTAGGTCTTGACATATTCTCAGTGGCTCTTTGTGCAAGTTCTGTTTTCTAACTGTATAAAAGTGCTGCGGAGCGGTCGGGCTCACGAGGAGAGCTTGGAGTAGCTGGGGGGAGAAAACTTGCGCTTCAGGTACTTGATGATGTAGAGGGGAAGGCAGCTGACCAGCGTGATGGACAACACCTTCCAGAGGAACGGCCACGTGGTGATGAAGGACAAGTCTGGGAGGAGGACAGCCATGTTAAGCTCAGACATCAGCCCACGCTTAAGATGAGGTAAAAAATAAATTAAAAATTAAAAAGGAGGAAAAATGGAATTCTGTTTTCTGATGACTAAAAATAAAAAACAGCAGGTTCCAAAGGTGACGCCTACGAGTATATTCTTTTGCACTGTTTGTTATTGTTTAGGAAGTGACACACAATCAACTGGTTCAGTTTGCTTGTTCGTCTCCGTGAAGACTCATGTAAAACGTTAATGGACACTTCCCTTGGTCATGCTTTTTTTTATATACACACATGCAACACAACAAGAAACGACATGAAAGGCATGCATTGACAGAAAGAGCAGATGGGAACGGGACAAGGACAAGCACAAACGGACCACCGTCGGGTCACAGCGGCACCTACCAAGAAAAGCTCCAAAAGAGACTCTGCCTATTCCTGAAGTGAACACGGACGACAGAAGTGCAGCAGAAATCAAGAGGAAGCAAAGACAGAGAAGGACAGGAACACACAACTGACCAACATTCATGGTCCTGAACAGGTAGGTTTTCTTATGTCACTAAAGCACACGACAGTTCACCTCATCTACATAAGGCAGACATACGCTCAGCGTACCATACAGATCCAGCTATGGACGGAGCCTTCTGTCCGTGCTCTGGGTTCATTTCATCCGTACCACATTTCCACAAAGTTTACGGATACAGACCAAATGGAGCAGTACCACCGGAAACCATAGGGGCAGTGTGGCTGTTGCAACCTGATACATAGTTCTAATGAGACATAACAGGTACAATTTCATAAATAAAGGGAGCCTAAATGCGCCGTAAAAAAGACTAAACTCAGCACTGAGGACATTTATGTCACAAATGCCGCTAAGATAGCGGCGTGCTAATGGAGTTGCCAATACAGATTATGAGCTGACCTTGCAGAAACTTAAGCAAACTTGCTGTCATAAGAAAAATGAGAATCGGCCATTACATTATGACCATCTGCAACTGTGTCGTGTACCGATGTGATGACGCAGGGTGCACCTTATCACAGCAATACAGACTCTTAACAATGACCAGAAAGAGACCACTGGCTTCCAGACTCCTTTTATCATCTTATTAAACTCAGAGATGAGCAGATTACTACTCAGATTTGACTTCAGTCCTCCAAGGTGCTCTTATCTAAACAATCCTCTGGTGCAGCAATTGCAGCTACAGGTTGAGAATCTACTGCTGAAGCACGTCTGAGTTTGAGGGTGAAGGCCGCTGTGAGAAAGTGCAGCGACAACTTACCAAAGTACTCGTTGAGGAAGGCCAGGGAGGCCAGGTAGCAGCCCAGGCTGAAGAACTCCGCCACCACCATCAAATAGTGCCACGTGCGGATTGTCAGCGCCACCATCAGGAGCTCGGTCAGGATCAGGGCCGTGAACGAAATGGCAACCACATGGACAAACTCCGACTCAAACAGCACCAGCGCGCCGTACATGAGGATGCCCCCTAGTGAGCGATGAATGTCATTACAACAACAGTGGTCATGGCATTTCTTGGTTTTTGTTGTGGGTGTTTTTACTCATAAACCACACAAACATCTGTTAAACACTCAGACTAAAGACCAAATATTGGAGATAATATTTTAAAATGTAATAATGGAATCAGTACATTGTTATTGACTCTTAATGTACATACCTTGATAAACGCTGATCAAAACCCAGATGAGGAAAGTCTTGAATGACAGTGAGCGACCCTGAGAGGAAAAAAAAAATGTTTTAAAAAATTTCATCCATAAAAAATAAAAGCCGCAAAATTTATCTATTTGCTGTATGTCAGTAAATCATTATAGAAAACAATTATACAAAATAATAAAATAAAATTGTACTGTGAATATATAATATCATACTTATACTAACAACGACAAAAAGCTACAACAATAATCATTTCACATCGATATATATTTTTATCCTGCCTTTAGCTAGAGACAATGTACTTCTACTTATTTGAAACAATGTTAAAAAATACTTTGTTATGAATAGTAGTGTAAACAAGTCATTTCTGAAGCTGCACACAGGTTTCTTATTTCAATGGAATATATCGTACTTTAGTGAGATCTTTATAAAGCTCTGGGTAGAGGAGTGCCATCTCTGGCTTCACATCCTGATCCAGGACCAGGGAGAAGACGGGAAACATGGTGTAGATGGTGGCATATCTGCGCAAAGATCAGTTCATTGAGGAAGCACGTCATCGACACATACTAGTCCGGCCAGTCATCTTTGGTGTTGGTCAAATAAATGCGTGAGCGAACCCAAAGAAAACAGTAGTTACCCAACCATGAGGAATCCCTGGTACAGGGGAACAGAGGCAAAATAAAAAATGGAGGAGAAGACAGCCTGTTTTGAAGAGACGAGACATGAAGAGGAGTCAGTAACAACATACAACAAGAAAACATCAGCTGCAGCTAGGACTGGTCTCTACCTGCATGGTGGAGATGATCATCCCTCGGTGCATGACGAACTGACCCAGAGCGGCTGAGCGCTTGTAGCTGTTCCTGCCATGGACCATCAACAGTCGGCCAATGTGTTTGAACTGAGTGATGGAGAAGTCGGCTGCCAGAGACGCCTGCTTCCCCTCCTGTCAGACAACACATAGGTCACAACGTAAATAATTTCATTAACTTCTTCAATCTAAGTTGGTATCACCAGAAGTGTGTTTACCTTTCCTTCTATACCAATACCACAGTCTGCAGCCTGGATCATGCTGACGTCATTTCCTCCATCACCTGCCGGGGAATGAGTTGTAAAGATCAACGAGCCTTGACTGCCATCTTGTGGCAGTGACAGGAACTTTTAGAAATAGTTGTTAAGCACACGGAAATTTAATAGAAAAATATTTTCTTCTATCACGAATACCATAAATATTTTTATTAAAGATAATCCATTTCATTTAGTTATCAATCTTCCTTTTTAATTCAGTTTATTTCCCAGAATTTGGAAAAAAAAAACAGCCTTATTAATGTAAAGTACAACCAGGTTAGTATCGATCACCTGTGGATAATCATCCAAGAAAGTACTTCCTGTACAATATATGGCTGATTGTGTGTATATTTTTCAGAACAGACACAGCATATCTGTATTGAGAGGAAATTGAAGCCAAACAACCCCAACCAAGCTCATACTTCTGCCCTGTACGCAGTTATACATCAGAAATTGTACTCCCACTCAGGCTGGTGTCTGTGGGCTCAACATGCCACCGCCCTCACTCACCGATGGCACAGGTTCGATTGGCGGTGTGCTGCTGCAGCAGCGTGACAATCTGGGCCTTCTGTGTGGGAGAGCAGCGGCAGCACACCACGGCTGGACACTGACATGCCAGCTCCACGAACTCGTGCTCGTAATATCGCAGACAAACCTGGAAACAAGGAAAGCCAACCATGAGCCTGAGTTAAAAAGTGTTTCCCTACTTTTCATTTTTTCAAGGGGAAATGCTGATGTGGCAGAAGATATCATCTAACATCATTAAACATAACATGTTTTTAATTTGTTAGCTTCTTCAGCTTGAGCCTCCTCAATGTCACCATGAGTGACCCTCTGTGTCCAAGTACCTCTAAGGAGTCCCCAGAGATGACCAAGGCGCAGTCATGCTTCCTCCTGAAGGCGTTGAGCTCCAGATGGGCTTCTCCTCTGCTTGAGACCTGCTCAACAGCCAGACAATGTAATCAGACACCGGAACAATCTTTCATAAACACTGCCAAACAGGACAGATGTATGTACCGGTTTGAAGACGTGGATGTTCTGGTTCCTGGAGACCAAGTGGGAACTCTTGGCAATGCATGTAGCAGTTTCAAGCTTGTCCCCAGTCAACATCCAGATCTGGATGAAACAGGTTGAGTTAGTTCAGCAGTGAATGAGTGACTGTGAGCTCGCTCTCACCTTGATGCCAGCGTTCCTCAGGAGCTCCAGCGTGGGTCTGACATCTGCTTGGAGTTGGTCTTCCACGCCAGTGAGACAGAGTAGCTCCATCTCTCTCTCAAGACTTTCCACAACTGCGGCAACCTTCAGGGCTCGATCGTGGATGCTGAGCTTGGCCTGGTTGTAACGGTTCTGTCAAGATAAGAGGGAACACATTATATAGTGCAACTCAATCACTTCAACCCATCTGTCCAACACTGCAAAATCTAAGGCTGTGGTGCTCAGCAGGACACAGGGGTGAGTGAAACCACCAAGACTGACGACTTACTATATTAATCACAGACTGGAAGACATCACACACACGAGTCATCCAGGCACATACAGTATATCTTTGTATCCGTTCTGTATCTTTCCTCTATCCAGCAGATGAGTCCGACTGTGGTGTCGGAACCTCGGATACGTGGGCGAAAACAGCGCCCCTTATGGGTTTTAATATAAATAATAGATGTGAGGAGTTCAAGTTCAGAACATTGCGAGTTTGTCTCATGAGTCAGTCTCGATGCGGTTTTGAATACTAGTTTAGACGTGATCCACATGCTTAAGATGGGTTCACCACCCATCTTTCTATGGCGCAGAGAGCACCACTGCACCCGAAGCTTGTAGACTGCTGCTGCTGCTGACACGCAGTTCTGTTCAGTCGTCTCCTTCACATTGTTTGGTTCTATGATATCATTGGATGTAGCGATCTATAAACAACACAGCATGATGAAATGACTTTTTATACATGCAATACGTCTATATATACAGATGTAGTGGGGGTGGGGTGCAAGGGTTTGGGAGCCACTACCTTAAAAAAACCTTGTACCTTGGCACTCGCTCATCTTGTTGGATGGTTACACATATCAGTTAGGAGTTCATTAGTGAAACTTACCTCGAAGTCCTGGTACTGCTCATCAGACAGGGACTTCTTAGCCACGACGAGCGTTCTCAGACCTTCTCTGGCCATGTTGCCACACTGAAATGAGAAAAGACTCACACTATATTTTCACCAACGACACAGAGAACTGTGTTTGAAAATTTGGACGATCTAATTAGCAGAACGGTAAATAGGGCAGATACTACTGAAGACTAAGTAGTGTGAAGTGAGCAGTCGATAGCAGCGTATTGTTACCGACTCGGAAATGAATCAATGGCACATAACAGCCTCCGGTGAGACACACTGGGCCCATTTAAAACAAGGCGAGGGACGGCAGTTTATTTTTGATATGAAACACCAATGAGGCGAATCTGTCCTGCTGATTGGTTATTGACGCGCGGGCTGAGCGCGGCAGTGGACAGCAGGGTATTAGAGCCAACAGGACATCATTAGCACCGCGGCTCGGGAATATGACATACTGTCATTGCTTTATCTGGGTCACTAATTAAATCAGAAGCTGCCCCCGGTGCTACATGACTCAATAATGCCAATATAATTATGAACATATGCACACGAGACCTTCCACCACCAAACTGGTGGAGACATTCACGGCCGGTTGATCTCTCCATGAATGTCCCAATTACAAGTTTGGAGCGTTGAATCGTTCATTATTCTGCTCCTGCCTTCGTGTTCAATGAGCATGTTACACGGTTTGTTGGCAGGACATCTTGCTCTTATTTTATAACTAGTGTTTTGCTGTGTGTTTTTATCTAATCCAATTCTCAGGAGCCACTTCGTCCCTCTACAGTGTCTCAGGTGCCTGGTAACGACCCACTCCACCTCTTCCTCCAGCCAGTCGTTGTACTGAACGATGCTCGCCATGGCAACATCTGCGCCTTTCATGTAGAAGGTGATCTCACCCGATGACTCATCCTGATCAAAGAGCAAGAAAATAAACAGGTTTGGAAACCTTTTGAGTCACAAACACAACGTGGAAAAACTTTAAATCATAACTTGAAAGGAAAAAAAAAGGTCCCTCACCTTCACAATGATGCCCATGCGTTTACTTTCCGACGTGAAGGGGAAGATCTGCAGGATGTGGAAGGAGAGAATCTGTCCTGACGGAGTTTTAAGCTGAAGGGAGTTTAAGTCTCGGTTCACCAGGGTCAGACCCACGCTCTCAGTCCACTGCACCAGCGCAACCTGGAAAGGCAGACAATCAAGACAAGAAATGTCTATCATTTCAAGCAAAAATAAAAACGTGACTTTAACCCTGTTGTTCCATCTTTAATTCTATATTCGTATTTCAATTTCAATACCAGTCCTTCAAAGCATCCTACATTCGACATTACGGCGCTCACGTTTTTAAAAAATGCTTTCAAATTCTAAACTGTCTATATTAAAACTATTTCAGGCATAGGTTTTGTTACACACCCAACTACTAAAGAGTCAAAGAAAAATGAGTTCTTTTAAATTGACAGTTTCATGATTGAACTCTTATTTTTAGAGAGGAAACACACGCTGTTTAATTAATTTCATTTGCAGTTGAATGCATCAGAGTTTCGACATCTCCATGGCAGTCGATCTCTGGATCTCATTCAGCTCCAGATAAGTGTTTTCTGTTTCTCCTTCTCCTTTTTTCTCTCCCCAGCAGGAAGTGCACCCCCCCGAGAGAGCGTTCAGCTGCACACGACTCGATTCTCAAAGGCTTCATTTTCAATTTGCTGGCTCAAAGGTTGTTATTATACTGCGATCTACAAATTGGGACTTCCTGTTAATACCCAGTCATTTCTCTCGCTCGCCCCCTTTGAGCTCTGTCAAAGACCCGGCCTATGTGCGCGTCATTATCCTGTCAAGATTGTGTGTTCTGAGGCTACACACACACACACACAGACATACATTTGCAGGGTTTCTGGCAATCAACAGGTACACTGTCAACACAGCAATCTACCGGGACATTTTACAGCGCTTCATGCTGCCTTCTGTTGACAAGCTTTATGGAGATACAGATTCAATTTTCCAGCAGGACTTGTACTGCCAAAGATACCAGAAGCTGAGGTTAGTGCACTCGATTGGACAGCAAACTTGCCTAACCTGAGAGACACCAGTCTGCTGCTATCAAAGCATCTTAGGCTTCCATTACACCTGAGCAGTGCCACAGGCACCACTATCTTCCTATACATGCACTGCCAAAGTAGCAGGTAAACACTGAGTAACTACTAAAGGTGGTTGCACTGATGACATACTCTCAAAAACCAATCAATATTTCCAATCATGATCACCAAGCCCAACTTAAATCTCTTCAAATAATGTGTTAAGTGATGTACTCCAAGTGGAGTGGAAGATTTGGAAAGTTCGTAAACAGCAGTGACACCAGAGTGCGTCCCTCCAGCGAACCGCCTGCAGCTGTAACATGATCAATCTCACGTTTCTACACTTTCTCTCTCTGATGTATATATTTATTTATATCCACAGTGTCTTCTTTTCATTGCTCTACCTACACTGATCAATATTCAATTTGCTCTGAACAATGAGACGTGCAAGTCTGTGATTGTTGGTGGCACTTGGTGTCCACTTCCTAATAAACTCTTTATTCTCTCCTTTGTCCTTTTGTTTCAAGCATTCTCTGCTCTCCATCGACTGTGCTGTCTGATCTGAACTACTATAACAGGGAGAGCAGCGGCTACTTTACTTCTGTCCAGAATTGTAAAATCATTTGCAGAGGGTGAAGGTCTTAGTGTGGCGCAGTGGGTCCATCTGACCTCCAATCTCCAAAGAGCCTTTCGCCCTCTTAATGTCAAAGTACAGGCAGCAGATGTGAATGCATCTGGAGAAAAGGTGCTTCATCATTTTTAAGTGACTTCAGTTGGCAGCTACAGTGAGAACACTCACACAACAACTGATTCCAGAAGCAAATATTCTTTTGAGGTGGCAGTTACTTTTGAAAGTGGTTATCAGGCTGGTGGCCAAGTATCCTGACAGAAGTATTTTAGGTTGATGGTTTCTATTTACCTTGAATGACTGTGTGTATAAAGCACAGATCATAAAATATTTTTTTTCTTTGGTGTAACGGTGTTAAAAGGACTCGGTGCCAAAGATCGTAAAAGTAATTTCAAACATGTGCCTCTCTACCTGGCAAGGTCCACCACTGGTGCCCTACTCTCACTCCCTTATGACATTCAATGTAAGCCAAGCGTTACCTCATCGGGACTGGAGGCCTGGTAGGTTCGGTTGTCATCGCTGAAGTCCTGGTCAGCTTCTGCAATCTCTGTCTCTCCATTCACGTTCGTGGACGACTCGTAGACGGGAGTGACATTGTGGCACAAGGCGATGGCCTTAACAGCTTCGTGAATCCGACTGCTGACGCTCTTCCGGACTTTCGGGCCTGATGTCTGGGCTTTCCGTGATGGTGTGGTGCCACTGGTGCCACCACTTGCAGGCTAGTTAGCAAAGCAGGAGTGGAAAAAATTAATACAATGCCAGCCATATAACAGAAGAATATTGGCAAGTGCGATGTTTAATATTTGCTGCATCTAAATGTTAGCAGTCAAAGAATTTTCTGAGGAAAACCTTCAGTGCAATTTTCATTAGAAGGCTTGAGAAACGCTCATCCACTGCTACTAAAACTCAGCCTAAACAGTGCTGTCATTTTTCATGAGCTCAAATTACACATGAGGGTGTTGGGCAGATGGTTCTCTGAGCTGAGCAGCTGTTTGGATCAGGCTGAGCGGAAACAATATCATTCTGTCGAGACCACAGTCTGATTCGAGCCACCCAGAGAGAAAAACACTTGCTAGCAGTACAGTCAGTCGCAAAGGGATGACACACGATGAATGAACAATACGTTTCCTTTGACGAATATAAATTCTGAGTGTCAAGTGTTAAGACAGAAATATAACATGTAAAATTCATGTCTTGGAACCATTTACGTAGTCATGCCAATGTGTACGATGTCCTTTAAGTACTGTACAGCCGGTTTTGTATAGCCACAACAACTCCACCAAATCACACCAAAATCAATGTAGTGATGATACTCACCATAGCGTACGACTGGATAATATGACTTTGTATTTCGTCCATGGTGTCTGTGCCGTAGGATACTGTTCCGAGGTGCAGCCGCTTGAAGATCATTTCATTTTGTGTCAAAGTTCCTGCAGTTGCAAAGAGAAGACTTTCATCACAATATCACCAATTAACTTCAGCGAGCTTGAGTGAAATGACTTGGACTGTAACTGGTGAAGATCCGGTTGTAGGGCAACATTTGAAGAAACTAAAGAAGCTATTTAAATGTTCAAATAGTAGAGTAGAAATTACCCTCCCCCCTTAATCTTGGTAGGTCCTCATATCAACATTCAGAAAAAGGGATCTATTTTTGACACACATGCTCTACGCCATATTACAACTGGCGGACAGTTTATTTTCAGCGCTCTGTGAACTTTCTTCAAACCCTTACCCGTCTTGTCTGTCAGCAGATAGACCAGTCGGCCCAGTTCTTCTGGGATGGTGCTTGTTCTCACAACAGTTCCCGGGATGTTTTCATCCTTCATGATCATCCAGCCGTAGGCCGACTTTCCCATGTCCAGATTTACACGCAAGCTGCACAAAGAAAATATATGTTGAGACACAATCCTTCAAAAATATACATTCATGTGAAGTCCAAATGTTTACCAAATGAAATGGATTGCATCAAAAGAATATGAGGAAGGTCAGAGTGCATCTAAGGAACAAAAACACTCCGTTTGGAAGATATTTTAGAACATTCAAAGGTTTGGATCTTCGTTGAATGCACGTAGCATGAGTAAAACAGGGTCACAGGGGCAGCAGCCAGAGCAGAGGTCTAGACTGCCCCCATCCCAGAAACCTCCTCCACCTCGTCGCATAGAATATTGAGGACTTACTGCTGGGACATATTATTTTCAGCGTGTCCTCAGTCTGTACCAGGACCTCATCCTCGCAGCTGGACAAGTCCAGAGTTCCCTACCAGGAAGGAATGCTGTCGAGGAGCAGCAGCTCTACTGAGTCTCTACCGGATGACTGAGCTCCACACCCCTTTCTCTCAGGAAGGGATAAAAAAAACTGTTCAAACCTCCTAGTAATATACAGAACCAAATAGAGAATACACTGACTGAAAAAAAACATTTTTTAGAATGAAAAACTACATACAAGTGAGACCAAAAAGTTTCAGTCACTTTAAATCACCATCAAAGCATCATGAATCACCTGATAGGGATGATGTAGGAGAAAAGCACAACAAAACGGAAAAGGTTGCGGAACCAGGGACCAACAAATCCCTGCAGTGCCACCATGACCACTGACAGAACCACCTGGGCCAAGAACAGCGCCTTGGTGAGGCGGTTCAACTCCAGATCCAAAAGGCCGACCTGTCAAAGAGAAGAGACGTCACTTAAATAAAAAAAAAAAACATTATAATGTTCTGTTTTTTTCTCATTGGAATGACACAATATTATCAGTCACAAGCTTTGAACGAAAAAAAAACACTAAATAAAAGACTGCAGATTAATCAGAAACGGAGAGAAGAAACTGAGCCTTCCTCGTATGAATGAGTGTGAAAATGTGTCAAGTTGAAAAATGTGAACAGATTTCTAGAGGCCAAAAGAAGATTGAAAAAAAACCCTCTCAAAATGATGAGCATCTACAGGCTGTGTGGGAAAGAGACATCAAATAAAGGGTCTTTCTTTCCGCTGTAAAGCTGTGCACACAAGATGCTTTCATTTGACACACTGCTCACAAACTCAGAAGTACATAACATCTCCACTCCCGTAAATAAAGGAATGCCGTGAAAGGAAGGGGAGGGAGCAAGCATAAATAAAAAGGAGGAGAAATTCCTCTACTGCCTCACCGCCCATCACCCTGAGAATTGAGGACTGATTTATCAAAGTGTGGACATGGGAAGAGTGAAGCCCCCCCACCCCTACTCCAGCGCCTCTCTACAAGGTTCATGGTTGAGTTATTATGAAAAATAGGAGGTTTTGGGTGGATTGAAATGAGGAAAAATTAACACAGTGTGTGCAGTGCCCGCCTGAAAAGCAGAGGACCTGCTTCTTCATGAACAAAGCATGGTTGAAATTTTCCAAGGCTCAGATGAAGTCATTACTCATTCAGTCAAGAGGGGCAAAAATGACTCCATTATCTCAACCTCAAGATGTTATCAATGAATACAAGTGCATATTTTAGTCCGTTCACCCCAAAGCCATTAAACATGAAGGACTGATTCGATCTGCCTGGGTGGCTTGTAGTGCAGCGTGTGTGATGAACAGTCGCAGCTTAGAGTTTAGTGGCTCGAAAGCTGGCATAGACTAAGTCGTTTCTGAAACCTGCAGTGAATAAATGAGGAACATCATCACTCTTTATTCAAGTGAGTATTTTGTTTCTCATTACAAATTGCATTTATTAAAAAATGCTTGAACCCCATCACACCACTAATGGAAAATTGGTTAGACATTATCATGGTCATATGTCCTATGGAGGAAACAATGGATCTGCATCTACATTATGGAACAGATAACCTTTGAAGTGGGGTCTGCAAAAAAAAACAAAACAAAACAAAAAAAACGATGTGATTGACTCAAAATTGCAATGACAATATCACACAAAAAAATGTAACTTTCAAAGTGTTCTACCAATAATTTACCAGACAATTTATGGATAATCGAATAATATTTGTTTATCTTAATCCATATTATATATTTATTTATTTATTTATTATTCTGCGACTTCATGCAACTTGCTAATTATCTATCAATAACAACACATTCACTATTTATATTACACTATTTACATATTTACATCCATTTTTAGAACCCTTTTAAATCAACAACAAACAAAAATCAATGAATAAAAATTAATTCAATAACAAGGATGTCCTAGTTACATGTGCTTTGTATTTAATAATAATAATAATAATAATGATAATAATAATAATAATGAATAAACAATGATTACATTTTTAAAAAAGGAAAAAGAGGAAACTGACATCTTAAGAGACCAGTAGCCGAACTCAACTATTATTAAACAACATTTCTCCTTCTTCATGTTCATATGAAATGATTTTCGGCGCCAATTCCTCCAGTTAATCAATATGCTGGCATCTTATCAGCTTGATCAAGTGCAGGTATTGTCTTGACCGGCGTCACCACAGAATATATGGGGCCAAAGGATCTTGCGACTTCAGCTGCTCTCTATTGACTTTCTCTCCCAATCCCCAGCCTCAGTATTGGCATTTCTGACATCATCTCCTTGAAATATTGAATTTCTCTCAGCCGTCAAGCTCACACACAACACAACGCCAAGCCACACCGCACGTCTGGTCCCACCAGTGTTCTTAATAAACACACTGGTGTCAAAACTCGTGAGGAGAGACAGGAGTTAGACACATAAAATACTGAATCAGATTTATTCTTTTCTTTCTCATCACCCCTCATCAGGTTAAATTAAATATTCTGGATCAAACTTCCTTTAATCTCCCCAATCTGAAGGTAAAACAGTCAATGGGGATTCAAATGGATTAACTTTAATGTCCGGAAATCTCATTTAAATCCTCACTTAGTTAATTTCCCTTCAGGCAAATTAGCCGCTTCACATTGGCCAACTCAGTTGTATCTTCAGGGTGACGAAACCTTCAGTGCAGAAGGATGAGGAAGCAGTGTAAGTGGAAAGACTTGTACACCATTGAGAATAAAATGACCACAAAACGGTCAATTTAAATACGTTAAAAATGTTAACCCAGGGTGAACGAGCTTGGTGGTCTCTCTCACAGACAGAGACGGAGCTGACAGCAGAGCGCTGCACTCAGAACATGTTTTATACTATGACGACTTCATATTACGGTTGACTGTTAAGTACATGTACACCTTGCTTAAATTTTTCCAGCTAAAAAAATATCTTTTTTTTTTCCTTCATTGTCCAAACGTGCTGCATCCCAATGAGGCACCACTCCTTTTGACTTTATGTTGTAACTCCAAAACCGAATAAGCAACTTATTAAACAATAAAACAAGATCAAATACCTTGTTTTTGGCAAAGGATGTGTTCAGAACGCTTCGAGTCTCCTTGCCTGTGTAGATCACCACCCCGATCACTGTGCCTGCCAACCAGAGAGGGGAAAGTAATGCTGCTCATTAACTTCTAAAGGTGGTCAAGTAAGATGAAGTGCATGACAGAAAACACAATAAGGCAGAGCTGGAGCAGTTTCGTCTTGATGTCACTCAAGTCAGTTTAATACGGCCAGACTTTCAGGAAACCTCAGAGAGCTCATAAAACCTAATCGATACACGGCCATCTTTATTTGCAAATTCATTAAGGTGGCCTTAAAGCGAAGCATTAATGAGCCATTAATATAAAATGAAGTTAAAGGGTGTGAAATGGACCTAGTGAACCTGAACACGCACCATAAAATCCTTTACTATCAAGTTAGACAGGAGACTAAAAGAAAGGACGAAGAGTAATGCAGAAAGGGCCTGTGGTGCTGCCTGAAGTTGAAAAATACTAAATGTGATACAATAATTTGACAAATCGTTTGTGGCTCAGCATGCGAAGGGACCTATTTTCTTTTCGCAGCTGGATGGAGGCCAGATTCAGTGCCTACGGCGACACAGTAGAATCATCAAGCTTTAGTGCGGCGGTGACGGCACTCCCAAGCAGAGATGATGCAATCTGCCCAAGTCAGGCTGAGTCTTCTGGTCAAGGTCGGGCCAAGGGGCTGAGCGGCACCGCAAATCAATAGCACCTCCGTCACTAGGGGTGTCACAAACATTCTCAACTGACACAAGCCTTTTCTGTGGGGAACTGCTGAGCTGGGGCGAGGGAGGATTACATCAGCCAAAATATGAAATCCAGACGTTTTAACTACCCAGCATCCACACTGTTAGAAAAGATACGATCTGAAAAAAGGATGGAGCAGAAGGAGAGGTGTTTACTCACCTGATGCTACAACTGTACTGGCCCAAAGAGTGTTCTCAATACTCAGGCTTTCGTGTACCTGAGGGTCAGCATCTTCCTGCAGCACAGACCAGACAAGGAGAATATCTTAGCTCAGTCATCCGCGAGTTTATTTAAGAGACAATGTGTATCTCAACTGTACATTCCAGGGTTTTCACTGAGATAAAGTTGAATAACCACTACACAACAAATTTCACCATAGTTTGGCAACCAGCAAACTGGTCTCTGCAAGTAAGCCTCCTCTTGTTCTTCAAGTGCATTTAACACTTGAGTTGGTTTTAAAAACAACTTAAAAACAAATCCAATCATGAATTAAAGAGGTCCAGACTCTGCTGGCTGTTTTTGCCCCACCCCTACAGTTAAAAGTATGGAAAAGAAAACAAAAGAAGGGAAAACCTTTAGACTCAACGATTATCACGGATGAGACAGTGTAAAATAATGGGCTTCTAGTTAGCAGTCAGCATGTTCAGCTTCATAGCTTTCGTCTGGAATCTTAGGGACAGCTTAAATGTAAACGAATTTGGCCCTAACAACAAACTTTGCCAAGGCTTTGAAACTCATCTGAATGTATCAAAATAACTTTGAAATTCTCTCCAAATGCATGAATGAACAGCACCAAAGATGCTTCTCTATAAGCCGTCCTCAGCATTTGGCGTGTCTAGAGTGGCTACTTTAAAAAGGACACGCAGATGAGTGGCTGTGATAAAAAAACCCCATGAGGGCCTCTTGTTTCACAATGTTTCACCGTACTCTTAAATAAAGACGAACGCAGAGTCAGGACTGCAGAGTCAAGGCTCCAGTTTCAGCTCTGATTCCCAACATGATATGATAATTATGATACCTATGAGCACTCACATCCTATCTGTCCACTCAAATAAGAGGACGAGGCGGGGGGGGGACTACGATCAAGGTTTTCATAACCACCACAGGATCTCCACAGAAACAAGCATGCGCCTCAAAGAGAGGAAGAAAAAGCCCTCATAAAAAGGTAAGTTAATTTGCTGTGGATCTGTGGGAACGCACTTTTTTTCCCATCCTGCTCAGACTAAAAGCACACACTATGTAAAGGAAGGCCATGGAGGATGAATGAGTGGAGGAAGTGCTTGCTCACTAAGCCTGGTGTGTGGCCAAGAGTGAAGACGGACCACAAAGCCTGCCTTTGTAATGCAGCTCTGCTCTCTGTGGGGGCTTCGCTAATCTGCTATTAATAAAAAAAGAAAAAAAAAAATCACTGAGCAAGCAGCACGGGAGAGATGGAGCAGAGGCGAGGGGGACCTGTCTGTGATGCAAGAGGCTCGCCTGCTGGTGACAACAACAGGCCCAGATGGACACAGAAGGTCTTTTTGTCACAACTTGTCAACACATTAGAGCGATACACAATCTCTGACAATCCAGGTACACAAAGAGCACCTGCACCGTCCGAGAGCTGCTGTGTCGATTTAAATCTGCTGAGCCGTTTCGATGATATTTGATAGGGGTTTAGAAATATTAATCAGAGGTGCTCTCTGTCAGAATGATTCAACATCGACACAGAAAACAGCTGCTGATTGCTCAGAAAAACGGTGGGAACCAGCTAATATCAACAAATTGCAATGATACACAGAATGTCGGTGTGATTCAACTGGTATCTGCAGGTGTTGAAGGTTTGAACAGACAGCTTACCCTGGTGAAGTTTCCCTCAAAGCTGTGGATGTCCAGTTGAGGCTTCTGTGCGTAGACAAAGGCTCTAATGGAGAACAGGTCCTGAAGAGTGAGAGATTAAAGTGTTTGGTTTTATTTAACTTACTGCCTTGACCAAGGAGATTATGTCTGCCGTTCAAATCAGCTCAGCTCAATTCCAAATGCTCAAATTAGACACATTAAATAAATACAAGGCATAAAAGTCAATTGAAAATTACAATAGAAGTAAAATGCTCTTTTTTTATAATATCTGGAAGTGGACATGGGGAGAGGGGCTTTTGAGTTAAGTCCAGAAGCATCACAGAACATGTAAGAGTTCGGTACGATAATCAGACTTCAGACATTTTGCACAGCAGGCAGCTTCAATAGATCACGATGGCTTCAGGGACATCAGGACTCTTTTCTCCGATAACACTGAGGAAGATTCACTTTGCTGTCACAAATCACTTCTCACCCCGACTGCTGGAAGCCTCTGTGTGCAGCTGACAGCTACTTTCAGCTTCCAGTCTGTTTCTCCGTCCAGCTGATCTGTTCTGATGAAACACGAACCTGCGGAACCGGGAGAGGAACCAGACGTGACACGAGCGACATCAATTCCTGTCTCAATTTATCAAGAAACTTCAATCATTGCTAGTGTTGCCAAGGAGGTTGTTTTTGTTGGCGTTTGTCGGTCTGTTAGCAAAGTAAGTGAAATATCTGAGAAACTATTTAATTGAGATTTCAATAAAAAGGCACAAAAGGAAGTGAAATAAAAACCTCTACAGTCAAATGAAGAATGAAGTAGGGAAAGCAGTGCCATTAAAAACACAAACAAGATGGTACTGGTGATCCTGACCACCTAAGTTCAAAGGGCATCCCTACGATACATTAGAAAGGTCGTCGTCAAACATAAATAATCGCTATAGATTTAAAGACTGACTTATAGTCATCTGTATATTAGCGCAATAATTAGTCTGAATAATAATGGGCAGCTGTGCAGCTGTGGTGTCTGTAAGCATCGTATCAGCCCACTGAGCAGTCATGACCTGCATTGATCTACAGTAACATTACATAAAATGCGAGATGGATGAGATCAAATATTGGACAGCGAGGGTAAAGGTCAGCTCTAAACTGTCCCTGAAGGTGTAAGTATGATGGAAAACATGAGCACAATTACTCAGGCTTCCCTGCTGCAGCTACTGAAGACCATCCATAAGATCAATGGTTGTGAGTGTAAGCAAGAGAGATGGAGCGTGAGTGTGTAAGTGGGTATAAAGACATCAGCTCCCTGCCACGTCTATTGGCATGTCAGAGATTGATGGAGAGATTGTCCTCGAGATTTGTTACAAAACCCCTCCGAACCGGGCGAAACTCTGACGCAGTTTATTCATTCATTAAAATTTGCTTCATCCTTCACCACAACAATGTAACATAACTCATGAGAATCACCAGCAGCCGTCATTGTGACGACAAACAGCCCAGGGTTTAGCATAACTAAAGATAGGTGACACAGAAAGAAAGAAAGAAAGAAAGAAAGAAAAAACACTGGTGGAAGATTCAAATTATAGTCAAATCTCCTTCACTTCTGGTAAAACCCCAGGTGGCATGTTATTGTTTATGCTATATAAAAGAGGTCAAAGAAGGGAATCGTTACTGACCAGCAACTGGTTCTTTAAACTATGCTTAACCTTTAATTTACAATGCTATTGCAACCAACAAGATTTAAAATGCACATTCTAAATTATCATAGCTCGTCGGAAGTTCACCCCATCAAGAAGACTCAAACTCGATTAGAGTGAGTATAACATTACAGTAACCCCCAGAACTTGTGCAGTAGAGCCACCCAAACACAGACTGAATTTATCCACACATGCATGAAGAGTTGTGCAGGCTTTTTGGTGCAATAAATCCCAAAAGATCTGTGCAATTAAAAAGGAATCCAATGACGAACAAGATCTTTAAACTGATGCTGTATGCATATTGATGGTATATATTCGCTAAACACACTCAGCCGCAGCAATGTCATTATTGAGAGGAACAAAAAGAAAAAACAACGTTGGCTGAGTAATAAATTCGGAAAGTGACTTGATTTTATCTCGTGCTTATGTTCAACATCAAAATAAGAAGAAACTAAATATCGCCAATGTTGAAAGTCTGAATTTCCGATAACTGTTTCGGTTCCCCTGCAAACACCCCTTTTCTGTAAATCCGGTATTTCTCTTGTGTCTGTAATCTGTTTATTCCGCCAGCGCATTTTTGACTGAGATAAGCATTATGTTAAAAAAATAATAATAATAATTTTTTGTTAACTCACCGTTTTTCTCCGAGGTTCTCAGAAATATCATGTCTGCAGGAATCCTCTGGTTCTGCAGAAGGAAGTGGAGATCGTGTTGAGCAACTCCCTCGCTATGAAACTTCACACACTTGCATGACTGTTCCAAAAACACTAGCATTACAGGACCAAAATTCACTGAAAGTCAAACCACTATATATTCAATAAGTTGCCCTCAGGCAGAAGGTACAGGAAAACATTAAATTTTTTCCCCAAAATAATGTCCGCTCACCTTCTCAACAATGATCATGTCTCCAACCTGAATGTCGGAACTTTTCACCTGTATTTTACCTGCAGGGTAACATGAAAGACATTTAGTTACCGAAGCTAATGTCCTCCACGGCATTCTGAGGCTGACAACAGAATTATTATGAAAACATTTCATCACAATAATTGAGTCACGTCAAGTCAATTGTGAAGTCAGGAAAACTGTGTACAAGTTGGAGATATTTATCTACTGGCTATCATACTACACTTACTCCATCACTACTGAGATCTTCCAAGTAAAACGTGCATACACTAGGGCTGCACAGACAAGCTCAAGTGAGAAGCAACATTTGCCAAACATACAGTATCGTCCACACCACATTTTGAGTACATCAGATGTAAAGTATCAAAACAAGAACATTTTTGAACGACTATTTAAAACACTACAATCAGGTGAGTTGGCGTTTTTGTCAACCAGCAAACGTCTAACTAGCCAACTAATCGATGACAGTCGTAGGCCCCTGCATATATTAACAGATCAGTTTAATGCAAAGAAAACTGTCTACAAAAACTTTAAAACAGAAAATAATCCTGGCAGGTAAGTTAATTTTGGGTTGAAATCAGAATGGGCTTTTAATTTCTGTCCTAAATGTCGATGTTTTCAGTGTCCATCAGCCCTTACACCTTTGAAGAGAAGGTGTGCATCTTTTAACAGGTGCGAAAATAAATGAGGAAATCGATTTCAGGACTTAGACAGTGACGTCACCTCCTCAAACCGCAAGTGAGTTTGCTCCTCCATCTCTCTTCTCACCTTCTAACGGATTGATTACCAACAACGTGATAAAGTAATAGCCTTCTGTTTTGGTCTCTGGTCTGAGGCTCAGACAAAAACAACGGCAGGCGGGGTCACTCCAGCTATATTGACTCGGAGAACTCTCTTCTTACAACTGAGAAGAAGTTGGTATGCAATCACTGGAGCAGATATAGAGGTTGTGAGTGCGACATCCTCAGCACGGGTCATTGATATCACACTAGAGGATTGACCACATTCAACAAAAGGGACAGATCTTAGATCATAGAGTCCCAAGAAAGGGAAGGAGGGAAAAATCAATGCAATTACAGCAAGAGGAACGACTTCTGTTACTGGCGAAGGGACAGGGGAGTGTCGTCTCTTAATTGCATGGTGGTGAGAAAAGTGGGGGTGACTGGCTCGGGGTGTCACAAAACACTTGAATATCTATTATCATAATGTCAGCAAACACTGACGGGTACACAGTGGATGGATTTCACTCACTAACCTCGTACTGTGAGCTTGCTGTAGAGCTGAGAGTTCATCTCTTTGTCCCGCTGGAAGCGGCGGATTTCATCAGCAGCCTCCCGAATCATTGTGACAGCCAAAACAAAACCCTGCAGTGGACAAATATTAGTTCTGTATGTAATTATTTAACCCGTGACTTCAGTATTATCAGCCACATACATTTCTATTTGTTATATTTCACTGATTTGCAATTGAAAAAACATCTGACCAGACAAGTTCTGAGATATAGTAAGATATAATATTTGATTTTTTTTATTTATATGAAATTTCCCATGAACAACAATAAAAAGACAACAAAAAAAGTATACAGAAAAAAGTGTACTGGTTGAAAAAGCAGGACCTCAGAGAAAACACACTTGGTCCACAGCTGTCATTACATATTTAACAAACCTAAATCTCAAATAATAAACAATAAATGATAAATATAACTAACATGTACAAGAAATAATCCAAAATGACATAGCATGACACTAATGAGCGCGATGAACACAAAAGGCAATTCAAGATAACAAGAGGCAACGTGTTTTAACATGTACAGGTAACTTGTTAGAATAAATATCAAGATAATATGTGTACATTTAAAAGGAGATGGACTTACCAGCGGTGCCCAGTACGTGTACAAATAGCCAATCTTCAGTGACGGCACAAACTGGGAACAGGCCACCACCAGAAAGTACAGATTGAGAAAGAACTTGAACTGTTGGTAAAGGACCTGAGAAGAGACAGAGAGTCAAGGTATAAAGAGCAGGAGAAAAAAATCCTCACGTAAATATGCTATCAATGGAGACTCCAGTACTGACGAAGTAGTGTTTCACCTTCAAACAATTGCATTTCAAGTGACAAACATAGCATTGAGAACTTCAATAATCGTGGGTAGAACTTCTAACACTTATCAAGAACAACAGGATCAATAAAAATGATCTTTCTGACCTTCAAAGGAGCCACATGCTGCCAAACTCATTTTGTCTGTATTAAATAATTCAGTGAGTAGGGAGCGAGAAACCCAGCATTGACAACAATATCTGCTTCTTCAACAGAATGGCAGCATTTCATAGCTCAGGGAGGAAGGGGACTCTACAATATGAAGCCATTAGTCTTTTAATAAATACATGTGATTGATTTCTGATGTTCCCTGCAGTTTAAATCCATTATGAAAGAATAATAGGGACAAATCCAAGGGGAGATGGAGAACCCAAAAAACAGTTAACCTGTATGAGAGCGTCATATTTTCAAATGCGTACTTGACATGCGAGAAATACCAACTCCATTTACTTCCATAGTGCCAGGCATGATGGGGGCGCAGCTTGTTGTCACTTGATTTACAGATACTAGTTCCACTTTATTCTATCGTTTACATGTCGAACAAAAACGAGATATCTTCACGTACCCCTGGTACAAAGGTGATGAAGTTGTACTTCTGGTTTTTGATGGAGTTTTTGGGATATTTCTCTTCACACTTCTCAGGGTGGCCCAGCCAGACGGTCCTGGCCTTCATCTCCTTTTTCCTCCGGCAAACACGAGCTAGGCAGTCGCAGCAGCTGAGTGGGAGAGACAGAACATCAAGCAGGTCGATAGGCCGCACATGAAAAAAATTCCATGACAAGCGAGAGCTTTTCTTATTGTCTGTCTGTTGGAAGCAAAACTATCAAAAGGCAACAAAAAACATTCATAATAGAACAATGAGCAAACCATTTATTTATTTTGTATTATATTTTTCTGTGGTATTACAGATCACTATCTGATTTCAGGAATCTGATTTCTCGTATTCATTCTTCTTCATTCAAACAGGGCACGTCATGTGGGCGAATCATATTGGTCAAATGAATGGAGGGAAATAACATTAGGTGAAAAAATGTGGGTACTCTGGGTGCCACTTGGCCTATGCAAGGAATAAATGTTTTAGTCACCATTATGAAAACTATCATCATGAAAGTGTTAGTGAGTTGGACCCACCCACGAGTCACTTGACTGACATGGGACAACCAATGTTTGCAGGCCTAGAAACTGTGTGCACTCCTGCTTTTGAGGTTCAATGAGTAGGATTGCTAACAAATATATATACGTAAATTCGATTATTAGAAAAAGGAAAGGTTTTCTCACAATATTTTTATTTTTTGATCAATACTGTATTCCAGTTCAATAAAAGCAAATTCCAAAAATCAATGAATAATGGCTTGATTCACAATATCAATGTGAATGAAGAATAGAACTTTTGCCATAATCGTACAGCCTTAGTCGGAACTGAGCAGGTTGGTAGTTACACATGCAACTACAGGGATCTGCCCAGGATTTTTTCCAGCATTAGGGGGTCAATGAAAGGAAAACACAAAGGCAGAATGCATTGTACATCCTTCACAGTCTTCCTTAGGGCCATACCTTAAAAGGTGCTAAACATTTCACTACAGTTTGACAAAAAAAAAAAAAAAAAGAGTTGAAAACTTACTACATTCCTTTTCTCTGTGACCAAAAAAACTTTGACAACCAACCACCAACCAACCAACTGTGCTGAAAGGGAGTAACATACCCTCTGCTGGGGACATTGCTTTGTTTTTCAAAACCTTCCCAAAAACCTTAGAACTTTGGGCTCAACTCCAACCACATAAAATACATAGCCAGCTTACTTCCAAGCTTGCATCATATTCAACTAAAGCCTGAATTATTTGGATGAAATCGACACTTTTGCCCCCATTTCAGACGACTTCTTAGGTGGTTTGCAACACCTTGGTCTGGCAAAGTCGACAGAGCTCCACACTCGCAACCCTTGAATCATTTTTGCACTGCAACAATTCTTGTTACCTATTCCAATTTGCCTCTCACTTTTGTAAGTGATATTTGACTTTCCACCAGCTTGCTAATGACTACATGGGGGCTTATGCCGGATCTCTCCATGAAGAGCAAACACGGCGATGTGTGGAGGTAAATTACAATGTGAGCCTGACCTGAACTGGCACCTGTCTGGGAGCGCAGCCGTGTATGCCGTCATGCTCATCAGCTTGGCCTTTCCACTTTTTAAGCAAGTTGGCAAAACATAAAGCTAAATAAATCAACTTTGGTAAATGTCATGTTTGTATTGGCTTGGTGCTTCTCTGCCTCTGTACACTCTGCATCCAGATTCATATGAGAGATTATTCAAGCAAATGAATGCTATTTAAATAATATGCCATTTGAACAGTCGGGGCTTACTGGGTGTGAATTATTTGTGTTTTATAATCCCACACAAAAGCACACACAAAATTACTGGAAAGCATCAAACTGGTCAGCTGTGAAAAATCCGATTTGTTCATTAGTCGAGGGGACCGGAGTTTAGGAAGAGAGGGAGGGCAATCAATATGCTACTTAAACTGACAACGCCCTGTTTGCCACGAAATAAACTGAATACACGTGTTTTTTTTTTGTTAAACTTTGACGACTTTTTATGAAAAATCAATTAAACATTCGTGGATAAATATGACACGTAGCAGCTTCGACATAATCCCAGCCACAGAGGAGAATCTTCGGGGAGGAACAGAGTCAAATTAATTATAAGACGATAAAATGCACCGTTTTGTTTAACCAGCAAATCTTTTTGAGCCAACGATGTGCATCGTGGCGCTCAAACCAAAACACGACCTTATCCTCCCGGTGCACTTCATGCTCAACTACCAGAGCGTTGGAAATCCAGATTGATGGCAGTAATCACGATTGCAGAGACGTGAGACACTAATATTTACTGTCACTCGAAAAGTGTGAACAGAAGAATATTAAGTACCCTGGCAGAAGTTTGGAATAACACAGAAGGATGTCTCCATCTGAAGCATTCATTTGGAACTGCTGCTGCCAGGGACTGTAACACGTGACCTGTAACTTGTTTTATTCATACCAACTTGTGCAGCAAGTGTTGGAAAACTGATATGTATATGTGAATGCTAATGTGAATGAAACGCGGAACTCAAAACTAGTCGTGTCAGGAAATTGGGTGTGTCTTTCCAAAATAAATTCAGGTTTCTTCAGTCAAGGATTGAAAACATGACCCAGACAAACATGAAAACAATAGGTGTGCTGTTGTATCAGAGGTGCATTTCAGTTGTACACTGCATATTTGAGGGACACTACAAGACCCTGATAAGTGGGCTTTATTTTTAAAAACACTCGACAGTCGGTCGAGTGAGAGCCAGCATGCGGCACAAGCGCTACATGTCAGGTAATGCTATCTTCTACCTTTGGTAGTTTATCTGCCTTAGTACAGGAGCAGTTGGATTCTGTAGTGACGTCATACTGTACATGCAACGTTTGATTTATAGTCCAAATAACTACGCATTTTCACAAGCAAATAAATTATAAATTACAAGACAAACATAGTTGAAACCCACATCATTATTTAGCATTTAAATTAAGGTACAGAATATGAGTGACCCAGGGCATAAGGCAAGATGGACCAGAAAATCACTTTGATCTCCGCACGGACTTCCATTCATTTTTTTTTCCAATCTTAGGTTCCATGGACCGACCAGAATAAGCGTAGATTTAGGTTCCCTATTGATAAGTAATTTTCAGCAGAAGGAAACAGGACTGGACTTCTTGTAAGGTTCGAATGATAGTGAGAAGAGTAAAAAGGAAGTTTTGTAACAGTGAAATATGTAGAGCTTCCTATTCATCTGGTGAGTTGCCAAAGGTCCTTGTATTTGTTCAAGCAAGAGCAGGAATAACTTCAGCTGAACTCGACTGTGAAGCCATTCTCAGCTCAGTTCATATCTTGTGTTTCCTTTTTCACCTTGAAGAATTTCTTTAAAACTAAATTTCCTCACAAGATCAAGTGCTACCTTCTCACCTTATGAGTCTTCATAAAGTCAGGTAAGAAAAGGGTTCATAGTCTTTACCTGGAGCAGAGGACTTTCCAGCCCCCACAAAGAAACCAGCAGAGGCCCCGGTTTCTTTGGTTGACTCTGGCCCTGGGCAGCGTCTGGTAGTCGCTCTCATCGTTCTCAAAGGCTTCCTCCGACATCATCAGAGGCATCTCATCCAGGTTTGAAGGCTCATCGTCTATAGAGAATCTGTGAGGGCAGAGCAGCAGTTCATTTATCAGCACCATTATCAACATAAAGTTTGACTGAAAATCTGTGCTATGCAGTGATCTTGACAAAGTATCAGCTAGAACGAAAGGGCACTTTTATAGTGACACACTTTGGACACATGGTTAAGAGAGAAAACGTTGGAGATGAAGATAGCGGGAAAAAGGAAAAGAGGGAGACGACACTGGTGAGTCATATAAGAGGTAAATAAATACATGAAGAGGACGGGGTGACAACCCAGATGGGAAATTAGCACAATAGTGTTATTGATCTTAGTATTGAGCGACATCCTGAATCAGATTTCAGGGTTTCTAAAGTTACTTGTCAAGAACTGGTAGCAACTGCCGATGCAACAGTTGTGCTCCGGTGCACAACATATCAGCTATCACTTCGATTTCAAAATCAGCCAACTTCAATGACACAAGTGACACTCAGAAACAATAAAAATCCTGAAAGTATTCTTGATCACTGTCAGTCAATGCGTTTCACATTACTTTGCCCCGCCATCGACGACAGAAAAGGTACACAATATATTGAAAAAATGATCTAATAAACATGCGGGGGACAATGTCTTACCAGAATTGCCGCACCACAAAGAGGTTTACTGGATGTGCGACTCTGTCATGTGACAATAACAATATTTCGCGAGGGAAAATACGGGCTAGGTGAGTGTTCAATACGGAACAAAGGCTATATTTTGAGGTCCAGTTGCCAGCTCTAGTTTGGCATGTTGGAAAGCAAACAGCAGTCAAGGATGTGACAGGGATGCGAAAGCTCTGACAGCAGCAGCATTAGCAGCGAAAGCTAACATTTAAAACACACACGTCTGCGGTCGGACGCCAAAGAACCGCGACAAAATGGCACATAAATGAGAGGCAGTTACAGTGTCAGACTGGGACAGCAAACCGAAGACGGGTCCGTACCTGGAGAGTCTAGCTGAGTTGTAATAAGGCAGCCTTTTCGAATTCTTCCGCATTGGACCTAGCGGAATGCTGTCAGACATCTTGGCTGGGCCGGACTCAATAGTGACGTCACGCGCACGCGCTGGGATTTGTGGCGCATTCACGGCCTATTGTACAGAAACAGCTGTCAACTTCAAACGTGATTTGATTTGAGATCTGTGTGTTTAATGCACCTGTATTTAACGACATACTTGTCGAGTTTATCAATCAACTATAATATTGCAATTATAATTTTATAATTTATTATTATTATTATGTTCGAAATGTTATTATTATTATTTTATTTTATTTATTTATTTATTTATTTTTTGTCAGCACTTTGTCAATTCCAAAACACTTTCTTAGTTGGTGGGCTCCCCACTGACCATGGCAATAAATTAAATTCTGATTCTGATTTATTACACAGTACACTTACCGTAATTACCATCTAGTGCGTCTCTGCTGTTGGTTAAATCTGATGCACTATATGAAGCAAATCATCATCATTAACATAATAATAACAGTGCAAGTTTTTCCTTCTAAATGTTTCCTTATGGAGGGTTGTAGTACATCATGGCTGTAGTAGTGCATCATGGCTGGACAGGTCACCCATCTAGCCAAGTCATACATAGACCCCTGAATGCATGGTCTTGAACTGTGGGAGGAAACCCGAGTTCCCATGAAAAAAAAACTAGTCCAGGGAGAACATACAAACTCCACCAAGCCTCTCTGGAACCAAACCCAGTCAGGTCAAGCTGCACTGATGTCGAAGCGAGGAACTGTTTAGTAACAGTAACAAACTTCGGGAATAAATAAAAGCAGGGGAAAAGACAGAAAGAAAGCTGCACACGCAAAAAGAAAAAGGAACAAACAGACAGTCTGTGTTTCAAGGCGACATATTTTGAGTACAGTAGAGTAACTGTAGAGTACAGGGCATGTGCAAAGAGTAGGACTGATTTAATGCAGAAAACTCTCTTAGAGTTAAACTTCTTTACATGCCTCTCTGATATACTCAGCTTAAGGTTAGGTCATTGATACTAGTTGACATTAGGACAGAGAATTGAAGAAACAGTGCTGATGACAAGATGTCATTTTGAATTGAAGTCAGCAGAATGGTTAAAAAAATGGGAGAGAAACTGCTGCGCTAATAGTATGGAACATAGATTCAGATTGTGGATTGATGTCAAGCATTTGTAGGTGTACTAAAGAGCTTTGTAAAATGACAATGGACACAGTTTCTTCTGTTTATTTTTATTTCTCTCACCATGGAATCAGACTTTGAACATTCGACACAAAACAGGTTAGGACTCGAAATCATGGACATATTGTGCTTTGCACTTCCTGGGCAGCATGAAGAAGCTAAAAATAGATAAAGTGAATATTTTGTAGATTAAATAGTCTTTTTTCTGTTGTTCAGAGTGCTTCAAGCAACATAGGAATTCTCTGGGACACAGGTATTGTTTGCTTAAACAAAAGAAAATATCCATCCAAAAAAACATCCAGAGCAATGCTTCAAACAAAGTCTTTCTTTTAACCTCTACACACCACATATACTATTGAACAAGGGTTTACAAGAAGTCCAATGTGTTTGCATAAGTGTTCCAGTTCATTTAGATCTCCAGGATCTGTGGCGAGTTCAGCTAATTGATTCCAATTTCCTTACTGTCATCTATTAGCATTGAGAAGTGTCTACTGTTCCCCAGGTCCATCCCGTTTTTGCCCAGATTGGGACTTCCTGATGTGTTCATTCGGTCCATGCCGGCCGTCACCGGGTGAAGTGAAGAGATACCTCTGTTCTGAATCACTGAGATTTCATTATTCTTCATGGACAGGCTGTTAGTAATAGCTGTCGCGTATCGATTCCAAAATCCTGCGTCCACGTTCATTGCTCTGGCAGCTAGGTCCTTCTGGAATATCTCTCCAAACTTCAGCACCTCTCCTCCGAGGAAGGCCATCGGGTTGTCCACAGATAGTCGACGGCCTCTTCGCGCTGGCGCATTATTCCACATGTGGATTCCCATATGAACCTGGAGAGAAAGGCATTATCTCAAACTGGTGCATTCAATATCGAAAAAATAGACATGAGCAGCAACTTCCAAACAGATCCTAAACATTCTCCAAACAATTCCAATTCCTTTCTTCTTTGTTTTTGGCCACAGCAAGTCCATCCAACTGTTTTTCCGTTGCTGGGTCGCCGGGGCAGCAGCTTCAAAAGGTCGCTCCAAATGCCCTTCTCTCAGGCAACATCCACCAACATCACCTCCGAGCTGGCCGTGCCTGAAACGCCTCCAAAGGGAAGCCTCCAGGGGGCGTCCTCATGAGATGCCCGAACCACCTCAACTGACTCCTCTCAACTCAGAGAAGCAGCAGTCCACTCCGAGTCTCTCCCAAGTGACAGAGCTCCTCACCCTATCCCTAGCCACCCGTCAGAGAAAACTCATTTGAGCCGCTTGTATCCAGGATCTCGTTCTTTCGGTCACGACCCACAGCTCATGACCTCTATCTTTATCTCTCATGATTGTCTTCTAGTTTCACCTGTCTTCTTCACATCCCCATCCAGGAACCTCTCGGTTGCCTTCCTATTTTTCATTTCCGACATTTTTAATTCAAACGTCTCTCCTCTTCATGTGTCCAAACCAGCTGTCCCCCCTAACTTTTCCACACCAACTTCTCCAAATGCCCTTCTGATATACTCAGCTTGTCATTCTTTGCTACCTCTACCTAAGTCGACCTCTGTATTTTCAAGTCAGACTCTCTGACTTTTACCTCTGCTTTCCACCATACTATAAACCCATGAAGTTTTTGAACAATGTAAATCAATTTCCACATAAATACTACAACAAATAAAAAAGAGTAACCTCAAAACATGTTCTACTTAGGCCACACACCTTTTTTCTACAGAAGAAATTTAAAAAACTCTACCTTCAGGTTGCCTTTTGTGGTGAAAGCTCGACCACAGATGGAGCACACGAAAGGTTTTTCTCCAGTGTGTGTGCGCTCATGGATCTGAAGGGCACTGGCTGACGAGAAGTTCTTCCCACAAACGTTGCAGTTGTGCTGCTTTGGCGTCCGCCGGGAAGGCGCCGGGCCCAGGAGTGACGTTATTTCTGAGCTGGGGACCGATGGATACGCAGGTGGGATCTGGACACTGAAAGCTGGGTACATGTTTTCGGAGTTTGAGTGACCATTCACCTCGGCTTTGCCGGTGTCAGTCGGGTAGCAACCTTGACCTGCGGGTAAAAAGAAAAAGGACACTCATTGAATGTTTTGCTGTATAGCTGGAAGATATTTCGGACGCACACATATGAATATGGTTTAGGAGATTAGATCACATCCGGGGGGATAGTTTGGGTGCCTTGACATGCAGTTAAACATGAGCAGGGGCTGTAGAACAGGGCTTGAGAGGGAGGTAGACCAGTTGGCCAAACAGACTCACCTCTTTCTCCCGCTGAGGATGACAGGCTGAAAGGATTCTCTTCTTTAACGCGTAATTTGGCAGTTAGTGTTCCCTTCAGCTCCTGGGTAGCTGCAGCTGCCGGGACGATTGTTGGGAATTCTGTTTCTTCTCTCTTCACCGAAGCAACCAAGGCTGCGCCATAGTCAAGTCTGCAGTCTCCCATTGGGGACTTGGATGTCATGCTCTCAGAAATATGCTGAGCAAGGGATTCGTGAGAGGGGCAGGAGGAGCTGAAGGCATCTGGGCTGCTTGTGCTGAGTGCTCCCTCTTTTTTGTCAGAGGAAGAGATGTGCATCATGTTTGGATCTGTAGGTGCACTAGCGAAGGTTTTACCAAAGCGGTGTTGCAGACTAACTTTAGAATCAACAAGCTTTGTTTGAGTCTCAAATGAATTACTTGTGGAGGTCAAAACACCAGGTGTTGAAAAATCCTCAGCATCATTCTCTTCATCGACTCCTTCAATATTGTCGCCGTCAATAGAGAGATCATCCATGAGATCATTGTCATTGCTGCTGAGGCTGGTTTTCTCAGCGCAGGTGTCCTGCTGACCATCATCTGGGAATGGGCCTGAAGCCTGGCTGGCCATGTGCATACGGATATGTTGCTGGAGTACCAGGGCGTTAGTGAACTTCTTTTGGCAAATGGGACAGGAGTGTTGCACCTGAACAGCGCTGTCATCTCTGTGAACACTAATGTGAGTCTTCAGGTTGCCTTTGGTGGTGAAAGCTCGGCCGCACACCTTACATTTGAAAGGCCGCTCGCCTGTGTGAATTCGATAGTGCATCTTGAGCGCACTTTGACAGCTGAGGACGCGGTGACAGAGAACGCACTGATTTGGGTCTGTTATTTTTTTGTCAATATTCTCAACAAACTGCTGAAGCTTTGAGGTTTCGGAAGTTTGCATAGACTCCAGGAAGCCAGCGGGTTTTGTTTCCTCTGACTTCAGAGACAGCGGTGGAGACTGAGAGCCAATGGGCTCTGTTGATGGAGTAGTGGCGCTGGATGCTTCCGTTTTAGAGACAACTTTCAGTCTCATGGTGGAGTTTTGTTGGCTGAAATGGAAACTTGCATCGCTACCTTTCTGGCTAGGTGATAATGGTGAGGATTCGGGTGCCTGCCTGGGTGGCGATAAACACCCACTGAGAGAGACATTTGAGCTTCTGGTACTACTCATGGCAGACGATAGTGGAAGACCTACAGATGCAGGTAGCGTTGTACCAACAGGTTTGCTATCTATCCAAGTCGAGACAGGTTTTTCAGGGGGGACGGACATTCCGTATGGGATTCCAGTGGTTGTTGGCACACTGTCAAGATACTCTGGCACTGGGTAAGGATTCATCTGCACATGAGGGTACTTCTCTTTGTGCCTCTGGAAGTGTACTTTTAAGTTCCCCTTTGTGGAAAAGCGGTTGCCACAGATGTTGCATTTGAACGGACGCTCTCCTGTATGTGAGCGCAGGTGGATCTGCAGAGCGCTGTCGCTGCCAAACACTTTGGCACAGAACCTGCATTTATGCTTGAAGAAGGGCTCCTCTTGGCTGGGCTTAGTCTCAAACAAGGACACGTTCTGCAGCTTTCCTCTCCGGTTCTTCATGAAGGCTGCGAGTGGGTCAAGTGCGTTGGCGGTAGCTGCGATGCTGGCTAAGGGGTTCGGGAAAATGACACTGCTGGGGGGGCTCTGAGGTAGAAACGGTAGATTAGGAGAGGAGCTCATAAGACCGCTGTGGCCGTAGGAGAGAGGGCTGGTGGAGCTCAGTGTTGGGGTGCTGCTGGTGGAGTGTGAGCCTGTGTAAGGAGGTAATAATGTCGACACCGTGGTGCTGCTGTTGGAAGGCGATGAAGCTGCTATCTCTGAGGTACCTGTGGTTTTCTTAAAAGAGGACTGACCACAAACAGTCTGTGCTGGAGGGTTTTGTATCTTGTCGGACATTGAAGAAAGAGCAGCGTGTCCATTGACCACGGAAGGAATCGTAGCGGACAGAGGCAAAATGGGATGCGAGATAACGCTAGCGAAAGGATTTAGACCCAGAGACCTGGGTGGGGGGTTGATTGCTCCCTCTGTTGGTTGCTTGTTGATGATCGATACCTGGTTGCAGATCTGTTCAATGAGCTGTAATTGGTGGACCTGCTGCTGTTGTAGGGCTAACAAGTGTTCCAGGATGACTGGGATGGCAGCAGCAGCGCCTTTCCCTCCTGCTTTGCTGTTTTTGATCCCCTGGGAAAACTGAGCAACAGCCACGCTGGTGCTGTGGAGGATCTCCAGGGTCACGTTTGTACTCGGCATGGCGTAGCCAGGCGACGCGACAAGCAGTGGAGGTAAGGACTCACTTGGATCCGACTGCTGTAAACTGGAGGCCTCCTTGGTCTTCTCCTTTGGACAAAGTTCACTTTCCATAGATTCCTCCAACTCTCCTCCGTCCTCCAAATTTGCCAAGCTTTCATCGTCGTTGTCTTCCAGGTCGAAGCAGCCATCCAATGACTCTGCGGCAGACGCATCGCTGGAAGCAAGACTCGGCCGTGAAAAAGATCTCGTCGGGGATTCCTTCGTTCCGTTATTCTCTTTGACAATCAGCACCAACTGATCTTCGGTGCAGATGTTTTGGTGCTCTCGCAGCTCAGTCCATGTGAAAAACTCAGCACAGCATTTGTCGCAAACGTGTGTCTCCTCGCTGCTGGTCGAACCATCAAACTCAGGGGGCTCATTTTGGTCCATGCCTTCCAGAGAGTCTGAAATCAGACAACAAGATCATGTTAAGAAAATGAGAGTGTGAGACGCAGCTCTTTCATCCAAAGCAAAATAGCTTTTTAAAAATGTCAACAACAGGATGACCAATCTGTTGCCAGGCCATGCTTTCACGTGGCGTATATTTCAGAGGGTCAGATCTCACACAAATTCAAAGCCTCTCTTTGCAGAATCTTTATGAAGAGCAAGTTCTTTCTGAATTCCTTATAACTTTACTAGGCTGTACATCCTTAATCCCTGATTAAATTACGGTGACTGAGCACAGAATTACACACTTAAAAAAAAGTGAAACTCTAATTACTACAGTATGTAATGCACAAGCAAAAAATATTGTTCACATCAGCATCGCAGCATCGATTCATCTGTTCAGGATTTGCTCCATTAGGAAACAGACAGCACTACCAGATGGAGAAATGTGCAATAAATCAATAGAAAATCATACACTCCAAAAAGTCGCAGTGAAGTTCAACCCGATATACAACTCAAAGTCGTCCTTAAACATTCTATAGTCTATTCGACCAGAAAAACAATGGCGGTTGTTCATTGAGATAAGAGGAACGTGCAGGGAGACCACGAAGAAAATACCTTCAACCTGAATGAAATAAAAAATGGTGGAATGTTCCTTTATTTCATTGTTTAATACAGGGATCATCAACTGCTGGCCCGTGGGCCACATCCAGCCCGGCAAGAGTCTCCAGCCAACCCACTAGCAGCATAGCTGGTTGTGCTTTTATGGGAGTAAATACAAGCTAAACTATATAAAGACACCTTCAGGCCGGTGCACCAACGATGGCCTGACCATTTAAATCACATAGATTTAAATTTAAATCACATAGATTTAAATTTAAATCACATAGATTTAAATTGAAATCACATAGATTTAAATTGTCATAGAAACAACACTACAGAAGTACAGAAGAATATTGCTTTTAAATACAGTGGACAACGTAACCAATGCATGCTCCAAACTCTGAACACAACACATTTTAAGTTTAACAAATACTTCCGTCAAATAGATTTAAGAACTCAGTGTTCTTATGTCTCACTCAGACTGTCCTCTTTCCAAACACATTTACCCACTCACCCAGTTTCAAAACAAAACAATATGATCTATGAACTATTTTATCAATGTGTATTTAGTTTGACATGATAATTGTGAGTTTACATATACATTGACAGCAAGAGCTAGCAATGCCAACACATGTTACATGCAAGAAGAATTGGCATGTGACACTTGTAGCGTCTGCCTGGATCATTTCTGGCTGTTGGACCGACGTAGTTGATAAGTCCTGGTTTTAAACCTGTTTAAAATAAACCTGTTTAAATTCGTAACCTCATAGTGCTTCTTGTTCATTTGCATGTTCAAACCAGGAGTTGAGGCTATCCAGATGAATTGCAACCTTAGTTTCCTTTGCGGAGATGAAACAACTTTGTGGAGAACCAGATAACAGAGGGATAATAGTTTGGACTTTTGATTTGACTCCGGACATAATTTTAAGATTTGTTACTGTGTACTAATCTCAGATCGAATCTCACCACCCAGCAACAGCAGTTTATTTATTTTTTATTTTGTGAAGCACAAATACACAACTTTTCATTTCAAAGAATCAGATGCGATGGGTTGAAATGGACTTGAATCATCAGAGTGACTGTCTCACCAAGTGGGTGGTCTGAAGCAAACATGAGAATGAAAACAGCCTCACTGTTCTAGCCGAGGATTGTATCCATGCACGTCCAGAGAAAACAGTGAAAAGATTGAATCGCGAGCTTTGAACGTCAGCCCAAAAAAAACAGTCCGGATTGAAGTTTGTTTAAAATTTGCACCCTGGTTATTCACTCCATCCGTGTGGGTAGTAGAAACAGATTTATGTCCGTTTTCCGCGCTGTGTGGTTTGGCACAGAATTGTCAGCTGAACAGCAAAGCGACGCTAAGCTCCTCGCCGAGGCCTCTCGGGCTGACCTGCAGGGGTCAACTGTTCCGATGCACTAATTATATGATGTAGACACGGAGCACTTGGCCCTCGCTGGGTGCTGGTGGCAAAGGTTAAGTCAGCTCGCTGTATCAAAGGCCGACCCCGAGCCATCTGACGCGTCTAAAGAACGGCACGGCCTCTCAGGCCAGACGCCTTGCACTGCATTATCAACATGTGTTTACCAAGACATGGACAGAGCGCAGCCCGGAGTCCACATGCAACCCTTTACCTGTATTTATGTGGCCCTCATGAGCAAAACTACTGATATTTAAGATACGCTTTTCATCATCCATTGCTTTCCAGACTCTAGCCCATTATTATTTTTCCCCCTTGTTTCTTTTTCACAGATTATTTTTATAAGAGTCATGCTTATGGCAATATTTTGTTCCTCGAATGGAAATATTATATTATATTATATTATATTATATTATATTATAGTATATTATATTTAAAAACTACCTTCCTATAATGTGCCTTGTATCTGTAAATACAATGTAGATCAAATTAATAAAATAAAACATAAAATATAATAAGATAAAAGGAGCATATTTATATATAAGATAAGAGTTTTAGAAAAAAAAAAAAAAAACTCAAAAAGCAGTGTTGGCTTAATTATCAAGATCATCCAGACCACAAAAAAATGAATTGATGGGCCATTTAGGGACCCCCAGCCTTCAGTTGGACATAGACGGTAACATCATAGGATTGTTTGGTTTCTCTTTTACTAAATTCTACCTGAAACGTCTACCTCAACCTGACTAGTTGAAGCTAGTTTTTCTAAAAATATGACATACAATGACAGTTAAAATGGAGATAGATAGATAGACAGATAGATAGATAACTCACTTTATCGCTTGAGCATTTAATTTTAATAAAATCATCAATGCGGAGGAGAGTCTTCCACACTAATACAAATTATCCTGCAGTACAGAATCAAATTAAGTCATTCCTAGTAAAAGGTAAAGCAAAGAAAATAAGATGAGCTTGCGTTATATACGACACCAAACGCAGTGTTAAATTTGATTCTTCCCGATTAGCAGACAGCAGTTATACGATCCATGGATGTGATGGCGAAATTTCATACTACTTTAACAGATTGTCGCACATGAAGACAGTGCAGATTTCTATTACAGAAAACGCATAATTGTATTAGAATTATTCAATAAGGAACACAAACTTCTGAGGGGAAAAATCTTGGTGCAGATACAGTATCCCTTGTGTCTGGTAATGAGACAGTTCAAGTAACATCAGCGTCCACGGAGGAGACCGAAATTGATAGATTGAATATTAAATGTCAGAAACCCTTGAGTGAAACATGTTAAGAGGAAACCACACAACTGACGTCTGAAATAAATTAAAATTAAATTTGATGGCAGCAGTTAAAACAGGTTCTTTTACTTTCATATGCCTGGTTTATAATGATGCTTATTGTTAGGACCAAAATAACCACAGTGGATTTCAGAGGCCTCACATTTGCCATTATAAGTTGGCCTATCAAAATAACTGGCAAAGTTATTACAGAGCTTCACAGTGGTCAGCAGTTTTCAGATGAATGAGATTTGTTTGATCATATAATTCCACTCTTCACAATGAACTTAGTTCCTCCACTAACCCATAAACCCATAAAGAAATAGATTATTTATACGATTTACTGTGTTACGTTCTATAGAAAAGGCAGTTTAGCTGGTTTATTTATTTTCAGCTTTAACTTTTTAAAACACTTACGTAAAACTGAAGAAAAAACATCTTGAGTACAACAATCCCACTATAATCTTTGCATTAAAACATTAATGGTGAACAAAAAATACAAAATGAACATTTGATCTATGCTTCATATGAAACATTTAGACAGTCACTCAATGTGGTTTTATTTTAACTTTCATCTGCGATTTGTGCTTATTGTCTACAAAATGCAACAGTTCTAATAATCGGGATTCAATATTTTTCATTTTTGCATTTCCAATTTATTGTACTGCTAAAACATTTTTTCAAAACATCCGTTTCATTAATAAAAAGAAAAAAGCTGTGTTGAATAAACAAAATAAATAATTCAAACAACGAGATAAAAAAAAGATAGTTGTTTTTCAATTCATTGTTTACTTTCTTATGCGTATTTTAAGCTGTATTCGATATTTCAAGATTTACTTTATTCTTCATGAGTGTTATTGGAGTAAAAGTTGTATTATTAAAGTTTAAAATGTTGGAAAAAGAAACAATGAGTTGTTTCCAGTGAAACAGAAACCAAAGTTCAGTCGGTAAAAAGTTACCACAACTGTTTGCGTGGGTCCTGGATACGCACCGTCTTGGCGCTCCTCTTGGCCGGACCAGTGCTGCCGAGGCTGGGCTTGTTTCCTCCGGGACATGTCGGCGCGGAACCATCCACCAGGCGCGTGTGAGGGACTCGAGCGAGAGCGGGGTCGCTGAAATACGCGCGCGGCTACGTGTGTGGATGCCCGCGTGCGGATTGCGCATGTCAACTTGATGATGATGATGGAGGAAGGATCTGGTCCGTGGCGGTGCTCTCGCGCTCAGATGAGGGATGGAGATAACCGCTCTGAAAGTTTGCTACTCCTCCTCAAAACGTGTAAGTCCCGACGCTCGGCGGCACGTTTACTCCACAAACAAAGTAGTCCTGGTCCACAAACCATCAGAGGAAAGTGAGGCTTCCGAGTGTCGCGGGCTCTGCTGTGTCTTGGTTGTTGCCTCCGCCTCCGGTCGATTCACGAGGTTGTCCTCTGCGCCCGGCTGCGATAGGTTGCTGCCAGGAGACCGCAGGAGGTGCAGGAGCCTCCGCTTGGTCACCACCTCCCACAACTGGGTGGCTGAAGGTCATTTTTAATTCAGAAAGAACTTTAACTGGGAGAAAGTATGTGACAAAACCAGTACTTAGCAACTGAAAGCAAATACTATTTCACTTTTAAACAAAAACGAACCGTGTTTTTCTCAGAATGAAAACAAACAAAACAATATAGAAGGAGAAATACACTTAAGTTCAACTGCTATACTGCTAAAGGGTCCCTTTTGTTTGTTTGTTTTTTGTTTTTTGAGTGCTCGAAATCAAATGTCTTGACTGTTCACTGATGCAACTTCCCCTTTAGTAAATATTAACTTGTCAACTGTGGGGTAGTAGTGATCAAAATCAAAGAATAAAACTTGAACTTTACTATTTAAAGCTGTGTTTGTGACAATGGTTGTCATACATACTGTATATCCAGGAAGATACTCAAACCGATTGTCTGTTTAAAAATGACTCAAAAAAACATAACATAAAATAATTTAGAAAATAAATTGTTTTTTTATTGACATGAAAACAGATGAACATATAAATAAAATGATATAAAAAAAATCTTAAACTTTTAAAATAGCAAAGCAGTAACGTACAAGACAAAGATATCTAATGCAAGTAAATGCAAAAATAATATAACTCAAATATTGGGTAATTTTCTAGACTTGAGATCATATTTTGTTGGTTCTGAAACAACAGTTCAGTCTGCGTCTCTTGCTGTGTTCCAGTTACCTCTGAATTAAGTCACAGTGAAGATCACTGTGTTCCGGTTATCGAAGTTGGAAAAGAAGATAGTGACATCCATCAAAGATATTTTTCACACGTATATGCAACGTCTCGATGAATATGCTCCGTTTGCAGCCGGTTGAAACAAATTTATAGAATATGTTTGTTTCTGTCTGGGTGTTACAATGATTAAAAACTTCTACTTCCAGTTTGCGTTTGGGGAAGCCATCTTGTATTACGTACCCGGGGTGGTGAGAATTCTCCCACAACTGGAAGAAGTAGCGAGCTAAATGCTGCTAGCCGCAGCTAATGACTAAAAGCTAGCTAAACACAGCTAGCGCAGACAACAGCTCAACATGTTGTTACGAACTCATGTGTTTTCAGGTGGATTTGTTTCACGGGAAGCTCCAGGTTTAGCGGTTTAATGACAGAGTAATGATGTAGTGTAGCGCCCCTTCACCAGAGCTGTGACCCTCTCCTCCCCACACGGGTCCCAAAACTTGTAATTACGTGCCACTAAAAGATGCTGTGGGGGTGGAGACAAAATCAGCTGTTGATAATAGCGAGTCCACAGCTATTGATCACGGGCTCTCCTCTGCTGTGAGGAGATAAGCCGACCCCTCTGCTGCCCGAATATCATTTCTATCAGGTTTCCACACTCTTATGATGAATAGCCACCGCCGCTTATCTAGAAACACAACCCTCCTTGATGTGTTATTGATTCTTCCGAACCAGTGTCGGCTCACAGAATCAAACCAGGATCTGACTCGAAGCACCACTTGAATTTAATCATCCGTCCGTGGAGGAACTGCTGAATGAACAGGCTGGTTAATTGTGTTTTATAGACCATTGCTCTCGTCCACCTTAATAACATCTGCTACACGATATTGTTTGACATGGCTGGTCTTCAATTCTTATCAATTTCAATAACGTTTCATGATTTATGATACAAAAGTGAGCAGGATTATTTCATCATCAAGTTCTGAGTATCAATATTTCAATTTGCTATGACTCCATTTAAACCTGGTCAACTGAATGCACCTTTTTTTTTGTATTATTTTGCAACCCACGATTCAACAGGACCTTTTATCTTTGGCTCTGCTTTGTTGACATAAACCATGGGTGCGTTTACACCTCAGCTGACTGATTTATTGAAGGATCTGAAGGAGAGCAGAGTGGACACAAGTAGTTCACACTGTGATGAATCATCACAGTTTACCCCACTGTGAGGTAAATTTGTTGATGTGTTATACACACAAACTGAATCCAGAGTTAAGGCACTAAAAACAAGAGCTAGACTCTCCTTTCTGAAGTCTACCCCCCCTCTGCTTTCACATATCATCATGAGTTCAGGAGGTCAAGGAGACAGGAGAGTGAGGGATCCAAAAGATTTCCTCCTAACCCAAGCTGTCCCTTCAAAACTTCCTCTCACCTACTTTTCCTAAAAAGAGCAGGCGCAAAGACTTAAGATGCTCAGTCTACCCTCAGCAGTGGTCACTGAATTCGACACTTGCTCATGCAGTGGCTACTTGGCCGTCATGTCTATATCGTATATAAGAAAATGCATGGGAATATGTGAGTAAAGGCTCCCCAAAGCAACTTCATCCTAAAGGGTCAAGATTGGACAACGACTCTGAAGTACTTACTGAGGTCACAATGTTTTACTTTCTATATCTTTCACTGCTGTGAGAAATGTAGTTCACATGCCAAGCCAGTGCGTAGTATTGTAGTGCTCTCTAAAATGACCTAAAGTGTTCCTCCCAAGATGGATTGCGAGAGTCCAGGAACTGTGGTGCGCATGTATCAATGCATGTAAAGTTCTTGTTTGATTCTGTATTAGAAAATAATTTTCTATTGTAAACTTGTGCTTTGCGAGTCTCTCTTGTGCTTCTGAATTGGTCTCTTTCTGGTGCATGGTTGGAAACTGAGGGTATCCCAAGCGCTTTAGCAGCATGAAGATTTTGATCCCCATGACTGAGATTTTTCCAGTTTAGGGGGAGATTTCTGATGTTTTTTTTACTCCAGATGACAGTGCTATTTCGTCATCAATTCAGGAGGACTGCTGAAATATTGCGATGCACTCATCTGACGCGTTTGCAGGTTCCTTGTCGCCTGTCCTCACCTACGTCTCTGTTTGCATTTTCAGGTTGTTTAGCTAACGTAACATGGCATGCATGCCCTGTTGATGGTTAGCATGTACTGTGTACTGTGTACATGAAGCGCATGCACTGAAGTCATCATCAAAAGCGATATTTTGTGTCAACCATGTCAGCATTGAAGCGCAGAAGTAACAAACGCAGGGGGGATATCAACCCATTCTCAGGCCCATCACATAATGTATCATTGTTTGCAAGTGGATTTTTTTGTCCTATCCAACTTTCCGTGTTGCATGTTGACACAGGAGTTTCAATGTAGTTAAACCGTTTCCAGCCACCAGCGGGAGGGAAGCTCTCCTCACTAAACTGCTTTGGAAGCCACTATATAGACTCTAATATGGCTCCTTACTAAGTTAGTTACGTCACCGTGACTGCAGTCTCCTTGCTCTGTGTGTAAATTGAGAGGCTTCATAGTGACACAATAAATGATACAGAATGAAAGGAGCACCATCCCTTGGCTTGCCCGAACCCTGACTTTCTTTTATGCCACACACTGCCCATGGCATCAGAATCAGCAGTGGAAGGTAGAACTTTCGCTTCAATTGAAAGCCTAACACGCCTTCGATGTTTGGTAACATCTATGCATTACGTCATGAGAATGTGTCAGTGTTATCGGTTTGATTTTCGAGCCAGTTTAAGGAGAAAACAGGAGAGTTGTGTTTCTTTCAGTCGCTGGTCAGCTGCCTTCGCAGGTGATGCCCCCACTTTTTGTTAGCAGAGGACCAGACGGCTGGAGGGGCTGCAGAAGGGGAGGGCACTGAGAAAAAAAAGTACTGGGGAGAATTCCAGCACTGCTTTTGTAGTTGTTGTTTTTAAAAAGTTGCTAGAAGATATGAAAGCACTGTGTACCCAGTTGCTACGTTTTGTGGGGTCAGAAGGCATATCTGACGATACAACTAGCTACTGCGACTTATGGATTTGTCCAGGAGACTCATTGATCTCTGTCATGCTGTCAAGTCCTCGAGTAACCCAAGGACATGATCTGTAAACAAATCCCCCTTTGTTTGGCTATTGGGAGTCAGTTGGAGGCTGAAATACATGTGAACCTCAAATGTTCCCTCTGATCACAAGACACACTGAACACCTGACCATTTAAAAAGTGATGCCCACACCATCAGCCACGAACCAAACCAGTCCATGCAGGTGAATTTCGGACTAACTTTCTGAAGGTGTAATGCTGTGTTGCATAATGTCGGCTCTTTGATGTCGGCAGCTAGTATTGGCCCTAGGGGGGCCACACGTCTGGTCAAATCCCACGTCAAAAAAAGGCGAGTTCAGGTGTCAAAATGAACAGTGGGGGTCAACAGCCGCAGCAGTGGAAGGTTGAAAGCCACAAGATGAGAGGGAGCCTCTTCGTGTATTTGATGGATGATTCCACGGGATCATAACAGCTGAAAATATGACTCCAGCGGGGGCCTCCAGGGTGGTGGTCCGTTAGCCCCCCAGCTCTGCTACACAATAGATCTAAAAGAATTACGCTCACGCCGCTCTGTTTCCTCATATAATCACACAAAGGGATTTTCCCTGGAAATGATCGTAAATCAGAGGCCGGATCAATACTCCGGCTGCTGGCTGCGCTGGCCTGATAACACAATCGATACCTGCTATTTGGATTTTAATTAATACGTGACGACACCCCGGTCATGAAAGGGTGAAATATGTCCATGACCTCTTTTGAAATATATCTAGCAGGGCCTCACGCGCCGCCTGGGTTTTCAGCACCAGCCTGATGTTGCTGAGATTTGGAGAGCATCCGGAGATAGAGAGGCAGAATCGCTGTCAAGCCTTCGGTTTTCATTCACGACCAAGGGCTTCGTGGCTCATTGTCACATTGGTTTTTATTTCTGGGTAAAAAGGAAGACATACATGTGCTCCTGAGTTCATCCATTTGTTGTAACATTTGGTACACTTCACTTGTAGATAGTTAAAGTTGACTAGCAATACCAATATGGGAGATGGCTCTTGCTCATATTTCTGTGCTCATGTCAGTCATTCACACACACACAGTGACGGCAGTAGACTGCGATGTAGCGCGTCAGCTGAACCAAGTTAGTGTCGGGAACAAATCGACACAAACATATCGAGCGGACGACCTTTCAGTCGCAGGGCATCTGAGCTACTATTAGAAAGTTTAAACATAAATGGATTTAAAACATTAGTAGTCAAATGACAAAAAAATGGGTAAAAATAGGGAATAAAATCAGAAAAGTGACACTTTTTGTGAGGTATTTGTGATAAAATGTCGAGAAAAATATCCTTTTAAAATATACAGGAAAATGTCATACAATACATGGAATGTAACGTATCTGTGCCACAGAAAGGTCAGTGGTGCACCCACCTTAAATATGCATGAGGATCACTTCTAAACTTAGACAGCATGGAGACTGACTCATGAAGCAATGTTCTGAACTTGAATCATGAACTCCTCACATCTTTTATTGACTTTTAAGCGCTCAAAATGCGCTGTTTTCGCCTGTGTGGCCGACACCACAGCTGGTCTCAGCTGCTGCTTCTCATCTCTGGTCCTCCAGGAGAACAGAGCATTTTGATTTAAGGTGAATAAAATATGTATATATATATATATATATATATATATATATATATATATATATATATATATATATATATATATATATATATATATATATATATATATATATAAAGTTGGTTGGTTGTTCTGGAATTTCAAGTGAATCGGATGCTTCATATGGACAAAGAAACCTGAGCTACAGGTGTCCTTCATGAGGTGATGACCACTCAAATGTCTGAAGAGAGCTCAATCAAGAACACCATTATTCTTGAGTAAAAAATAAATATCTCCCACAAAGAAGTTGTTTCTATACCGAAGAGGCTGATCCCAGATGAGTATTTACAATAACCTGTGATTGGCTGAAGCTGTTCCAGTCTGTGGTTACAGCACCTGAATGGAGCCGGGCTCTTCATCCCAAAACACAAAGCCGACAGAGAATGGACCTAAAAGAAATCGAAGGGGAACAAAGCGGAGTGCGCGGGTTGATGGATGGCGTGGAGACGGGAGTGTTGGGTTATGTAGACCGGGGTGCTGAGGGGTCCTGAAATTTCTGATCGCTTTAATTCACTACACCAAACTGGCCGAGTGGCTTTTATCTCGCGCCACGTTTCTGTATTGATTTTTCTCTTTATCTTCCAGTCTGGGTAACAGAGAGTGAATGGAGAACTTTTCTCCAGATTATTACCTCACGTCCTTGAAGGGTTGGTGTCCGAGTGTCAGATTAAATCCAGGCTGGGAGTGGAGGAGGAAATGCTACACCTTGGGTCAAGATTATAGAAATATATTTGGTTAAAAAGAGAGCATGGCGGCAGACAAGCAGTGTCCTACCGAAGGAGTTGTCATTTCTGACTGGTGGCCAAACACAGCAGAGGAGATGTGACGCTTTTATACCACCACAAATCAGAGCTTTTCTACCCTGTCAGGCAGATTGACTCGTCTTCCTCCTGCTTTTGTGTGGAGGTCATCTTGTTTAGCTATTGAGTCATATTGAGATTTGTTAGTGTTCATCTGCACCACTGTGAAAACGACCGACCATAAGATTTAGGTTATTGTCATCTGACAAATTTCATGTTTTAAAAAGTATGACTCACATTACAGCAAGTATATCTGGATTAGATTGATGGATGGATGGATGGACAGATGACGGATAGATAGATGGATAGATAGATAGACGAACGGACGGACGGACGGACAGAGACAGACAGACAGACAGACAGACAGACAGACAGACAGACAGATAGATAGATAGATAGATAGATAGATAGATAGATAGATGGATAGATAGATAGATTGAAGGATGGATGGATGGATGGATGATAGATAGATAGATAGATAGATAGATAGATAGATAGATAGATAGACCTGTAGATAGATAGATAGATAGATAGATAGATAGATAGATAGACCTGTAGATAGATAGATAGATAGATAGATGGATGGATGGATGGATAGATAGATAGATTGAAGGATGGATGGATGGATGACAGATAGATAGATAGATAGCACTGTGGGACTCTGTCATCTATGACTCACTGGTTGGATAATACACACTTGCCTTCAATCTGCTAGAATTCATGTTGAAAAATGAAAACCAAAAAATGTCAAATGAAAGAAACACGTCTCATGAATGTCAACAAAAAACAAAATGGAGAGTTCCACTGGTAAAACTGAGTCTAGTTTTTATTGTTTTTCATATTGGTATGATTTGCACGTTTGATTGGAATGAAGTGATTCAAGATTTTATTTTGTCAATGCCACACGTCATGGAAATGATGTTTCCCTCTCACCTGCAGTGCAGGTTATATAATAGTGAAAGTGTAAAAATGAAGAAAAAAAATGCAGTAAAAATATGAAATGAATGAGTGAAAGTCAAAAATAACGACAGAAATGACAGAAACATTTTTTAGAAAATTATATTTGTTTTCAAATAAGGCATTTACCTCACACTAAAGATGAAAAAAAAAAAAAAAGCATTCTCATGGTATAATAAAAAAGGGACAGCTTTCTCCCACAAGCCAGTGTTTACAAAATAGTGCTTATTGGAAAGTACTATAAAAAATAGATTTGATCACTGGGTTGAAAATAATAATTATTGTTGTAATCATTTAAATTATTATGAATTATTAAAAATGAAGATACATTGTTAGAATGAAATAATGAGTATAATAAGGAGTGTTTCCTTTAAGGAACAGATGAAATAATTCTCTAAAATCGCATAAGTGCATAAATCCAATTTGGACTGAAAATAGATTATTATTATGATATTAATAACAGACACTCAGTTATGAATCTTGTGTAAATCAAAAGGCACACTGAGCAGACTGCCTGATGACGGCTGGCTGTGTCGGTCTGTGACTCAGACGAAGGGTTTACACAGCTTCCCATAAAAGTCAGTCCTTTCTCTCTTCCCCCTCATCTTTGTCGCCAGTGTTTGTGTAGCGTTGGAGATTTACGGCCGTGAAAACAACAGGTTTATTTGTGGAGGATCACTGCGAAAGCTTTAACTTTCACAAGGATCTGCAACTTCCTGCCGACATAAAAAGTCTGAGCTCAGCCATCAGATTTTACGGCCCAACTGTCTGCATCGCAACAGCGTGGCTCTGGCCTAGTTAAATAGAGGACGTTTTCTTAAGGAGGAGCCTGTTGTGGTTATTCTGTTCATATCAGAGATGAGTGACGAGTCATGGCTTGTGCTTTTCATTTTGTGTCATCTCCAGCTTCTCGCTGAACGTGGGAGGAAAAGACCTTGAACATCATCAGAAAACAGCATTTCCATGTCAGAGTTGTATCTTGAGTCAATATTATCACGTGTTTAACCAGGAAAACATTATTGACTGAGTCAATAGATGGTTCAGTTCATGGCAAAATTATTGATTTATTTTAGTGCCTCATTTGTATGTTGTGTTTTATAATGTCAAGTTTTTAGCTAGTTGTGAAGAGCGGGTCAGCAGCAGCGGTGAGAAGCCATAAAACTTAAAGAGGAATTCCTCTGTACTCCACATGGAACCAGAGAGCTCCACCAAAATCCAACAATTCATGAAATCATGAATTGTTCATGTAATCCATGAGTCATCCAGTTGACACTAATTTACTAGCAAACACTCCAAGCAAACTAGTACATTCTCTGTGGCTGCGATAAGACGTATCAATGCTTGGTTATAACGTTCTTCCTGGGTTCATGTCACTTTTCACCGATTTCCTGTCTCTATGATCCTCTCCAGTCCAGCTGGGGACAGAAAAAAAAAATGAAACCGTCACCGCAATGAAGTGTAGCTTTAGCGCCTATGACTAGCCTCATTTGCGTGAGAGTTGGCAGCCTTGTAAAAATCCGCGATACACTGACTCTGCCGAAAGTGGACCGCGAAATAGTGAGGGATCACTGTAGTACATTTTTTCCCGATTCTGTTTTCAAGCATATGACGGAAGCATGTAGGGCTCGCACATTTAACTACTGAAATGTACGCAGTACATATGCCAAGCCTGTATGTGGCGTTGCAATGCTCGCACAAAAAGAAAACTGGCGGAAGTTGGTCCATACACATAAAAGATTGTGCTGTGTACAACCCTGAGAACTACACACGAAATGATAACTACGTATGAGCACAAGGATTTTTCTGTTAATTTTGCAGTTAGTGCAGTTAGTTAACCCTATCCTCAAGGCCGCCATTTTTGTTGACAAAAGCGGGAAAACAGTTTTTTCAAATCTGTCCACTTTGGGTTCCACAAAGATTCATTTGCAGTGACTGTGACAACAATGGTGTGGACAACAGGCTAAACACGGAACTGGCGCTAAATTAAAAAAATGTAACAACAGGTCACATAGCGAGCTGTTACATTCCTCACATGAGGCCTACCAGGAATTAATGATGCAACTCAACATCGGAGCATGAGCAGAAAGTCATGCCCAATTGAAGGGTCACGGTCTGTTGACGCGCCGGGTTTATTTGATTAACCCAAGGTCCGACGCTGAGAACGTGCTGCTGAGCCATGATGACGGTTGTTGATGGCCTGGTGAAGGAAAATCAATGAGTTTGAAGCGCTCCCAGACATCGCGTGATTTCAAGGATGTGCTCTTTTGTTACCATGATCTGCACCGGTTTCCTTGTTGTCAGGTTAAAGTCCCACCTCATGAGAGGCTTTTGAGAAATCCCTGAGCAACTCAGTGTCGCTACTGAACCTGCTGATGCGTTCATGGAAAAGAAGGGCCTTTTGATAAAGAGGTTTTTGTCCATTTAACTGTCCGTATTCCAAGTTAAACCCAAGCCCAAAGGGTTTACGTTCAACACATACAGCAAAATATCACGTAGGTGTAGCTCTCGTTTGTGTTGTTTTCTGTCTGTTTTCTATTAATGTCAGTGAGCTAAAGTCGTCAAACAGATGATTATTGATCAACTGCAACCACTTGAGAAATAATCCATAGCTGCAGCCGCAGCTAAAACAGGTCCAGGACGAGCCCTGAAAGATATCAGGGTTCATCAGACCAACAAGTCTCATGAAGCGTCGCACTATCGATCGGTGACAGCCGAAAGTCCGTCAGGTCATAACTGCATCGACAAAAGAGTTAGGCGGATAATTGCCCCTTTTGTCATGTGAGATGTTGCACCTCTCAGAGTGAGGTGCCTTGAAACACTCTTTATTGGAGATGAAGCCATAAACAACAGCTACAGATCAGGTCATCGGTCCATCACAGGACACAGACGAACAAAACAGACAGATCTTTTCGAACCCATGGTTTATCACAGCAACCACGAAAAATAAAAAGCCTTCACTTCACAAGAGCAGGTGTTGAGCTTGTTAGAAATATTGACCAAAATCTTTTTTGTTTGCACCCCTCACACACTCCTCCTCCCAATGAGACTGTTCACGATGTTCCAAACACAATACGATTCTAACGTTCTAACCCTAACCCTAACCGCGAAGTTGGAAGCTAGTGAGCACGGTTACATGACGACTCAGAAACCTGAATTATTGCGTTAGTCCAGCTACGTTCGGACTTTTAAAATGCATGTAAACAGCTCAGTCAGACTATTGGAGGGAAATTAAAAATTCTCTTAGTCAGGGCACACGACTTGGATAATGCAGTTAATAGCTCGAGTAAGCTAGCTTGTAGCGGAGTAGCTTCAGATACGCAGTAGAAGTAAACTGCTTCTCAGATGTGAACATGGTCAAATAACATTATATACCCTTGAAAAGTGTAACTGTGTGTGTGCCCTCAGTCGATGCCCTCTGTGACTATAAAACAAACCTAACAACAGCTGTCTTGCAACATGTAACAATGCTGATCTCTAAATGTGCGTACTTCTTCAACATCCTTTTCGCGGGACGTTTTGACTGTCAGTTCTCATAAGGAGATTCGAAGACTTGATATATGGAGATGTGTTGGTTACCTCCATGTTAGCAACCGTTAGCATGGTTGCTAAGTTAGTCAGTGCTCACTCCGGTGATCCAAATCGCGTCTCTCTTCTTGAGATACTCGACATCCATCATTCTTGTGATTGCGTTTCAGTTAAACTAGCTGATCAGTTGGCTACTTGCTAGCAGTCAGCTTCGCGTTCTCATCCTCTGCTGTCACTGGAACCGGAATGACTCAAGAGCTTACAGCGCCACCCCTCTTCAGAGAGCTGTCATTCCTCTATCGTCGCCTTTTTCTCCACTGCATATAAACCAAGAGAACATGACGCAATTGGACTTGGCGGCTTAATCGGGCAGTCTCTGCATGTAATCGCAGTCATTGTCATGAAGCGTTACAACAAATACTGAGATTTGACTCGGGAGTCTTCAGTCAGGTCTCATGAAAAGGGAAGAGTCAATGACTGAAGCCTTTACCATTGTAAAGGCTTGAAATATCTTTAAAAATGGCTCCATGTCTACTGCTTTCTGTGTTTTCCAGAGAGATAAAAGAAAGCTAGCTCAAACCTGGCCAGATGAAACCAGGGTTGGGAGCCAACTTGAGTCCTCCATGTTCTATTCCTGACCCTTGTGCCATGTGTTCAGATTGTGTGTCAGTGTGAATGTGACCGGTTGTCTGGTAACGCTAGCATTTATCAAGGATTAGCACGCTAAGACGTAACGTGCTGTTTTATTTACTTTAAAGCTCAAGAATCCACCAATCTAGGACGCTTGCGAGAAAGTTCTGGTGCGGGTTATTAATGAGGGTCCACTCAGGAAGTGTTCCGTTGTGGTGATTCATGTGAGTCGGGGGGGTGCGGCGAGTTTGTACATCTGTGAATTTGGAAAACAAAGCTTTGTTTGTGAGTCTCCATCACTTGCGCTCATGAAAGCAGACACTTACATGAAAAAGTTTCTTTTCCTCCTCGGGGGAAGGGAGGGCGGGAGGAGGAGTGGGGGGGACAACTCTAGACCTACATCCTGGTATAAATTTGCAAAACGCAATACAGGCCTGATTGTGTGTGGAGCCGACGCAGGACGCATACAAATAGAATCCCCTCTGAAATGTCCCCTTCCTTGCATGGCTCAGTGGCTGATGGACAATATATCAACAATAGGGGTCTTTAATAGCAGCGGCGGGATACTGTCATTTTATCTTTTTACAGTATTTAATTGGAAGTTTTCCCTGAAACGCTACACCCAGCTTTCAAATGGCTTCGCTCAAATCTAAGAGGAGATTGATAAGAATTTCTCTCCCTCCCTCCGCTCCGCGCCGCTCTTTCTTAAAGTTTTTTTTTCTCCCAACCCTTCGCCTTTCAGGAGTTTTTGCCGAAGGGAGACTAAAGTTACAAGTGTGTGGCATTTTGTGGAGGGGGAATGAAATCGGAGGCGCGGAGGAACGGATAAGGACCGGCTGGGAAAAAGGGAAGTTGGCAGTGTTGGCGGGTCACTGGTGCGCCTCTGAGCTTCACCCACTGCACCAGGTGTCCACTTAATTCAAATGATACTATTATTCATAGACAGAGGAAGAGCATTGAAACGACCCCCACCACCACCGAATGATTTGCAACTGAATACAGATATAATCCTGGAAATATAAGTCTCCATTAAGGCTATCCTGTTTAGCAAACAAGGCGGCTATTGTTTGCATGTTGTTTGTATAAATCAGAGACACGGTGAGAAAAAAATAAAGACGTCCACGTTGTGCTTTGGAAAGTCACGGAGTTCAGCTCTCTGCTTGTTTTGATCTGTTTTTGTAAGCGACCACTAGTGAATTCAGTGATTACTCACTAATACAAAAACGTATTTATACATGAACTTACGTACGTTACTGTATGTGTTTCCAGTCAGTCTCCTCCACTTCACTTGGTACTTCAGATAAACACATACAAATCCAGTCGTTTTCTATTTCTAAATCACTTTATTACAGCTGACTTGTAGTATTATTGAAGTATTTAAAACCCTCCCCAGACATGTTCACCTTTCTCTTATAGACAAAGCAGCAAACTCACAATTTTACAGACAAAACATTCAACTTTCTGCATTGTTTTGCATTAAAAATAGTAGAATTCATGAAACTAATGGTCATATTGTATCATTATCTGCTATGAATATTGAGATAAATATTGTATCCATAGCTTTCAGCCAGACAGAACAGCCTGGTCTGACTGCATCTCATCCATCAGCCCGTATTAGGCCAGTACAGTATGTACATAAACTAGAGAGAAAAACGTGAGTCAGAAAAAATGCAAGTGCATAATTTGCTGAGGCAATACTGTGACTCCAATTTAATACTGTAATATACAATTTCAGAAACCACAGTTAGGCAATCTGAAGATTTGGTCTGGTTATCATTCGTGAGACACACTGTATGACATGGTTGAAGAAGTAGAAGTAGAGTACAAACGTCAGTGTCTGTGGCAGGACAGGCATTTTTGTCACTTGGTGTCCCAATTTTTTGTATTTGGTGACCATATATGGCATGTTAGTGGCCGAACGCTGAAGTTGCAAGCCCCCTAGGGGCGTATGGCGGCGTGCTCGACTGGGAAGTTATAAAATTTCAACCCCCTGAAACTCTATTTCTAACATTTTGAGGGGCAAATTTTGACAACAGCACTCTTTCATTCCATGACAAAAGCGACCAATCGCCTTCGAAATGTGGATAACTTTGAGGTCTCTCCCAAAATAAAATATGGCACGAGACCACTGAGGCATGAGAACTTCAATATAATTCAGTGAAATTACAGGGAGACACCAGTATGATGCCATTATGTTTAGGGTACTATATAGGCACAAATAAGCAGAAATTTGGGGCGTCCGGCTGAAAAATCAAGGCGTCCAATTTCTCATGTTTTTCAATTTCAGGGCATCCAAAAGGCTGAAACCCTGGTCAGGATGAATGAGATCAGTTGAAGGGGATTCATCTTTAAAAGCAATAATAAACACCCACCACACTACAAGCCCCATAACGCAACACAACAGTACAATGCTCAGAGGAAGGGTAGTTTACACTGACAACAGACGGCTGGTTGGTCAAATTGTGATGTTTATCGAGTCCCTTCCGTGAGCCTCGATCTCCTGAGATACGGCCAAAGCATCCAAACACAACTGTAACGGGGTCGTGCTTCCTGCTCGCGAGTCAGTGGAGCAGCTCGAGGAGCGAGTGGTTCAGTCATTAATTTCATATACACTCGGGGTTCCCACCCAGCGCGGGCAGCCACCCACGCACACACTTTCACTTTCCAAATTTCAACAAACGCCTCAAGTAATGATTCTTAGAAATATAAAAAAGTGTGTCCCCTGGCTCACATGCAGCAACTCCACAAACAAGTTTACCGGGTATTTATGTTGCGATGCGATACATGTTCACTCCCGTCATATTCAACAGCCACCTAAAATGCTGTTTCAACACAGCGAATCTCATCCCTTTCTCGTCTCCTGGTCGCTCCTGGACTCCTCAGGGTGGCAGTCGCCAGTTCCCATGACCCGTCACAATACAGTGATGATGTATTCAAGCAGCGATGTATGAAATTTGGGCAAATACAAACCTTTGTCCTCCCACACTGGCTAATTATTTGACAGATTGGAAGCCTGTTGTGTGTGGACACTGTGAGGAGCCCCTCCCCCTCACAATAAAGAGGCCTCCTGCGGAAGAAAAAAAAATTCCTCCGTAGCCTCCCCCTTTCTATTCTTTGTTCAAAGATTACATTTTTTTTCAGCAGATTTTGGAATGACTAAATGGGGAAGAGCAGTGTTTTTTTAAATGGTGGGGGACCCCGAGTGCTCCAGCAGTGACAGAGGGGGCCGGGACAGCAGTCAGTGGCGCTTTAAAAAGATTTTCTCATGCAGAAATATTTAATCTTCTCAGGGAAATAAAACAGAGAGGACAAAAAGAAGCTAATCATCCACAGGTCCCCCCGCCCTCTGGCTCTCCCTCGCCCCCTATACTTATCTGTAAAAAAACAAAACAGATTATATAGCGCTGATAGAATAAATCTGCATGTATAATTATGACTGTTCCCACATTTGGCTGCTGTTCCTCCATTCATGGGGCCAATCGTCTCTCTTGGGTGTGTTGAGCTCCCAAACATGCGACACCTGGTGTGATTGTCGCAGAATATACATTACAAATCTGAGCACACTCACCAGCAATATTTGTTTCACGCCACACAAACCCCTTTAAAGAATTCACTCCAAATGCTTTGGACTTCAAAATTGAGAGACGTGAAGTCAACCTTTCCCTTTAACTCCAGCGCCTCAACCAAAGTCCGCTGTACCGTGATGTGTTTTGTGGATTTGAAGGCAGCATTTGATCTTATTCAAGGAAGTCGTAGGACTCATGAAGGTATTTCACTCAGGTCCTGTAGTAAAATATAGTGAAGGCTATTGGGCCTTTACAATTATCCTGTCTCAGTCGCCCAGTTCGACGCTCAACATTAAGATGAGCGCCGACAAATCTGAGGCCATGGATGTCAGCAGGTCACAGACGCCGTAGGTGACGTGGTTTTGTGAGTGAGGAGGCATGTGACTGAGCAGAGGGGCACTTTTACAATGTAAAAAAGTGAAATCTCTCCTCTTCACTTCCAGCCTATCGCACCATTCTGGTTGGATATTTCATCAAGGGATGTGAGGTAGTATCACTTAACCAATGATTAAAGGACAATTCACACTGAATCTGAAATGTTAGATAAGCAACGTGGGAGACGGAGTCCCCTCAAAATAAGAAGGCCCCCGGTGTGACCCAGAAAAAATAGTTTTGTAGAGTTAGAATAGAATTCACACAAAGCAAAGGTGTGGAAGCACAGCTGCCCCGAGGTCACGTGACTTTATTTTATATCAAATTCCATCAAACTAAATAACTAGGCCATTTACTAATCCAAAAGGATCCTAATAAAACATATCCATTTCTCTCACGATCGGGCAAGTTAACAGCCTGCATCCTACCTTCGATACCTGGTCTTCCTCCTTCTGCCGCTGGAGCAACTTTACACGCATCGCCTGCCTTCTTGAATCCAAAGTTCTCTGATGCTTCCTTTTCATTTTGTATTAATTAAGTCAGCAAAACAACAGCTCCGTCCTGGGGAGCTCAAAGACACCACAGTTCAATGTATGAAGGGGGGATACAGCTGTTGGGAAGCACAGAAGAAGAGTGATTCCATACATTTAAAAATTAAACAAAATTCAATTCAATTAAAAAAATAAAATTTACATTTTCCCTGGAAAGGTTTGGCAGCTGCTGCACCATGCCATACTCAATTTGACCCCTATAAATGGCCCCAGTTTAACATTCATTTCATGCAGTTCATTTATGTGAAAACAGTAACATGCAATGTACGAGGGACAAATTAAGGAGATGGAATCTATGCTTTAAATAAAACACTGCTAATAAAGACCAGAGAATAAGTGGCCGTCAAGCAAACACCTACAAATTTCCCTCCTTTCAATATTTGTTTTTCACAATTCAGAGTGATCATTTTAATCATTCCATAATTTATATTTGTGTTTTACTGTGTGAGAAAATTTTCACTCCAGTGGAGCTGCTTCTGCGGAGGGTGGCAGAGTCTGATGGAGATTCGAACTCCGACAGTGTTCCCGCTCAGTTTCAGAGTCCTGGTTTAGTAGCGCAGGCAGATTGAGGGGAAGACAGGTTTCCAATACAGGTCAACGCTGTGGTTCATGACCACAACACTGGTCAAGAAGAATACTAAATGAACACAGACTTTCCATGTCAATCTATTCTCAGTGAATAGGTGATATCTGTGGTCATTCTCCCAGACCTTTTTCTGCCCGACGCAGTGGATTAAAGTTTCACTCTGCGTCCTCAGGTAAAACGGATCCTGTCCCACTAGCGCTCTTGTCCCTCCCCTCGGCCATTACCACGATCACCAGATTGAGGCTGCTGGGCTGGTTAGTTTCCTTAGAGATAGTGAGGAGTTCAGACCTCTGCCAGAGTTGGGCCCGCATTTCCCGGCACAAAAAGGGGGTCGTCAAAGGATGAGGTCATCTCTGATGTTGCCAAGTTGGCCCCATTTTCAAGTTTTGTCTTCCAAATGTCTCAATCTTTTAATTCTCTGGAAACATGCTCTAACTGCAAATCGTTGTTGTTGACCCTGCGTGTTGTCTGTTTCTGCCTCGGAGTTTGCGCCAGTGGAACCCGCACCCTCTCCATGACTGATGTCACCTGCTCCAGATTTGGACACAACCTTGGTGCTGCGCTCCCGCAGCGACCAGATTCGGTGCTACTGACATCTGGCTGTGAGGCTGAGGGGACAAGGAGAGGAGAGTAGCATCTGTGGGGTCTTGTCCCGCCTCTCTCCTGAAGGAAAGTCTTGGCAGCGTCCCAGTAATGAGGTAGCCGGAGGATTAACAGCACAACTTCCCCGCAAAGGAGGCTTGAAGCCCCTCCCCACTTTGGCAACTGCACACAAAAACAAAAAGCCTAAATAAGCACATGGTGGCTGGACACATGTATGCCACCTATTTTAGGTCAAGTCTCCAAATTGGACTGGGAAAACATCCAAAAGCAGACGGGTATCTTTCAAGCACTCGACTCCTGCGCTGTCACCAAAGGAGGCACCGATGGATTTAGAATTTAAACAAACTAAACTGAAATAATATGAGGCCTATGAGAACTGACAGTGGCAAGATGTATAAGTGTGAGCGGCTAATGTGTCACCTCCTGGTTTGTGGTGTTGGGATGTCAGCAAGCCCATAGAAATTAGGCCTATTCACCATGCTCGGAGAGAAAACCTAACCCCCCCTTATTGGCATATGGCTCGGTGTTGTCCTCGGCCACTGAGCCAGAAGTGATGCAATTTGTTGGCATGTCTTGTCATTTCACAAACTAGCCATCCCATTGAGGCCTCACCAAAACAACAACACAAGACATGAGAGGGCAGCCAAATGCACCGGGAGGGAAAATGAAAGAAAAATAACTTGGGTTCAAACGCCCCGGTGTCACCTGACTTCTCACACAGATGCAGTCGAGGTTCAAACCTTGATCGATTTAGATGCAAAGACCATTTGTCCTGTCAAAAGTCAGCAATGGTGATTCTGTTGGGAAGTCTATCATGAGATCAACTCAAGGATACCGCAAAAGTATCCATCATCAAGTGAAAACTGTGATTCAGGAGGAGAAGTGTGGTTCAGGTCCACTGTTCCCAGGTCGTTCTTCACCAGCTGATGAATCTTGGAAGGTTTGTGTGAGTTTGCTGAAAAGGTTTACAAGTGCTTTGTGGACTTGTGGAAGGGATACAACTGTGTTAGGACAAGTAGGGCTGTGTATTGGCTACGACACACATCCCATGACAGGAGTGGTGGTACAATATATTATGATACTGAAACTTCTGCAATACATTGTAATATTTGTTGTCAAGAGCCTTGACTTTAAGAGGGAAATATCATATACAAGTAACATCCGACTTACGCCCTTCTCGACTTACGTCCACCCGTACTTACGACCACGGCCAGCATATGCTTTTTTTTTTTTTATTAGTCAATGTCTGGCACTGCAGCACGTAGACAGTTACAGCAGCACAGTATCCCAGCATCTCACTCTCACACAGCCATCTACCACTACACTAACCCTTGTGTCGGCTATTTTGAATGGCATTTGACTTACGTCCAATCTGACTTACGACCGGTTGGTCGGAAGTCGGATGTTACTTTTAATGCAGTAGAATATCACATGCATGAAACATTTCAGTTACATTTTATGAAATCAACTCTTGTGTACAGCATTAAACACATGTCACAGATGCAGCAGTATTTCCGAGTGTCTATGTATGGAATATCGATATTGAAATATCCAGACAACATCACATATCATATTGCAATATTTCAGCCAAAAATCGATACCATCAAGTATTGCGATATTTGCGTATATCTGTATGCAGTCATGTCAGATGCGATGTGGCCAGCAAGCCTTGGTAGGATATCTGACCGAGTGAAAACGTCGCTTTAAGCGAGTGAGTGCGAACTACTCAAGGATATCCTCTTCCTCTAGACAAACTAGAGTACAAAAGTGCTTGTTATTGGCTTTATTTCCCTGAATTATTGTCCACAAATCATCCAGAACTGGAAACAATCTCACACCCTTTTGTGACGCTGGGACTTATTCCACTTTGAACCAAAGCCTGACCCCAAGCTGTCCAATGTTTAATTAACTCTCACAGACTCGACCGAGCGAGGAGGATAAATCTTCAAAGAATATGACCAGTGCTTTGTGACACATCAAATCCAGCTCTGGATCCTATTGAGCAGAGTTTGCTCATAGTTGACCTCACCTTCTGTTTGCATATCCTGTTGAAAGACACAGGCGATGCAGACAAAGAGGATTTCCCTGCAGGGGAACTCTGAGCCGACAGTGGGAGATGCTGCTGCTGCCGCTTCTGTCACTGCTGACCTGCAGATTATTGTGTTCCCCTGTTTGTGAGATCTGAAATGTGTTTGTTCTTGTAGCATTTCCAAGCAATTATCAAGCACTCAGACCTTATTAGTCTGTGGCAGGGAAACTAGACTGTTAAAAGCCGGAGCATCAATGTGATCTCCAGGGCCCCCTAGAGTTAATAGCAGCATATTGAGGGCTATATAGTGGAAACGGGCAAATACTAGGTTTGAACTGAGAGGTTTTTCTTCATGGATTACACTTGACTCGACAACAACCTGCAGCTTTTGATCGACGTCATGCCACTAAGTTTCTTCTGAGGACAGCCCGAGTTAACACCAAACACGACTTGGCATCTTCCACCCCACCTCTGAAGCTGTGTTAAAAAAAAGTTGGTCAGTCTGCTGCAGGCCTGAAGTGGCGGATCCGAGTTGTTGAGTTTGTTAAAAGCTAAAAAAGGTGTGCCGTGAGAGAGTGTCAGGGGTGTCGTGGGAAAATGATCCAGTTTCACCTCATGTGTCTGGAGATAGAGGTGGGCGATATGATGACATCAAATCATGACAATGAGAAGGTGTTGAGGAGCAACCAAGGTGAGGCGATCACATGGATCTGCTGACATTCTTTCTCTCCACTCTACTGTAGAGCTCCAGTGTGTTGATGCGCTGATCTGTCCGTCAGTCAGAGCAGCGCTGCTGTGGTGCGCGGTGCTCCTCTTCCCACACACTCACAGCCAAGAAGCCACTCACAAGCGCAACTTCCAGCTGTTTTTAAACCTGATGCGCCTCTAACTTGACCACACACTTTCACCACGGAACCCTGGAGGGAGGGATCCTTGTCGGTGCCGCAACGCCAAAGACTGTCTGCACCGCAGAGCTAACAGAGCTAACGTGACGTATCACTTCAAAATATTATTGATACTCATGGACTGTCAAAGTTTGCTTTGAGGTTTAAAAATTGGCAAAAAACGAAATGCACAACAAAATAAATGCGCTCCAAAATGTGAAGAACTCAAAACTACAATAAAATCTTGCAAAAGAGAAGTGATAAAATCGAAAAACAGTTATTTAAAGTAAGTAAATAAATAAATCCTGGTATGTTTTGCCATATTGCCCGCATCTTTCTGGACACATTTCAAACAAATACATTTTCTGCAATTTGTTTCTGCAAATATCCTGGCAAAATACAACCGAGGGTCAGTAGCTACAGTTTCTCACAAATGAATTGGGATTTTCTATAGGACTTTCAGCACAAGTGCACCCTGGCCGAGGTTCCTTCGGTGGTGTGCCCCGAGATTTTTTCAGTGACCCAAGGGTGCCGTGGCTACAGAAAGGTAGAAAAACACTGCTGTAAACGACCATTTGTAGCTCAGAATTGTGGCGCTGTGTCGACTGGAATCAGTTGGTTTTGTCACTGAAATCGCAATTGATGTGAATGTACAGTAAAGACCTATTTATGTGCAACGTCCCATCCAAATATGTGCGGAGCCTTCATTTCATCTTGTATTTCTGCTCCTTTTCACAAAGGGGGGCAGTGTTGCTGTTACCACCCGATACGTAGCTGAGACACAAAGAAGACATAACAATGGGGGAAATTCTCCGTCCTCCAGTTGCGATATATTTAAAAGCCTCATCGACCACCGCCTCCTGCAACACTGCCTCCGTTTTCCTCTTTTGTGCGAGAGCTACATTTTCAATACTTCTTCCACAGTCGCCATGTTTGTTATGGATTTTATCGTCATAAACTTTTGACTCTGGGCTGCTCCCCCTTGTGGATATATTGGTGAACCGCAATACCAACATAAAGAACGTACGGAAACATGTGATCAGTGCCAGTATACAGTTCATACAACACAAGGCACAGCCCTTGGACTGAAAATATGTTGTAGACCATTTTGACTACAACTATACGGTAAAATAAGGATCAAATTACTCCTAAGTTGGTCGACAGAGGGTCAAATTATCGTTCAAATGCGATGGCAACCGTACAGGGTTTCAGTGTTGATGTCGACCAGGCGCCTGAAGGTGGACCGAGGTTGACTCCATGATGGATGTGTGGGGATTAACCCGAGGTGTCAAAAGTGTAAACAATGAATTTAGACTCCGAGGCAACAAGAAGGCGGCGATGCCCGAGCCACCCGGACAGTATTTCTCCATCAATTAGGAAATGTGTTGGCATCAAAAAAGCAAACCTTGAGTAATGGTGATGATGTCATGGACGCCACCCGCCGTTTACAAATCACATCAAAAGAATAAATCACGTCCCAGCTGTCCGCCTCATTTGATCAACGCCGCGCCCATATGGTCCACCGCCGTATATCCATCAACAGAATATGGCAGCGGCTTCACCTCGACAGACGTGTTAATGAAGAAGCAGCGGGTTTCTCAGAATGTCTGTTGATACTGTCAACCTGCCAACGCTGTTCCGACTGTCATCTTTTATTTGTTTATCACGCCACACTCTCCTTGTTTTCGTCTGATATTTTATCTTTTACGAGAATCCAATTTGCAGATGCAGTCATTTGCATTTCCTGTAAAGCGGAGCCCTCTGCGAACGCATCCCATCCTCTACACTACACGCTAATGGTCGCAGGTTATGATAATTCCATACACAATACGGCTGATAAAACCTCTCTGCACTTCAAAAACGTTTGTGAGCTCTGGGTCCAAACTTTCATGTGAAGATGGTCGGCTATTACGCTTCTGAAAAAGGTCTCAGGTATCTGGCGGGAATAATGAAGGGATATCACGCCGCGAATATGAGCTCTGTGTTCTAATTATGAATGTGTTTCAAGTTCTATTTGCAGGTCGCTGCCTCTTAATAACATTTCTTTCATGTGCCTCGGTCTCATTTCCATAAGTGTATAAATGACAAAGACCTTTGATGTCAGCGGATATTCACGTTTGAGCTGAGCGTTTAGACCAGCAAGACTCGGGACCGGTCTTGCTGGTTTAAACGCAAGACCGGTCACTTGCTACAATGCTTTTTAAAATTGGTATTCGTGCTCGAAAAGTTTTGTCAACCAAGATACGGACGTGTTTTTTTTTCGTCTGCTGCAGCCAAGTACTGTTTGGTGGTTGGTGGTGGAGGTGTAATGGTTAACTCCACTGTTGGGTGATCTACCACGGGGTTTTGATCTCGTCAATATAAATGTCAGAAAATATTTTCTTTTTCATAAATAAACTCTAAAGATGAGGAGTAAAGTGTAAATGATATTTTATAATCTATTTTAATTTTGAAAACACTCCAAGGTGCTTTCATGAACCGTGTTTACTGTTTTGGGCGCCATCATTTTCTTTATCATTTTTTCTTTTCAAGAAGTTGTTAACTATCACAGATTTGCAGCTGTCAAGTCAATTCAATGCCACACTACTGCCACCATATGTGGCAAGTGTATTGAAACTGAGCATCAGAGGTATCAAAAAAAACTTTAAGGGGCCTTCTAGGGGGGCGGTCGCGGCCCAGCCATGGGCCTCGGTTAAGACTCACTGATCTACCGGTCGCAAGCTGCTACACCACCAAGCAAATCATCTCCTTCTTCTTCATCTTTCTCTTTGGGCTTCTCCCTTCAGTGGTGGCCACAGCGGATCATCTTCCTCCACGTCACCCTGTCCTCTGCTTCCTCTTCTCTCAAACCTACAAACCTCATGTCCTCCTTCACCACCTCCATCAATCTTCTCTTTGGCCTTCCTCTCCACCTTCTGCCTGGCAGTTCCAACCTCAACATCTTCATCTACCAATGTACTGTCTCTCTCTCTCTCCTCTGTACATGTCCAAACCATCTCCATCCAGCCTCTCTGACTTGGTCTCCTAAACACCTGAGCACATGTGCTGTCCCTCTGATCCTATCATCATCCTGCTGACTCCCAGAGAGAAGCTCAGCATCTTCATCTCTGCTACCTCCAGCTCTGCCTCCTGTCTTTTCCTCAGTGCCACTGTTTCCAAACCATACAACATTGCTGGCCTCACCACCCTTTTGGACACTTTCCCTTTCATCCTTGCAGACACCCTTTTGTCACACATCACACCTGACACTTTTCTCCAATGATTCCATCCTGCCTGCACCCGCTTCTTCACCTCTTTCTCACACTCTCCTTGGCCCTGGACAGTTCAGCCTCAGTACTAAGCAAATCATCTCCATTTAAAGCCAGTAAATACAACACAGCATCATCTGCAAACGTATGAAACTGTGAAGTATTAATCGAAAAATGTGCGCCGTAATTCAAAGTGCAAGGCAGAATGAGAATTCAGGAGCAGTTGGTTGACTAACTAGCGCTTCATTTCGGGCCGATTGTCGCCTGGTGTGTACTTAAAAGTGCATTAACCCACAAACTGGGCGAATAAAGCAGAGCGGTCTTGAACCAGCGAAGCCATTAGCAGGGCCTGATGGCAGCGTTTACGAGGCTCTCCACTTCATCCTAATGCAGCTTTTAGATGAAGCTCATAGATTACAGGCCAAATAGGTAATGGACCTTTGTCGCAGCTGCTGAGTGAGGCTCCAGGGCCGCGCACACACACACACACACACACTGGCCTAATTAGTAACGATCAGTCTTCCCTCAAACACTCACAAAATGGAACAATAAATAGTTTCACAAGTGAACTGAGACAATCTCAGCGAATCATTCGCAAACAGCGTCGATTCATGGTTAGTGCGCCGTGATGCGCGGACGAACCATCCAAGGTCGCTTCTTTCAGGTCACTTGTTCAGTGCCTTTAAACCCAAACTTCAATTTATCGGTTCTGTCGTAATCGCATCAGTTTTCACTGAAATATCTACTGTACCTCAAGTGCAGAGATCTATAGCTCTCTAGCGCCACCTGTGATGGTAAAATCAATACTGAACACTTGTTCTTGAAACTTTTTACTTCAGCTTTTCTTTCATTGTTTATTTTATTATCAATATATTTTTTTCAGTATCAACCTCTGCTATATTTTTCAATCAATGTTTGACTTATTCCTGCTTATTACTGAGAATCCCTGAAACCCATCACTTTTTCTTTATATCAGATTGTTTTTAAGTGTGTTATCTTTTCTTTTTATTCATTTTATATATAAGTGCATTTTAATACAATCAATTTCCCAGGCTTGTTTCCATGCAGTTTTTTTTAGGAGCCCCTATCGATATATCCATAAAATTACAAGAAGAAGAAGAACTCAAACTCAAACTCCTCAATCTCTTTGCTATATGACTTTTTAAAAATAGATTTTTTTTAAAATATATGTAGAAATATTCAGCTGGTGTTTCATAATCAGTGATGGCACAATCCCATCTAAAGTCACAGCAAGGAATCATGTCAAACTATTACAATAACAAAAGACTTTGACCTAACTTTGATTTAAATTCTATTATATTGAATTCATGAAATTATATCGAAAGCATAATTCTTGCTCACTTTGTATACATTAGAACATTTAATGTCAAAATCTTTCAACTCCTCTCACTTTTGAACTTGACTTTTTTACTTTGATTATTTCACCAAAACATATGAAGCTTTATTTCACTGTATAAATGACACCCTTCATATTTGGAGTCTGTGAACAGCAATGTTTTTTGAGCTCACATTCTACTTTCCCTGCTCAACATTTGAAATTTCTCCACTATATTTGCATAAGTCCTGGTTCTCTCTTTTGCCCCAAAGTCAGATGCATCCATTCATGTGAGCATCCACAGTCACTGAGCTGCTGGTGTGTTGCACCTGTGCCTCACTGCTCACCAACTTCATCGTAGCCTCCAAAAAAACTTGCCGTAATACATGAGAAACTAGAAGCTGGTTAGTTAGTTTCGTTTCAGTTAGTTCAAAAGTTCTTTTGTAAGTTGTCTGTGTTGCTGAGGAGTTATCTTTCAAGTTCAGATCTAGTTTTAACAGTTAAATTCTTTAATCCTTAATTTTATTTTATTTGTGTTGCATTTTATTATGGTTATTTTTAATTTGTCATATTAAAGACGAGTAAAGCACTGTTTTTTCCTTTGTTTTTTACATCTAATAATATATAGTAAATAAAACGTGAATATATATTGAAATATTCATGTGATCTTTCTTCTCCCTAATATTAATATTATAAGTGTCGTTGACATAAACAACATAGGAACATAAAAGAGTCGCCTGTGTGGCACTGTGTATTGCTCAAGAGCAGCAGCTTAACGGGGGGCTCCTGATAATGATTGGTCTCCTATGTAAATGGCGATCAAAGGACACTGAGTGCTGCAGGCGGTGACCTTCCTCTCACCAGAGCGAACACACAGCTGCTCGTTTGTCAGCGAGGAAAGATCCGGATCAATGAGGAGTGATGGAGCAGGTGATACACTCATGTGGACTGCGCTCCTGTGGCGCTGAAATCCAAGTCATTCGTTTTCATCCCTCGCGTCGCTCGAGCAGCCATTTACTAGGAAACACTGCTATCTAGTGGCGAGGCGGAAAAAAACATTATTACATTATTATTATTATAATAATAATTATTATTATTATTATTAAGAAGAAGAGGGGAAATAAAAACAGTCATTCATACTCGAACTGTTGAATCTCTTTGACGCATGACTTTTTATTTTCATTTTTTTCTTACTTGCATTTGAAAGTATTTCCGTACATATAAAACCACTTTCATTTCCATTTATAATTTCCGAATTTTGGCACTGCAAGGACTCCATATCATCCCTGCTGCAGTTCCATTTAAAGTCTTGGATTAAAAAAAGGGCAGATTCTGTCGCAATATTTTGGGTGGAGCTGACACTGTGACTCATGGACAGCAGCTTCTGACGGGAAATGATGGTTGAAGAAGAAACGTCTGACCTTTGATTCATGAAAAAAAAAAAAAAAAAAAAAACATTAAAAAGCAAGGTTTATTTGAGAAGAGACCCCCATCTACAGAGCTTGCTCATCCATTGTTTATTTTATTTTATTTTATTTTATTTTATTTTATTTTATTTTATTTTATTTTATTTTTTCTGTCAGCGCTTTATTCCAAAACACTTTCCTAGTTGGTGGGCTCCCCACTGACCATGGCAATACATTTGACTCCTCATAAGGAAGCAGTATGGTGGACCTTCTTGGTGGTCCTCAAGGAGGCAACCCAAGACAAGCAGACGTTTCTCCACTCCAGCTTGGGAACATCTCAGTCTCACTAACAAAAGCGGCTGGTGAACGTTTCCTGAGAGCGAGTGAATGAAGCTCCACTTCAACTCTGGTCTTCATCGTCATGTCATCGGGTCAAACATCTCGGTGGCACTGATGACACAGCGCTGATGTCAGCAGAACATGGGACCGAATCCCATTTCATCCTCTGATGAGATCTGAGATCTGATCCGAGGAAGACAATCACCGCTAAGTGAGCGAAGATCTCACCGCCACATGGCTGGAGTAATCTCCGCCGTGTGACTGGCACTTCATTTCGCAGATCAATATTTACAATTTACTCCTTTCAAAGTTCATTCTGGGACAGCGGCCCGGTTCTATTCCCCTCCTTAAATAAGCTGATCATATCTGAGCCGCCGTGGAATGAGCTTCTCCTCGTCTCCTGCTCTTCACTGAAATCAATGTCTGGGCTTCACTCCGATGACAGTAAATCTTTATCTGGTTCTGGGTGAACTCTGACACCATTTCCCATCGGAACAAAAGAGTCGGGCCTGAGTGGACTCAGACGTGGGGAGCGCCTCCGTGGATGGACATGGTCCTGCTGGTCATAAATCACAGCCAGTGACAGCTGGACCTTTTCATGTGGACCACAGAGATCAAACGTCAGGCTCTGCTGACGTCCACTGAGCTTTCTATTTCAACTTCACGGTGAACAGGAGTCAAAAATCCTGCGGCCCATTACTTAGAATGGAGAACAGCTCCGTTTAATTTTGATGTCATAGAATTGTGGTTTGACCTCTGACCTTTTGTGGAGACCAGAACCTTTTGACCTGCTAAAGCAGCACCTTAGTAGCTCAACAGTTTTCCTACAGAGAGACTTTGTTTGGTCTGTTTCTTTTTCAGGCCCATCCAGGGGTTGGAAACCAGAGGAGCGGTTTCGATCAGTTCAATGTGTGGTTCTGGCCGGTGATGTGACTCCACTCTCGCTCATATTATCATGATTTGAACAGTTGCTGCCTCACGATGATGAAGCGTCAGAATGCTCTGATGGCAGAGGGAGATCAGCAACATGAACTGGCAGGCACCAGTCACAGCAGTAGCTGTAGACGATGGTTGTCAGTAGCACGATGTCATGACCACAAACTTAAACATGTTTTTGATTGAGTCTTTTCATCGCTTTTTCTTCTGGACCCATTTCAAATTCTGGGCTTTTATCCTCAGAAGTGTCAAGCGTTAATTCTACACGTTTTTGTTCTCTTTTTTGTTCGTTTGTCTCTTTCTTATAATAACAATATTTTTAAAAATAGGTTTTCCTGAGTACATCCCACCGTAGTGTACCTAACTTACCCTGTGGGGGACGCTGTGGGAGCGAAGTTGAACGTCAGCTATGGTCCATGGGCCCCGACCATTTGCACCAATAAATTGAGAGGCTTTCTCAAACATAATAATTTAACACGTAATTCCAACTCTAAATGTAATAAAAATGTTTTTAATTCATGCAAAGAGAAGCTGAATTTTAAGTTAATACAGTGCCTGTCTCTGAGAGAACAAAAATACATCCTAGTGTCTCATGAACATCATTTCATGCTTAAGATATTCAGGCGCGAGCTCCGCCATCCAGGAGAGACTCAGGTGTGAACATCGGTATGACCCATAATTCACTGTCTGTCTGCCATGTAGCACCCTGGAGAGTAACTTTAGTGACACCATGTTTAGAGCATAAATGCAACGCCGTCTCAAAAGTATCCAATAGTATCTAATATTAACAGTATCTAAAACTGCAAAAGCTCTCTCCTACATTGCTGCTTCAGAGGTACAACTGAACTAGATGATACAGCTAGGGCTGTCAAATCATTTCATCCACAGTCCCTCAGGCTGATCGTGGTAAACACCTCCATGCAAATGTGTTGTAAGCTGGTGATTCCACCCTCAGTTGGCAGCAGCGCTGCCTCGCGTACCAAGACTCGGTTTGCTTTCTTTCTTCACCATATCTTACATTCTTCGCAACACTACTATGAAACCGAGTCCTACTACGTACAGTACATGAATATATATATATATATATATATATATATATATATATATATATATATATATATATATATATATATATATATATATATATATATATATATATATATAGCAGAGTCTGAGATTTTTATTGTTGCTCTTGACCCTTACTCCACACCCTTGTGCATCGGTTGCACTTGAGCAGATGTTTCCAACTGAAAAAAACATGTCTCAACAGGAAAAAAAAGTACAAGCTTCAACTGTTGACATGAGGGGGGGCATCTCCCGGCAGACCAGGGTCTGATGTGGCCCACTAAGAACAAGGAGATATTTTCTGGCAGGTTTGACAGTCAGTGAAATTCAACACTATTTTAATACACAAATACAATCTTTTTTTGTTCGATCACAACATTTGTGTTGAAGTGGCGATTTCCTGATTGAGCCGATGAAGGACTTCATTCTTTGTCCGGAGGCAGATATTCAGCTGGCGCTCTGGGTGGGTGTCATGGTTTGGACCAACATTCCTTTAAGGGTTCAAAGATATCTCCAGTGTTTGTGTCCCACAGCTCTCTTCCATGGCGGCCATTGTTCCATCGGCTCCCTGCCTTCGCCCCGCAGACTTCGGGAACAAATCCAAGACTCTTCTGGACGCGAGGACAACGGCAGTGCGGTCAGCCCACCATGCACATTCCAGCGCAGTACTTCTGTAGGACCCGTGGGTGCTGCACGAAGGCTCGACCGCTCCCGGGGAACAGAGATCTCACTGTGTGCCTATCAGTGGACAAACATCCAACACTATATATGCTGCACACTGTTTGGCTCCCTAGACCTCCGTGATGTCCCCCCACATGAAGATTCTAATCCCTCTTAGAATACATCGTCCGCCCTTCAGTAGCTGCAGGACAGAATTCACCTTTCCCCCTTTTAATCTAAAGGGATGTCACATGCACCCCACAAGCAACATGGAGCAGGCTGTGCACGCTGGGCTGAGGACCACGTCCACATGAGAATGCGTCTTTTCCTGGCTGATCTTCTTCTCTGCCGCCTTCAAAAAAAGACATTTCAGGTGTCCACTAGACCCCACAGACAACCACGGTGCACCAATGCTGGGCCACACTATGTGGCAAAACAACTGGGTGCTTGCTGCGTAGAAGAGTTGCGACAGCATGTTGCTTGTGTTGCATTAGAATGAAAAAGTAGCTGAAGATTTGGGGCGAATATTTCCAAAAAGCACAATCACTGCTGACAAATGAGAACAAATCTGGAGTCCAGCACTGTTTTTAAGTGACAATTTGTGGGAGGAAAGACTGAAGTGAGCATCTCCAAAGTGCTGCCTAAGCATCAAAGGAACATTTTAGCTTAGATGGGTCACATCCTTCTGTGGGAATCTCAACCATACGATGAGGGAGTTTATAGTACTCTTCAACCAAAGTATGGGTTGACTTTGTGGTAGGGAAGAGACAAGGTTGGACGAAGACTGTTGGAGATGACGGGTAAAGGGAGAGGAGGAAGCAAACCAATGGGATTCATGGATATGGTATATGAGTACATTAAGGTGTGACTAGAGGATGGTCAAGATTGGTGAAGGTGGAGGAGTTTTGGAGAGTTTCCCTGGGACGACTTTGCACCTACTGCGATATGAGGATGGGAGATTGCACTGGACTGGTGTGGCAGTTCGAGGGAAGGTTTAGCCTTCCAAAGAGTCCAGACACAGTCTGAGTGGAGAGCAAATGAGGCAACTTTTTAATCCCCAAAGTAAAGGAGTGGTGCTGCTACCGCGTGATGCAGTCTGACCATAAAGAGATTGCAGACCTCCTATACCCGAATACCCGAACTCAGAATGTCGCTTTTGCTCTGCATCCCTTCATGTTCATTGAGAACATCAACAGAGCAGAACCAACAATAGGCCCACAGATAACAGGGCGTGTTCGCCACTAGCTCTGAGTTCAGACTCATAGATAACCCTTGTTGTCCCGCGATCAGAGTGAGGCAGATGTGAGGAAGAACAAAGGCCGGGTCCATTTAGAGGGCGGCAGAGACTGACACAATCACGTATATGACAAAGAGCTCTTGGAGAGCAGCCAAAGACCTCAGCTACCCTCCCTCTTGACCCGGCTCGAGGCCTCTGTTGCCCTGGAGGTTGAAAACCTTCAGAGACGGCCCACAGAGGTCCAGAAGTGGTCTGAAGGAGGAGCTGAGGTCTCAGATTACATCGTGGCATGACTAGTGGCATGGCTACAGCGGGCACCTCTGGCCAGAGTAGCTCTGGGCTTGGTAGGAAAAAGAAGAACCCGGGAGTCATGGATTCTCTAACCAAGATCTTCGGAGGCGAGAAAAAGAAACGGAGTAAGGTAAGAGTCCTGGATTTTTGTACTTTTACAAAAAAAGTCATCGAGATGGTTAAGTTGAGATCTCTTAAAAATATAACATTTTAAATCAGGATCAGCTTTATTGCTATGGTCAGTGGGGATTCCACCAACTGGGAAAGTGCTTTGGAATAAAATGCTGGCATGAACAAAAAATAAAATAAAATAAAATAAAATATTCCTGACCATGTCTCTATAGGGGAATCATGGCGGCTTTCCTCCAGTCAGCAATAACAAATGAACAGAAAGTTCAAAGTGGAGTGATTTTCAATGCATTTTTAATGCTATTAGCAACAGGTGCATTTACAAGAAAACTATGCACAAAAAGTTTTGCTGTTTTAATGAAAAAAATATATTTTAAGATACCGTAAATGCTGAAGCAAAAAAAGCAGGAAAAAAGTTTGGTATTCAGGCATCAACAAGGCTGACTTTTAGCTCAAAATCATATCCAAATAGATATTAGACTTCAGGAAAGTGTCCCTGAGAAAGACCTCATCACCCCTGGAGGTTCATCCTCCGGTCATAATACACTTCATTTCGAGGCTCTCAAGCTCACATGACACACAAATTAAAAAGTGACAAAATAAAAAGCAGTGAGACACAATAAAACCAGTCAGATACAACAATAAAAATAAATAAAAAATAAATAAATTAGATTAAAAAAAGAGCTTGAAAATGTGAATTTTAACATGTGATTTAAGGATGGATATATTTTTGTTCTGATATCTGGGGGAAGTGCATTTCATTTGGGGCACTGGACAGTGAAAGAAAAAAAGAATTGTTATGAAACTGATCTTGTGTTAATGATTCTTGAGCAAGACGTCCATCTTTTCAACGTATATTTCAGTAGTAATTCTGTGTGGAAATGATGAACGTTGTTCGCTATAGTTCAAAGCCATCTCAGTCGGTGTTTCCCCCTGGCAGGGCTCCTTCCGGGGTCACCACTCCACCTCCCCCCAGCAGTCCTCCGCTCGCCGTCGTACCAATGAAAACGCTGTGGTGCAGTTCTTCAGGAGCATCGTGAGTAAACTGACTGAAGCTATGTTTCACACACAAGCGAGGCCCTTCGACTGTTCAGGGGTGGACGTCAACTCAGTGACAGAATAGGCTCCCAGTCTCAATGAACAGCTTGAAGACTGTGGAACCCATTTTAATGGTCATTTATGACGCATGTAGCAACAGCGGCAGGCGAAGAAACCTTCCATCTGTCCCTTTGGTGTTTGATAGTCACGTGATTGTCTTTCTGTTGCCTAGGTTTCGTCTCCTCCTCCAAAATCCAGGGTGAGTCCAAATGTAATGACTTTTCATCCTAATAATTCTCTTTCTAATCTTCCATTGGATTCATCGCCACCCACCATCCCTCACAACTCATCATGTTTTTTGTTTTTGTTTTTTTTCCATGTCCAGTGGAGGGAAGTCTTTGGTTTGGTACGTCACACAACATGCTCACAACTGCCTGGAGACATGCACACACGCACACTCCCGAGCCACTTCAGCACTTATTTCCTGTTTGAAACAGGTGTCCATCAAACCACAGATGGTTATCCAAAGCCTATCATGCTTCATGAGGATGCTGCGGCTTCAGGGCTTCCACCGTTGCAGTGCAATACGGGAGAAATATGAGAGGATTTTTTAATGAGAGATGCAATGTGTAATACTTCTTTTTGCGCTTAAAATGTTGACGTAGAAGTAGCAGGAAGGAAGAAGACGCTCTCACAAAATGCCAGCTTCATCTGCAGACAGGCAGGAGTACACAAGAAAGAATGAAGAGAGTTTCTGGAACATGTTGTTTAGCTAGATATGGTTTGGAATGGGTTAAATTCCTTGATGCAAAACATTATTCTAGATGGCAGATTTTCACTGTTTGCAGGGAGGTTTTGGAGCACAACCCCACAATAATACGCCGAGAAGGAAGCATTACAGAACATGGGTACGGCCTTCAGCTTGACCCATCTCTCTGCTTGGAGAAACCCCTCTTATTTTTTCATCGTGTGCCAAAGCTCATGAGAGAATCTGGATCCATGTGGAGACACGGAGTCGGAAGTGTCAGCCGAGTGGCATGTTCTCACATGAGGCTCTCAATTGAACGAAACGTTGTTGAAATTTGTTGCTCATCCAAAAGACTGGTTGGGGTTAGGACGAGGACGATCGCGAGCTCTCATTGTTACCAAGGGATGCACCGATATCAGGTATCGGGCTTGAGTACTCGTACTCATAGAATGGCCACCGATACCAGAAACTTCTGACCGTCACCAATGTTCAAGAAAAACATACTGAGGAATACATACACACATGTTCAGTTAACCAGCACTTAGTCCTGCTCGGGGTTGCGGGGAGTGCTGGGGCCTATCCCGGCGGTTGTTGGGTGAAAGGCAGGAATGTTGTTCGGACATGTATCGGTATCGGTGAGTACTCAAATGCAAGTGCACTACTCATTTTGGAGAAGAAAAATTGTATTGTTGCGTCCCAATTGTTACCTTAATGAAACGTTGCCTGGTACAGTACCTTATGTGCCGAAAACATGGCACTGTGAGTGAAACCACATGAGGTACTATGTATACCTACCAAGTGACATCGAGAGAGTTGAACTTAAAGGAGTGCCACCCCATGGTTTAGCCTTCACCCAATCTGTCCTGATGTTTTAAGATGTAACATAACATAACATTTGGTTCCATTGAAAGCCTGATGCATCTACATGCAATGTAGGAGGGCAGCTGTAGTTCAGGTGGAGCAGAAGCAGTCAGGGAGGTGGGTCAGGTCAATAGATCAGGAACAGAAACCCACAGTAAAGCAGAAGATTCAGTGGCCTTCATAGAAGAACCTGAGACTTACTGAACAGTCACTATTTGCAACACTATTTCGTAGCGTGACTTGGTGAAGTGGCTCTGGGGTGTGTAACTGCCAAACATGTTCTGTCTTTGCAACTCTCTCACTGCTGCATGTTCCTCTGAAATGTTCATGTCTCGACTCACAGGACCATTTTCTTACGTTTCTTTGCTTTAATCCAGAGCGACACTCTGCTCCTGGATGACTTTGAAACTGCTCGGCTATTTATGAGCCACACTCGGTAAACATTTTCTCTCAGGACTTTCAGTTTCGCCTCTTTGTTTCAGCTGCCCCTGCTCCTTCTTTAACAGTTTTTCTTCCTTCAAGTCAGGCCTTAGATGAAGAAGTGGGCACTGACTACATTTGCCTTCCACTACGTTCACATTCGATGTTCCTTTCAATGAAGGATTGACTATGGGCTGAAATGTCCACGGCTGCATTTGCATTCAAAATGCCCTCCTGGCTTGCCAAGTGTCACCAGTACACATCGGATATTTGGCATTGCATCGGGAGTCAGAAACCAAATTTCACGTTTGAATATTCAGACCAGGGTCTGCTCCTAGGTTTCATCGCCACGTGCCGACGGCGCCAAATCTCCGGTCAGACGACGCAGAGAGCAGAGCACGCTGTCCAGACTCTTCAACCTGGTGAGCCCCTCCCATCACGTCTTCACTGTCAACCTCACTTTCAAACGCTGACTTTGCCATCCATGTTTAACGCTACAGTGATTCCGACCTCAGATATCAGTGAGTGAAGAACCAACCTGAACAACCACGTCATTTCATCATAATTTCGTGAAGAGATTTAAATCAGTCTCTCCAGGACGGCTTCACCCAAGTACTGATATACAGCACTACAACGCTGTCTGCGGCACTTGACCACCAACTGTTCTGAATGTTCCGCCGTGTTCTGTGCGTCCAACAATCAGCAGTGCGACTGAGGGTTTGAGACAATGATGGATCTTTCAAATTAATAGCCATGAAATCTTAAAAAGTACATGACCATGAAACATACAGAGGCGTCAAGAGATCGAAACTGAGGCGGAGGTGTGAAGTATCGAGTGCTGTTAAGTTAAATGGTCGAAACACGTGAGGGACTGATTTAGACTGGACAGAAACCACAAATTTCTGTTTTGCAGACAAGAACAGAAAAACAAAATCACATAGTTTTGATTTGTTTCTACGTTTTGGCCATTGCTGCGACTGACCCGGAAAGGCGAGCCTGAATAATGCAACATTATGGCGGCCACACTGCATCTATACTATGAGCTGATAAACAATCTTTTTAAAAAGGGAAAACTCCCACTAAACACAATGTACGTTTCCATGGTAGACTGGACTAGACCACACTCCAGTTTGTTCCAATGAGAAGCTAACTGATTCCACTTAAATCACGGAACGCTGCAGGAGTTCCTGGATTGTGTTTACGGATCTATTCATGAGCAAAGTATTACCGGAAATAATTGAGCTTTTTTTCAACTTGTAAACATAATTTTTTTTGTTATGTTTACAAGTTGATTTTTGTGTGTTTTGTTTCAAAACAGAAGAAAAAAAAATGAATGAACAAAAGGTACACGGATTGTTGATGAGGTTTCATAAAACAGTGTCGTGATTTCAGAGGCCAACAGATGGTAAAATGCTTGGACCTGAACAACTAATTCAATGAAACCTCACATCATTTCTAAGAGTGCCATCTAGTGGTCTCTGACGATCAGGACACTGTTTCATGACACCTCATCTACCCATCACTGGTGTGAACTCATTTGTTGGGCTGGACCACTTGTGAAAAATCCTTCAGCAAAGTAACTTTTTTTTTGTCTCTTTTAGGCTTAAAGGGGGGAAAAAGACGAAATATAGATGATGAAAAGACTCATCAAAAGAAAGAGAAATTCATTTGCTTCAAAATAAAAGTTTGCAGAAGCACAGACCAGTTCATTAATAACTTTGATCATTAAAAAAAACTTCAACATCAAATATTTAAAAACTGGGCCAAAATATTCGAGAGGCACTGCTCAATGAAGGACGTCAGGTTCTCAGCTCAAATATTATTTTTGTTGACAGTGCAGTGAACGCACTGGAGTTCGAGACTGACTTCACAACTTCCAACAAACTAGACCAATCTTCTACATCTAGTCCTGTTGAACCAGTCACTACACCTCCTGTGTCTAGTTAGCAGTTAGAATTAGCTCACGCTGGTTTCACTACACAGAGGTGACCAACAACATTTCACCACTGACTGCGATGTCGTCTATCCAGGGAGAAACCAAGTCCCGCCCACCTCCCAAGCGCTGGAGCACCATCTTCTGAGCACCGCACCGAGGACCCTCCACCAGATACGACCCAACAGGAAGCAGCAGATTCGGACTCACAACCTCCAGAAATGTTAACCAACTAACACTTGTGAACATTTGGCCTGAAGGTGCTTGTCAGTCCGTCTTTTAATCTGTGAATCTTGTGTATCTGTGAATCTTGTGAATATCTTAATTTAAAACTTGACAGAGTCTGTTGCTCCTCCCTGTTTGGTGTTATATATTTATATATATATATATATATTTATATATGTCGGGACTCACCCAACATCCACTGAGAAATGCATGTTTGATGCCAACATACAAGTCAGATTAACTCATGTATTCAACAGATTGTTTTGACATGTGGTGAGCGAAGAGCAGAGCGCCCTTGGATTGCACTGTACCGAGATATTGAAGACTAATGTGTGAAGAGTTTTATACATATTTTAAATGAAGAGAGGAAGATGAAAGCTGTGAGAGACGAAGGAGGGATAGAAAGTAGAAGGCAGGTAAGAAAGATGGACGACGATTCGTAGTGCTGAAAGGCAGAAGGACCAGCGGGATGGACTTCTCTTCTCATCATTCCTTTAACAAGAAGCCAGAAACTTAGTGGCGTTTTCATGTGTCGTGCACTGACCAAGAGATGTCTGATCTTTAATGTGTTTTCCTGGGACAGTCTAACTGGAAATAAACTTTTTGGTAGCCAATTCTCTCTCTTCTCGCTTTAGTTTTCCTGGATTGGTTTGAAAGTCTGCCTCACTCATGGGTGATGGCAGAACCAGGTGGGTACCAGAAAAAAAGCAGTGGACGTCTGAGGTTACTGTAAACTACAATGTAAAGCAGAGCTGAATAAAGGCAGAATAAATCCATCAACCTGATCCAGCCAATCGGAAAGTGTCCGGAGACGATCCAAGATTCAGTCCATATTTAGAGAATCCCAGACTGATCTGGCTAACTGGCAACCAAAGTTTCCCACAGACGTCTGACAACAAGCCTGCACGACAGACAACGAAGCACAAAAATACACAGTTGTACACACAGATCCTTTAATATCACAAAACACTGATGTGCAAAGTGCAGGTTTATACATTCATGGCACTTCCACACCACCACTGGACCAAATCTTGGACTGGCGCAAATGAAAGTGGGATTAATCTCTTCACAAACTAAACACATGAAAATGTAAAAATAAAAAAAAGTGCCTGAAATACACAACGTGCTTGAGAGCAAAACTATAACATGACTCAACATATCAAAGGGTTAGAAGAGTGCAGCTTGCATTTTGGAATCAACTCAGTGAAACTCAAGAACGTGGAGGGATGAAACCACTCATACTGTTCAGACATATGAACTTCTTTGTGCCATATTTAGCAACGCAAAAATGACACCGGCCCGAGCCATTTTCATGGCACACAGTGCAGCCTTTTCGTCTCCAATGAGACACACCCAGTATTTTTCAACAAGAATCTTCAGTCTTATAAATGCAATCTTATTTCTCCCACGAGTACCTTTCATCTTGCTCTTTCATACAATACACCTGTGAGCTTCTGCCACTGTGCAAGCTTTTTGTTGTCACTAGCAAACAAGAGGCCTAGTCATGCTAGTCTTCTGAAAGCATTGACCCGGGACTTGAGTTGGGTGAGCGTGCGATGGAGGAAATAACAGTTTGAAATAAGTAGTCAGGTCCCAGTGTTTGGGGAAAAAAGCAGCTCTATGGAAGAACACTGTACCGTTTTTTGCTGCATCAGCGAGTGTTAGATGGCGCCCTGTGGGTCTCGCTCAGGCATTTGTTTTAGCTCTTACTCGACTGATAAACATCTGCATGATGTTCACTATTCTGTCAATGGAGGAGGCTGGTCATAACAACATATATACAGTATGTCTCCATTGAGCCACGGCCATTATGTCACCGTATGAAAGGTATAACTTGTGTCCGCCGTCTTCCTTTTTGTAACATGAGTGGATCACAAAACAACAACTCTGCCGAGAGGCGTTGTGTGACTGTTGAAAAATTGGGAAACAGTCCAGAGAGCAGCAAGGAAAGTGGCACCTGAGCCCTTAGCGTGAGCGCCTCCTAGTCCTAGAAAATGGATCAGCATCACTCATGTTTCATTCCAAACTCAATGAAAATGAAGGTGAGATCAGACTTGTAGCTTCAGACTCCTGTAACTTCTGCTGTGATGTTTCAATTTGTGCAGAAGCTCTCGTTGGCTTCCTCTTTGAAAACATGAGGCCCCACGTTCTGCGACTGAGTTCTGAGCTCGTCCACGATCCCCGACACGCCTGACAGCAGCCCGCCCATCGCCTCCTCCATCTCGCCTTGAAAGTCCACCTCTTCCACTTTCACTTGCCCCCCCATGGCGAGGAACGCTCCTTCGTCCTCGAAGCCGTAGCCGTAGCCACTCTCCTCCTCGGTGGGCGCGGAGGCCGCGTGGCTGCTGTTGGGCCCAGCGGCTTGTCGCTGGCATCTGGCCTGGTGCCTGAGGAAACTGTCCCTCCAGATGACCTTCTTTCCACACAGGCCGCACTCGTAGGGCCGCAGCCCCCCGTGTGTCTTCAGGTGCTTGGTGAGGTGGTGCTTCATCTTGAAGGACTTGGTGCACACAGGGCAGACAAACGGTCTGAGATTGAGGTGCTGCATCTTCACATGACGGTCCCGCATGCTCTTCAGGGTGTACGCCTTCCCGCAGTGGCAGAAGTGGACCTTGCCTGAGTAGGCGGGGCCGGCCAAGTTGACCGAGGATGAGGAGGATGGAGTCGGAGGTGAAGATGATGGCGGGAAGGCAGCAGAGGCGGGGGACAAATGGCGGCTGTGCGTGGGTGTGAGTGACCCTCCTGGTGTGCTGCTGTTAGAGGGCCAGTTCCCCTCTGAGCCGCCGATGACCACATCAGGTGACTCTGGCACCAGAGGCCTCTGGGAGACTTGTCCAGTTCCATCTTCTATCTCATCATATGTGTCTCCGCTAAAAGTCTCGTCCGGGAAACATTCAAAGTCCTCCTCATTGTCCTCATCATCATCATCCTTTCCTGCTTCTCCCTCCCGTGTCCTGGGGTCCTGCTGAGGCCAGGGGACACTGTGCCACTGGCCCCGTGCTGAGGCTGGACTCTGGGCTCCGTCACTTTTCTGTCCATCCACAGGAGGTTTGTTTCCAGGCAAGTTTCTCTGAAACTTCTCTTTGCCCTCCTCCACATTGCTCTTGTTTGCAGCGTGACGCTCAACATTGTTGGTCACCATGGTGTGGAGGTCTGCAGCAGACAACACACATAGATACATAACATGGTGGATCGGGGAGTCATATCAATCAGCAGAAATGGATGAAAGGAGGTAAAGAGGAGAGTGCAGGCAGGGTGAAGCAGATGGAGAACAAATGGGAAATCTGCAAAAGTGAAAGGGATGTTGTATGGGACCATGGTGGTGTCTTCTATGATGGATTGTTCAGAGACTCAGGAGACAGAGATGAAGCTACTGAGGTTCTCAATGGGAGTGAAGACAAGAAGAAGACAAGATCAAAGGTGAGTGTGAACATCAGACCCAGGTTTTCTGACGCTACTATTAGATGCTGATCTACCTTTTCAGCAACTCTGTTGAAAAGTTACGCTTGTCCTGAGGTTTTGCAAAATAATGATCATTACATTTACTCATCCATGAACAATCCAGGGAGCCTCTACCAACTGGTGCTGTCCACAGAAGGACCACATGTAGGTTACCACATGTAGCACCAGTGGTCAGTGGCGATAGATGACATGACTTCACACAACCTAAAGACAAATCTTTCTAAAACAACAATTTGATGGCCTGATGACTTCATTTGTCTATTGTGTTCTGTAAAATGAAGCTTTTGTTGACTCACCACAATGACTTGTCTGTGACAAGGCACCCTTCTTCTCGGCCACCTCCTCTCCGACGCCCTCATCAGCCTCGATCTCTCTTCTCTCATTCCTCCTCTTCTCTTCACTTCCTCTGTTCTTCTCTGTGCTCTGTGGCGCCCCCCGCTGCTGCAGCTTTAAATTCTGCTTAACTGCCTCGCTGGTATGAAAGTCACTGTGCTGCCCAGCTCCATCTAGAGGGCCATTTTTGGTGTGTTTTGGGACCCATGACTCTTCACAGCTGCTGTAGTCAGCCTCTTGGTAGCCAGGGAGCGGGTCCAACTGAGAGTCAGCCGAGTGCAGGGCTGAAGAGGGTCGCTGACGCTCCCACCGGGGAAACTGTTGTGGGCGTCTCCAAGTCGCTAATGGAGGCAACACATCCGGCTTCTTCTCCTTCTTCCGTCCCTCTCTTTCCAAGTATAAGCAGTCGGTGCTGCTGGGGGACTGTTGCCGGGAGGCGCTGCCAGTGTGGTTTGCTGCGGCAGCGGCTTCCATGGGAGCCCCTTCTGTCGAGGGCCGGGCCCTTTTCAAGATGTCGGTGCATTTGTCCACTATGTGCCACATCTGGAGGAAACTGGCCACAGTGACATAGTTCACAATGTCATCCTGCACGATGCTCAGCTGGCCAGTGTAGGCCGAGCTGAGGACGCTCTCAAAGGCCACAGGGTCCAGCACAGAGGGGAGGGAGACTGTGGTCACATTTTTTAGCAGCACCTACGTGAAAACAAGACAATAAACGGTTAGAGCAAGAGTGACACGTTAACTATGTTGTGGTGATATGATTTTGGGCAGAATTATCATGCATTTATTTACTCACCTGGTCATGAAAATAAGGAGAGGAGGCAGCGAGCACACAGCGGTGAGCCCGGAACACTTGACCTTGCACCTGAATAGACAGGTCACAGAGCTTTCCTTCTTCACGCTGTCGGTTCAGGTTGTCCAAGACGGAGGCACGAGCAGCTGGGAAACACACTTGGACGGTCAACCCAGCAGGGGTCACAGGAACACTGCAGCTTGACTCCATGACTCATGCACACCTATACACCTATGGGGAAAAAATAGACATGAAAATGGAAATGATAACGATGAAAACGAAATAAGTATGCATGATAAGACAGTGTATAATAATAGAAAAGTAATGTTCCTCATCAGAACATCTGGAACTGTACTTCACAGTTCAAAGAGAACAACAAACATGACGTGTCATTCATTGAAGTTTGCACTAACACATTACATTACATTCATATTAGCTTCCTCGGCCGGAGATTTAGAACCAGAATGTCGTTATTCGCATGAGTTATCGTCACACTAGGTAGCATTAGCTCGATAACAATTAGCTTAGCTTCGTAACCTTGATGACGTTCTGTTGCTCTTCAGTCGTGTGTAGCCACTTGTGCTCGCGGACACATGTTACCGACCTAAGTCCTTAAACAGCCCTTTTTTGTAGCCTCTAGAAAAACGAAGTTAGCGAACACGGCTAACTGCAGCTAGCTCTTCCCTCCCGACGCTGCTCCCGCGACATCTGCGTAAAGAAACAGCGTGCAGGTAATTTTACCACCATGTGTTGTTAAGGACAAAAACGGAATATCGGTCTGCGCGACCTTAATGTATTTGAGGCAACAAATAATGCATATGTTTTATTTATTTGTTTAATATGACAGGCGCTTCTTCTTTTGCAAGTTATCAGGGTGCATGCAACGCGGCACGACGGTGCATACTGCCACCTACCGTACGACACGAGGTTTTTGTTTATTTATTTTTTCTTCTGGAATTATGTGAAACTTTCTTCGCCCTTCATCAAACTCGCAAGTCGTTGGGCTTTTCTTGACCCGTGAATAACTTTATCTTATAGGCATTAAACGTCTTGGATGACGATTTCAGCTCGCAAATACGATGTAGTTCCACAAACTGTTGTTTTTCTCACAAAGCTTTGCATCTTCAAACCGCAGAAACAACTGTGGCTTTCACCACATTTCTCCCAAGCTGCAAAAAATATTCTTACAATTATTCAAAAAAATGAAAATACACTGAATAACTGATAATTGATTGCTCAATGTTTATTTTATAGCACCTTTATTATAGCTTTTTAAAAGGCCACCCAAGTCACTTCACTGTGAAAATGAAACATATAATTTATATATTTACGTAAAACAGAATTTCCGGTAAGGCAGGAATTCATCCCAAAAAACTTCCCTAAACACACTGATGGAACATAGAAATTCCTGGTACGCTGATATTTCACTCATTTTACCGATTGACTCCGGAGTAAATACGCTGATACAGAAAATACTCGCAGAAGACTCAGGCTATGCATAAACAAAGAACTAAATGGAGAGAATTAGCAGAATAAAATGCAGAACAATTATCGAAAATAGGGATCAAGTGGAGGCAAAAATAACTAGAAGAGCAGCGCGAGCCCTTTAGTAATAAGCAAACACCTAATACGGAGCGGATTCCAAAAAATACCCACGTGACTGCCGAAACCCGGGATCGAACCAGGGACCTTTAGATCTTCAGTCTAACGCTCTCCCAACTGAGCTATTTCGGCACGCGCCCTTCAGTAACCGCTCGTGAAGTTGGTGAACTACATCACTAGACCCTCCAAGTCCGCTCTAATTTACAATTGACTATTTGCTTATTTTAAATATAGCAGCTGATGTCAGGGGTGTTTCAACATCCGTTCAAGTCGACAAAGAGTCGGTTGTCGAGTTTAAATGCCTTGATTTCTGGCTTGGCACCTCTGGCTCCGGTCGGTTGCAGAGCTTGTCTCGATTCTACAAAGCTCTCGTCCAGCCAACAACTAACCCTGAAACCGGACTGGTGTTGAGTTCCACGGGGGCGAGTCAGCGTCAACACACACGCACTTGTACTTCTATCATAGTGAGGACACTCAAAAACAAAAAAAAAAACTTCTTGATCCTGAAACTGAGGCTAAAAGTGATGTCCTCACAAGTGGGCGAGTTTCCAAAATGTATCCTCGCAAGTACAGATAAACCAGGTGCACACACGCACAACAAACATAATATGACCAACAAAAACATGTGAACAGGATCAATCTGTGATCAACATGGAAGCAAATATAATACAAATAAAGACGATTAAATATATGTTTAAGTCATAAAAATAACAATAACGCACTATTGTTTGTGTGTAATGCCAGCAACTATCACATTTGGCTGTGTGACTCCAGTTCGTGATCGTCTGAAATAAACAAAAACAAAGCATCAGAGAGCATCGCTGCGTCACCACGGTTCTTAAAGGGCCCGCTCACCTTTAATATCGGTTATTTCCGTGACAAATGACCGCAAATCCCTGACATCGGAAGCAGGAAGTATCAGATGAAGCGTAGCGGAGTCTGACTCATTCTTTTTTGGGGGGTTTTGCGCCATCAACACACAGGCAGAGTCACACGCGCGCACGCTCGCTCGCGCGCGCTCACACGCGCAGGTCATTTTACCGCAGTGCAGCCGCAGCATCCCCAGCTACAGCGGCGCTGCTGTGGCGCAGCAGAAACGCGGACCTGCCTCCCACATCTGTCCTCGCTGGCGCGGATTATATGTCTCTCTGCGTCTTATGCAATGACACCGCGGCCGGATCTGGAGCCATCAAATAGCTCAGAACATTCCGGTCCAGAGGGGAAGGTTGCGGGAAGGCGGAGGCCTGTGACCGCGTCTGATGTGGTGTAGCCCGTGAACAGGTAGCCTTTGACTCCATGCTCCTATATGCAAAAGTGGGATGTAGTCAGTAGCTGTCATGTCGCAAATCATCTCGTCGAGGTGGCTGTGAAGCGCTCATCGTAGTCTCAGGGAAACCATCGTCTCAGGCTCATTCAAAACAAAGAGGCTCTTCTCGCATCAGCGCTCATTCATGGCAATAAACCACAGGAAGCTGCTGTGAAGCCAAAGACTCCAGGGTTGTTTGGAAGCAGATCTCCTTGATGTCTGCTCGGTGTGTAGCTGCCAGCTGACGGTGGAAGGCCACACCTTTGACTTTTCAGAGACATTATTGAGGAGCAACTAGAAGCATCTTCCAGCCAGGACCAACAATCTTGAAGACATGACACCGGTTCATCTGCTGCTCCTCTGCTTCAGCTGTGGCCTGCTGGGTGAGTTCTGAAGCTTCTCCTCAGTGATAAATGAATGAGTCCAAACATGAGTCAGCGTGATGGGGACCGTCGCGTGGCCCCCGGCGAGGTCAGTCTACCTCCTGCGGTTCTGGATTCATATTATATATATATCTCTCCTGTCGTTATCAGTTTATTTATTGATTTATTGCTCCGGTTTACGGCGTGTTTATATTGTTTTTGTTAGTCACAGATCAACTGTCAAGTTTCTCTAAGTCAGTTTTTACTAATGGAAAAAAAAAGACATATTACTGCATAAATTGGAGGATAAAATATATATCTGCATCATGTGAAACATTTATAAAACTGGGTGAACACCGATTGGGAAAACCACATTTAATCCAATTTTTAGTTATGATTATTAAGACATTTTGAAAAAAAAAACACTTGCCACTAACTATTCCCAGTTGTCAGGGTGTTATATCGTAGATAATTCAAATGCATTGATCAGATGTATTAATAAATAGCCAGTTGTATATTTATTAAGTTTTTTTTAAATAAAGACAAATACAGCTAGAAAAATAACTATTGTTTGAGCACACATGATTATAGATGTATTTTATCTTTTTTTTTAATTATATTAATCACAATTTTGTTATATTTTCTCTATTCATTTGTTTAGATATCACAGCAGTTTTAAATCTGGGATATTATTATTATTACTATTATAACTGGTAGTAGCATTGTATACATTTTTTATTTTTCAAAGATTAAAAACAAAAAAAAAATTAGTGGTGGAGACACTTGTTTAAATTGCTTCGTAGTTTGCAGCAGCGCTAGCCTGAAGAGACAACGGAAAACCTGGTACCATAAACCTTCACACACGACGAGAAGCACTTCAAAAGCAGAATTGTTGACCAATAGCAGAAGTTAAATACAAAAAACACGGCTATGACGTGGCGCTTTCTTTAATCACTCACACCTGAAAGTTGTGTACTTTGTTGACAGAGAAACATTTAAAATGAAGTTGTGATAGTTTTTTAGCATTAGCATGTGTTTTAGTACATGCTAATCTAGCTTTTAGCTAGCAGAAAAGCGGCCTGTCCTTTAACTGAAAATGGGACGCCCTTATTTTAGGCAGGACACTGAAGGAACAGCCTATTTTTCCTCCACTGTTTTCCATGGTAACGCTGCAGAATGGAATAATAAAAAAAAACTGCTGACTCACGGCCTGCTAGCAGTCACTTTGCCGCCCGTCGCCGTGTTGTTTTGCCGATCAAATCACAAGAGCTGCATGTTATTGGTTAGAAACCTGTCTATGAAAACTTCCGAGCTATGTCCGGTCATCTAATGGTTCCCTGTGGTCAGTGACCCGGAGCGATGGGGCGTGTGCAGAGGTGGACTCTGACACGGAGGCGGTCGCCGGGAAAGGCTTTAAGATGGGCTGCATCTCCTGCAAGAAGAGGAGCGAGGTGAAGGCAACCGCCACAGTGGAGTGGTACTTCAAGGCCAAAGGAGAAGTGGACTTTGTTCAGGTGAGGGGAACTGGGAACTTGTTTAGCCAGTCTGCTGCTAGCTAACTAGCTAACCCCTGTGCTGGTGCCGTCAGATCTACACCTACATCGAGGGCCGTCCCTCTATCGAGCACGACCAGTTCATAGACCGCCTGGACTGGAACGGCAGCAAGAGGAGCAACGACATCCAGGACGCGTCCATCTACCTAAGCAACGTCACCTTCAACGACTCAGGCACATACCGCTGCTTCTTCCACCGCAACCTGGTCTACGAAAACTACGAGTACAACACGGAGGTCAGCAAGGTGGTCCACCTCCACGTGGTGGGCAAAGGTACGAAGGATGTTCAGAGGGGAAGTGGAGCGGCGATAAATCCTGAGCTGATTCGAGTCTCTCTGTCGCCTCAGCCACCAGAGGAACGGCGTCCATCGTGTCCGAGGTGATGATGTACGTGTCCATCATCGGCCTCCAGGTCTGGCTCCTCATCGAGATGATCTACTGCTACAGGAAGATCGCAGCCGCCGGAGAAGAAGCTCTACGAGAAGCCGCGTAAATACACACACATTAGCAGCGTTCTGTGTTGACCCTCGAGGTCAGTCAGGAAGCGGTTCCTAGTCATTCATATTAGTTTAGAGTGGTCATAAAGTGACCCTGCTATTACACCAGTGTGTATGTGTTTTTGAGTTGATCTTCCTGTGCACACACTAGTGCCAGAAACCACACAACAGGTACAGGTCTAGACTCTTAAATGAAGACCAGGAGAGTTTCCAAGTGGAGCTGCTGATCTGGGATCTAGTCAGGACTATCTAAATGCCTCCCTACTGAGATGTTCTGGGCGACTAGGAGTGGACCTGGGGCTGAGCCAAGGCCAGATCTGACCTCTACTTTTTTGTCAAAATACACTTCCTAGATGAGAGAAACTCAGGGCTCATACTCCTCCTTCATTCGGGCCCCTCCATCAATCCAAAGTCCAAGGCTGTTTGGCCCCGGAACAGGAGTCAATACGGAGCAATAACATATTTCATTCAAGCGAAACCTCCACTGACGCACTTCAAACATGTCTCCTCTGTCTCTCCCTCCACCCTCCTTCCTGTCTCCATTTGTGTGTCACTTTTCATGTATCTGTGGTGATTTCACGCCGTGTGTCTTGTCATCCTTCCTTTCAGTAAAAACCAAAACCTTCCACCTGTAAGTCCAAAAACACCTATCCTGACCTCTCATCCTCAAACATCCACCTTGAGACGAGCATCCGAATGTCTCCTCGTGACCTTTGTTTTGCTCTTCTCCTCCTGCAGAAATGCTGAATATTTAGCGATCGCCTCAGAAAGTAAAGACAACTGTGCGGGAGTGCAGGTCGGCGAATAGTCAAGGTGTGTCACCATTTCCACTTTCCTTCCTGTCATTGGATTTGCTTAATTTAAAATCTGTTTTGTTTATAAAATATTTATCTATGTCATGTGAGACACTTCACAATGATAAACTGGGAGAACATGCATTGGGAAATTTTGTGTTATGATTATTTGATACTGGAACATACTTGAAACTTGAACAAGTGATCTTGCAAGAAAAAAAAATCCCAGTTGTCAGGGTGTTATGATATCGAAGCTAATTCATGTCATATATATATATTTTTTTTTTTTGGATGAAGATATTGTTTGAGATGTCTTGAGATGATTATTGTGTTTGGTCAATGTAAAAAATAAATAAATAATAAATTAATTCATTAATAAAATAAAAAAATTAAAATGTTTTGGAGGAACAAACATAAATAATATGAGCTAAAATGAGGCAATGATGTATCCTATATTTTCAATTTTATTTTTCAATATTTTCAATATTTCAATATTTATTTTCATGCACAATAAAGCTCATTTAGATTCATTGTTTGAGATGTAAAAAAAAACATTTTTTATTTAAATTACCTAAAAAATTGACATGATTTTCATTGATGCCAATTTTATTTAACAAAAATGATCTTGAATGTTGATCTTTAAAATTCATCAGTTTTTCTATGTAACATATTGAATCCCAGGGAGCATTTCACCCGTCCTTCAATCATAGGCTCAAATAATCTTCAAAACCACAATATGAGTCGGTTGTGTGACTCATGAAGGTTTCACCTGTCTGAGAAGGCAGCAGCAGCAGGAGAGTCACCAGACTGAACCCGATGAGGCTACTATTGGTTTTAACTCTCCCAGTCTGTCCAATAAATACTGCGATTTCAAGTTCAATGTCCTTAAAATTAAACCTCAAAAATCATATTTTCTGTCCATTTGCCAGGCCTTTTCTACGGAGCCCCCATTTCTCTTCGAACTGCATGAAACCAACTTTGGAGACCAACGTCTTGAAGTCAGTACTTTCCTTCCCCGCTGACGGGTGTCTCCAGTATGAACCAGTATGAAGCCAGCGCATGGAACCAGCTGTACATAGTTCCTGTGTGCAAACGATCAGCATGTTCTGCACTCACTCGATATGCATTGATGAGCCACATTGTCACGAGCACCAACTGTACATACACTCCTTGTTTTGGACGGTCAGTCATAAGCTCACCCGCAGAAGAGAGATTTTTAATAAGACATCAGCACCTCCTGTACAAATCATCACGCACAGGCACACTGTTTATACCATAGACTGTGGTGATAGAGCGGAGCAGAGGTTTCCTGTTACCCAGGTAGAGTTATGGAGAATGTGCAATTTTAAAAAATAAAAACTCAAACACTGACGGTGATGTTTGCTTTATTGGACCCAGGAGGGGCCTAGGGTTGGGTTGCTACAGCTGCAAGACGCAGTCGGTGCCGGGATACTGGGGCAGGTTGAGACTGTACTTCCTCTCTAGGCTGGGGGGAACAAAACGGCCGCCCAGGAAGTGGTACCGTCCACGGAAGAGAGAGGCTGACTTCTTGGGGGCAGTCAGAGAGATGAGCATGTCAGGCTGGAGTCCATCTGAGCTGCCTTGCTCCACATCCCAACCTTCACACACCAGTGAGAAAAGCAAAGGTTGGTAGGTAGTCAACAACATCGTCTTTGTCCTTTCAATTTCCTCCTCTACTTTTCAGATTGTGTTCAGGGTACTACAGTGAATTACCCTCTGTAGGTTTTTGGACTGTGGGAGGAAACCTGAGTAACAATGAAAAGGTTCTCAGTTGCCACAAACATGAAAAATGAACACTGCAGTTGATCATGAGCGATACTTCTGACAACCCAAATCACAATGACCTTCAGCCAGTTGCCACAAATAGAAAGAAGCCAAAACTCACTCTGACCAAATCATGGACTGAAGAGAAGTCTTTCAGTAGAGATGCACTTTTAGTGGCACACACGCGTGATGGTCCACAATTCATGAAGGAATTATGAGTATTTTAATGTTTACAACATGTAAAAGTGGAGCAAATGTTTTCAATAAAGAGTTTTTAATAAAGATTAATAGATCATTTTAATTTAAAAAAGTATATATATATATACACTAACTTTGGAATAAGTCACTTTTATACTTTAAATACTGTATTTAATATAGGGCTGTAACGACTAGTCCACAGTGGACTATCATCAGCTATCGGATTTGTCGCCAACCAGTTCATTGGTCGACGAGTCCTCATTATTCTCTTCGCACAATCCACTGAAAGAGGAGAAATGGCTGAGGCTAAGGCTAAGTGACCATCGCAACCTGAAACATGGAAGGTATGAGACCTTTTCACATTGGACACTCAACATCTTGGCAGTTAAAATCCAAATATCACATTTCAAAACAAACTGTACACCATTTATTATTTACATTTGCTGTTGCTATATATATATTATATATATATATATTTATAACAATAGAATCAGATGTGTACTGTGTAATGTACATAACACCCCACCCCACGTTGCGCCATGACATTGTATATTTGTAAATATGAGACGATGACTACCTGTTTGCACTGACCAATACTTATTTCTGTTTTTGCACTAACAACTTAAGTGCTCCTGTAACGGTAAATTTCTCCGTTGTGAGATCAATAAATCTTATCTTGCTGTAGTCGTCTGTATAAGTCTTATGCTGACTAGTCGACAAGATAAGTTAGCTGCAGACCTAATTTAATATATTGTGTATTCATGACAAAACACTTTCATATCTGTCATGTTACGAAAAAACAACAAAGCGAGACGTAAGCACAGACCTTTCGTTGACTCAACAATATTCATTCATGAAAACCAAAATGTCTTATGAAGCGACTGAATTTCATAGTCTCATCACTGTCATTTCTAACATCCCAAGTGTTAAACTTTCACATCTGTATACAGTAAGTTCATCAGCAGAAATCTACTTTCAGAGAGTACTTTCAGAGCCATGGATGTTGTAGGATGTACGTGCGTCAGCAGCGAGGCGTCTCACCTGATGGGATGTCGATGCTGGCGATGGGCACCGTGGTCTTCTTCAGGGCATCTATGATGGCACCAAATGGTTCTCGTACCGCCCCTTTGAAACTGAAGCCGAAAACGGCGTCTATTACCAGGTTGTAGGCCTCGTCGATGACTCGAGCCTGGTGAGGAAACCGGTTTTACTGAGATTGGAAGCCATGACCGTCGGGACCACTGACCTCAGGCGTCTCAGTCAGGAAGGGGATCTCCATCTTCTCACACTGTGTGGTCAGACCCTGGAACAGCGGCTTGTTGGGTCTTTTCGGGTACAGAATGGTGGGTTCGTAACCCTGGAAAATGCAATCGTGCGTGAGACTGGTTTTGAATGAATGAGTTGTATCAGTGCATGTGAATGTGTTTATCTTTACATCCACACTAACCCTAACCCGAACATGAAGGACCTCAGTGTGAATACAGAATGCAGAAATAGTGCAGAAAGTTTGTGCAGGAACCATGAAAAACAGCATCTTACGAAGAGTTTGAGGTGTCGGGCGCAGACCAGACCGTCGCCCCCGTTGTTCCCGGGTCCACAGATCACCAGCAATGTGGGTCTCTGTTTGACCAGCGAGGTCAGCGGGTACGCCTGCCCAACACAGACCACATCCACACTTGGTAGTTGATAACAGCCATGAGGGCAGCTCCGCTTCTCACCCTGGTGACCGCAGTGGCGCAGCTAAGACCAGCCAGCTCCATCAGCTGGTCCACACTGAAGCCGTACTCACTGAAGAGCTCCTCGTCGATGCGCTGGGCCTCCTCCTGCCTGTCAGAACGTGAGACACCAAACCTGCTGGAGCTCATGACTTGAAACCATCTTACCCGAGATACTTGATGGGATGAGACATGCTGGACACTGATCTGCTGCTGATACACTCTCTCTGGTGGTTGTTAGCCAGTGAAGCAGAGCATTTCCCAGCTAGGCCTAAGACTGACACGGCCCGTGAGGTCACCAGGACGCCAAACAGCGTGCGCACACTCAACATTCAGCTGGTCCGAGGTCCTGCAACAATGGAGGAATAATGTGATCGTTTGGTACTAACCACTTGCACAGGCTCAATCCAACCTCGGTTTCCATATACAGACAATAATAGATCACAATTGTCATCTGCTCAATGAATGACAGGAAATCCACGCAATGCAATTGACATTGATTGAAATTAAGTACAGCTTTGTTTTGCTTTTAAAAATGTACTTCAAAATAAGAAAAAAGAAAAATATTAAAATAATATAAAAATATAAATATAAAAATAATGGAGTTTGTAATGATAGAATAAATGTCCCAAAAGAAAAATTACAATATTTATCGGGGTGGTTCGTCAAAATCCAATGAATTCACCAGAATACCATCCATTCGCTTGAAGCAATACTAATACCGAGTCCAAACATCTACAGTGTGTAGTCTGAGACATTCATTATTTAAATTGTGAACAAATACATCTTAAGTGTCATCTACTTGGACAAATTCAAAGTTATAAGCTCATTTGTGATAACGCAAACCTGAGTCATTGTCGCGTCGAGCAGTTATAAAAGATCATTATTTTAAACGTTGCGAAAAAAAGGGGGAAATGAGCGTATATTTAGTTTCACTTGAGAATATTTACGTAAAACAACTTACAGTGGAGTAGCAGGACAGAGAAGATCGGTGACCTCACTGCTGCAACAACTTCCGGGTTTAAACAGGAAAAACAGTAGCGCAATCAGTATTTCAAAATAAATGCATTGCGCGGCGCGATTTTTCAAAACGTTTTTGCGCGTTTCCTCTAGTTTGAGAGTGCGCGAGACTACCTTATTACTCTCCTCCTTGAAAACCCAAAATATATTTGCGTAAACCGGACCTTCCTGGATTTTTTTCATGCTGTGTGTTTGAGGCAAATTATCATTCTCTTTTCATGCCGGTCGGTGAGTTTTCGTGGTGTTATTGAACGCACCATAGAAGTTCTGACGGTACTTTAATATATCATATGTGACGCGATGCAGTGAGAGACAGGTTGCCTGTTTTTCTTTCTCATGTTTTCCCCAGCCTTCACCTGATCCCTGTCCATCTATGTGTCTAAACGTCAGAAGGTGCGTTTAGAGATACTGTTCTGACGCCTAATATTGTTTAACGTGTACTGGTTTGGCTGTCTTTTATTGGTGTCTTGCTAATGCCACTACACCAGTGACATATAGTGATGATTATATACTTTAGTAGCAAAATAACTACTTATTACAATTTCTATCATTCATGGTATTTGCCATACTGATCGCTGCTATTACACACTACAGACAATAAATCCGTTCTAAACTGTTGTTTTGTTTTAACAGTAAGCATTTCCACTTCACGACACCTTGTGAGATTTACTGTCTTTTGCTCTTCCAATGTTAGTTTTTATTTTGTGTTTACGGTGATTAAGCTGTGATTATTCCATTCTATTCCATTCCGTACAAGTCAAATCAGAAGAAACAATACATGAAACACACCTCTGGAAGAAGAATTTTATTGAGATTAGGAAAAAAATAGCAATTGGTTACCAACAGTCGACTTTCTTGTGGGTACATAGTACAGGAAAAACGCTCCCTTGTCAATATGAACTTTAAAAAAACAAGTGTTTTATTTTTTAAAAATGCCTAAATGTTTTAAAAAAAACTCATACATCATAAAGAATGAACAAATGTACGTCATAAACATGCATAAATAACTGAAAAAAAATAATCATTGTTTACATCAAAATCCTTTTTGGATTAAAAAGGCTCTGACAGACTTCCAATGGCGTCACACAGATCCTCACATGATCGGACAGTTCTCCATCCGGGTCCCACTCTGTTGAAAGAGATCAAGAGTGACGATCACATCGGACATGGCAGGACACTGTTGGGGGTCCTTCGGCTCACCTTGCGTGGGGTGCTGGTGCTGAACACGTAGGAGTGTGGCAGTAGACCCTCAGAGAGCCCGCCACTACGGAAAGAGCGTGAAGCCGAAGTAACGGAGCAGTGGCCCGACTTTTCTGAGGGAAGGCCGCAAGATCCGCATGTGACGGTCCGACTCCGCAGGTTGTACTCGCCGTCTCCACAGGTGCTGTGGGCCACCTGCTATGGGGAAGACACTTGTAGAACCCATTGCATCGTTGAAGTTTGATGGACTATGCAACTGAGTTACCATGTCATCATCGTCCTCCTCAAAGTGAGTGCGAGTGACTCTTCTCATCGCCATTTCCTGATTGACAAAAAAAGGAAATTATGAGGTGTTCACAACCTAGTCCTCCTCAAAACAAGACCTAAAAAGTCCCAGTGTGACGCCGCAATGCTGCACACCTCCCTCTTTGAGCTAACCTAAGGGCATGCAACTGAAGGAACTTAAACCAATGCCCAGTTTACTTTTGCTATCACATCTGACCTCACGTTCAGATGCAAGGCTGAAAGTGATACGATTTTCTGTTTGCTGGACCCTGTTTCCTGTGTGTATTCTTCTGTCTGTTGTGACCGCCCAACTTTTCTGCTCTCAAGTGTAGACTCTGCTTCATTACCTCTCCAGCAGCGCTGACCAAGGTGGTCTGGAATTGCTCTCCAGTGCCCCAGATAGGCTGAGTTTTCCACAGCAAATCACTGGGTGGATTGTGTGTCCCACCAGATCCAGCGGCCCAGATCTGCTCACCAAGAAAACACCAAGTTAGGGGGTTTAACCGTTGTGGATTTCAAACCGCGATCTCACCGTGACTCTCTGTCCAGCCTTCAGGACAAATTTAGCCGGGAACTTGAATGAGATGGCAGCACCGGATCCCACCTGGCGCCTCAGCTGCCAGTTCCCCAGGTTCTGATCCTGCGGACGCCTGTGTTAGACAACATGTCGGACTGTTGACGGACACTTACTCCTTCACTTACTTCATCAGCTTTGTTGCTAAGTCGGACGTATTTCCCGTCCAGGTCCACCTCATCCACGGTGACCCGCCCGCTGGCGGAGGCCTGCTGGGTGATGCGAGTGCGAGCGATGGCTCCGCCTGCAAAGCTCGAGGCCTCGCTGTCAGTGTCGTTGGGACGACGCCTCTTTGTCGGAGTGCCGCAGTTAAGGGAACGAGAGTGGAGAGCAGAGGAGGAGTGGCTTCCTGACACTCTGGTCGGTGGAGGACTAGGAGAAAGACGAAGCCTGAGGGAAATCAAACCATGGTCAGTTTTGACTGAAACCTCTGTCCTGCTGGAGCACTGGTACCTCTTACCTCTGCTCCTCTCCCTCCAGCAGCTTCCTGTAGGCACCAATCTCCATATCCAGAGCCAGCTTGACATCCAGGAGCTCCTGGTATTCGTCCAGCTGCTGCTGCATCTGCTGCCGCATCTCCGCCATTTCCCTCTCCTTCTCTCCCAGAAGATGCCTGGTGGTGTCCCGCTCTCTGGAGAGTGCTTCCTCCAGCTCCCTCACCTTTGCCTCACGTGCAGCCAGCTGGTTAAAACCAGAGCGTGAAAAGTTAAAGGAGCAGTAAGCTACGGCTCAACTGTTGATGTTGTTTCAGTATCAGGAAGTTTGAGTGATTTAAGAAATGTCAATTAAAACTTAATGGTTTTGCAGTGGGATCAATGGGACAGTTGAGTTGCCTTCATAAAAGATAAATGTTAAAGGTCCTTAATGGACCACTGGCCTTTCAGTTCAATTCCAAGTTGCCACACGGAGAAGTGGTTTTTAAACTTAGGCACTTACTGACCACCGAAGATCACCTCACCTCCTCACTTGCTGTAGTCATATGTAACTATTACACTTTAATATGTTTCAGCTTGTGTGCACTTATTTGGAGTAATATATTTTATTTTAAATATTGTATAAAAACTGTGCTCCAGGACACTTTTATGGCTATTTGTCCTGGGGAGTTACGGCATTTCCCATGGGATTAATAAAGTTTTTCTGATTCTGATTTCCACAGCCAGATGGGGCCAAAATAATCAACCTAAGGGAGACCATTTCTTAGTATGCTTTGCCATGGGTCCCAAAGATTAGGCCCATACGGGGCACAGTGCCTGTGACACATCACGTCTATGTCCCTGCCACCCCAAAAGGGTGCTGCGCTTGGTGCGAATACAAGATGGTCCGAGGGAAAAGGGTCTATACTCGTGGTGTCCAAACCGGTCTTCAGAGGGCCGGACACTTTGGTGGACAAAAGGCCTTTTTATTCAGTCGGTTAGTCTCATAATGCACTGCCACAGTGAAAGCAAATTTGTTTTGATGACTTGTTGGACTTTTTCTGAGTCAGAATCAGACTCTCTGAAATGGTTTAGGGCAGACTTTGCTCTCATCTCACCTGCTTCTGCAGCTGACTCAGCTGAGCAGATGTGGACTCCAGGCGGATTCGGACCTGCTGCAGTTCCTCATGTGCCGCTCCAACCAGGTGGCTGCTCCTGTCTGCTGACTGACGTGCACTGTCCAACTGAAGCACAGCAACAGGAAGCAGTTACTGTATATGGTCCATGGATGGAAACACACTATAGTCAATCTAAAGAACAGTGGAGCCTGTCTCTACATATGTCGTAGTGATGTGCAAGCAGAACTTGTAAATGTGAAAGCAAAGGTTTAAAAAAAAAAGAACAAATTCATAATAATATATATTTTTGTTATGGAGCTGAATGTAGTGAATGCGCTGTCTCCCTCGCACCTTTGAGTTGTAAGTCTTCTCAATTTCCTCCTTGTACATTTTGACTTGCAGTTCGTGTTGGTTTCGCATGTCCGCCAGAGCCTCCGCCAGTTTGCTCTCAAAGTCCTGCTGGCTGCCGTTCTCGAGCTCAACCATGCGCGACTCGTGGCGTCGCTTTGTCTCCCGCAGCTCCTGTTAGTGGAATTTAGCTTGAGTCACCCTGAAACTCTGCAGTATATTTCAATACAGCTATAAAGTCGGACCTCAGAGTGTAGATTCCTCTGAAACTCCAGCTCCTCCTTCAGAGTCTGGATCCGATTCTCCCCATCGACTCTCCTCAGCATCTCATCTTGCAATTGCTTTTTTGCGTCGCCCAAACTTGTCTCCAGCTGGAAAATGTGAAGGGAGAAAAAAAAAGAATGATAAATTAAGAGGGTTTGTAAGTGCTGTATGATATGTTGGTTTAGTCTAAGCTAGTCAAAGGAGAGGAGATTGATGGAGGTGGTGAAGAAGGACATGAAGTTTGTAGGTTTGAGAGAAGAGGAAGCAGAGGACAGGGTGAGATGGTGGTAGATGATCTGCCCCCTGAAGGGAGAAGCCGAAATAAAAAGAAGAAGAGTCTAAGCTTGTGATGGCAGTTAAGCTTGACTCATAGCTAAAGTCGTGGCGCAGTATTTTACACAATGGTGCAGACAAGGAAGAGGAAAGTGGAAACAGAGCTGATCTATTTTTAAAAAACAGAAGGGGAATTGAGGATGTATTTTTAGCAACCGCGCCATGATTAGGCCCAGCTGTGCCTCCATGAAAAACGGGGGTTTACCTTGGCAACCTGAGACTTCAGGTCCCTGTTTTCCACCTCCAAATTCCGCTTCTCTCCCAGAGCCGTTGTCAGAGAGGCGTCTTTGGAGTTCAGCAAAGCCTCCAGATCCTTGAGCCGCTGCAAAGCCCCCGTGAGCTCCGACTCTTTCTTGGAGTTCCTGCCACAAATGACCGTCATAGGAGTATGAAACAAATACCCTTCGCAGCGACGCTATGTGCCGTGTTTGTGTCGTGCGACAAATGGTTTCCACGATTTTAACGCTAGCAGTTGCAGTCAGCGCCTTTTGTTTCTAGTCCTCTGAAGAATGAGTTTTAAATCGGCAAAATCCCCAAACAGTTGCACCAGTCATTCTGCTTTTTATCTGAATAACAAAAAGGTTATGGTGATTAGAATGTACTTTCCATCAGGTCCTAATCAGACCCTGAATCTTTCAGAAAAAGAGGAAATCCAGTGAATAGTTTCCAAACCGTGTCCACTGCGGAACGACTATTTTTTGATTCAAGATTGGCGAAACAGGGGAAAGACTTGTGTTTCCCAGCCTCTTTATGACTCACCGACCACAGTGATGTGCCTCGTGTTTTGGTAGCCACAAAGCCGCAGCTGCTGGCGTTTATCTTCCACGCTGTCATGGCAACAGCTTGACTTTTACCAAACACTCAACTCAATATTTATGGAAAGTAAAGGAAGCAAGAGTGGAAGTCTTTCTACTCTGCCACGTAGTTTATATAATGATGGAGAAGACGGAGAACCAGGGAAAGAGTTAGTCATCGCGGGTCCTGCGTTTGGGAAAGGCTGAGTGGAAGGCCAACGTTTAAGCGCAGTGAGCAATGAGGCGAGTATTTGACAGGGAGTGTCTCCTTAAAGTTTGCTGAGCGTCAGCTAAGGTTGCGCCGCATCACTCATTAAGAGCTAACGCACCAGTTATTAAAAGACCGAGGGATTGTTTTCATTTTCCATAAACCTTATATAACGGATTCCAGAGTGCTTTAGCGCAAAGATTATTGTTTGAATCTGGCGTGGACATGTACGTCACGTTACAAGGGTCATTTCCTGATAAACTATTGCGATTTTTTTGGGTAAAACTCTGTGAGGATTCGGCACATACAGCACAATGGCATGTAGATATGTGGCGTGACCAAGAAAGATTTGGAATTTGAAAGGTGGAATGAACAGTCCGGGTTAAAATATTTGTGGTGTTTAGCGCATTCTGATGTAGCCAGGAAGTTAGAAGGGGAAGTATGAATCATCAGGTTTCCCAGTGGGTGTGGCTGGTAGCTACATCCCCGGAGACTTGAGGTAAACATCGGTATACACTGATATGTTGAGCACAAGCTTGTCAACTCTTCCAATCTGCTGCCACCCACCTTGCCTTCAGCTCCTTGTGGTCCTCTCTCAGTTTCCCCAGCTCCAGCTGAAGACGAGCTCGCTCCTTGGCCACCGAGTCCAGCGTCTGCCGGGCATCGGCGAGCTCCGCCTCGTACGCGGCCTTCAGACCCGTCAGTTCCCGGCTCACCTCGGTCTCAGACTCGGTGATGCGAAGACGAAGGCCGGCGTTCTCCATCTCAAGAGAGCGGACCTTGTCGATGTAGACGGCCAGGCGGTCGTTGAGGTTGCAGAGGTCTTCTTTCTCCTGGAGACGGGTGATGCGGTTGGGGGAGAGCGGAGTGTTTCCTCCTCGGGGAGTATTTTTGGGGGTCGCCATTGTTTCTTTAGACAGAAAAGAAAGGGCACATCACATCACAATGCGAATGTTTTTCACTCAACCTGAACACACCAATCTATCGTCACAAAAAAATGTATATCACCCGAGTTTAGCATTTAAACCGCCTGAGACCGCAGTTCTTATTGAATCCGTTTAGATTTTTGCATTTCCGCACCATAAAAGCTATCTATCTAATCGAATGCTCTCAGCCACGCCATCTTGTAGTGATATAACAACGTTACAAGATGGCGGGAATGTGAGCAAGAGTTCCACGTATACAACAAAGTCTCTAGTTTCATAAAGCATCAAAGTCTTAAGACTTTTTCTAAACAAAAAAATATAATAATCGTAAGCAATAACACATATTATTCCTGCCAGGTCCAAAATGCACAGAAAAATAAACTTAAAATTTCACCTTTTCTCATCCAATGCTTGTTGTACTATAAGACCATTGCTTTAAGTAAGTTTGAAAAGAGAACCGTGTGATGTAAAGTGTGATGTAGAAGTGTAATCTTAGCGAAACGTGAATTTGTTGGTTCCTATGGTAGAGTATGGTAGTTGGTTTCATTGTCGTACCACTTTGTGGAAACTGTCCACGCGTACCGACTTTAAAAGTTAGTACATAAGTCTAAAAAAAAGCCTCCGAAAGATTTCACTTACCTGGTATGGAGGGGTTTTCTTCAGATATCTGGTGACGGTTTAGTCAATAATCTTGAGATGGAGTCTCCCAAGTCCACTGACACAGCTCACTTACTGCACCGTCTGCAAATCCATCCCAGAGCCCATGTAGGAAAGAATGAGTTGGGTGGAGGCTGGACTTGAGTCTGGCACTCAGTGTGTTCTTGTCCTCCTCCTTTTCCCTCCTGCTGTAGTGGGTTCGGATGAGTCACCATCACAGAAGTGTATCATTCCGTGCGACACACACACACACACACACACACACTTGAGGCAGCCTTATGCTCTGAGACTTTAATTTGCACTTGTTGACAGTATTTCAGAGCCTGTGGTGAACACGGCTCAGTCTTGAACACACAATGCAAAGGACAATTAATCCAGCATGTCGACGACGAGCTGCATGGAGCATGAATTCAACCTGGTCCAGATGCTTTCACAGGCTTTTAAACCAAGTGATTTCAAGCCAAGCAAAACAAATCAACATTGTTGTTCTGCAAAACTCACTGCATGCGATTGTAACAACAAGAATTATGAGTGAACCTTTGATGTTCTAAATAAAAGTGTAGATTGTTCAAGTTCATGAAGGTGGCTGGTTGTGGGGCACCGTGGGCCGCCTTCTGTCTCGTGGGACCTATCTGGAAGTGAACAAAAATATGAACGAGAGACAAAAGATACTTTCCGATTTAGCTTGAAATCTAAATCCCTAAATCCCTAAATCTCACATATGATGAAAGACAGTGTAATAGCGTGGGAGCCCTGCTTTTCAACTGGCATCAAAAGTTGCTTCAGATTTTGTGTGACGTGTTGTCACAAGCAAATAATTCATAAACTACTTAGACTGTAGCTAGGCCAGACAAAAGGCTATAAATTGGAAAGGAAAAAAAGTTTTGGAATTTGTGGTCATTGAGGAAGAAATCCCTTTAAATGCCACTTGATGTTGCCAGGGAGTGAAGGACGGACAGGCACAGACAGAGTGCGAGTTATGAGCCAGGATTTAATATGACTCATAGGGAGCGTAGAGGTAGAAAATGTAGGGAATATGTGCGGAATATGAACTTTAGCTGTGTCCAATTCATTCAAGTTGAGTTGAGCTCCATTTTCCTGCAACTTTTTGTTTACAATTTTGTAACAATTTACAACCGTAGCAATTTATTGGAGAAAAGCAAACCATGTTTTTATTGTTCAATCATCATAAAGCTTTTGATTTGTGTTTATGATGTAATCTGGTGTCACATTTGGCTGCGATTATTCTTATTATGACGGTACTCTAGCTCATGATTTGATTGACAGGAAGGCAGTCACTGGTGTTCTTGTTTTTACTTGAGGTTTTCTACCAGGAAACGTCAGTCTTTCTTTACATTTAAATATTATTTTATTAATGTATTTGCATTACATAACACAAAACAGTTTTGTTGTACAAATGTCAGTCAATAAATGAAATGTCAATAATTTCCGTTAAAATGTACAGAAAAAGCTCATACCTTTGAATAAAATATAAATCAACAACCACAACGAAATGTCTCTACCACGTATGTATATGCGTTTCAAAGGTTTTCCTTATACAAATTGAATTAGCAACGTTAGCATTCAGCTAGCCTGATCGGAGTGCAGGGGCCAAGCCTGCGCATGCGCGTCTCGTTCCTGTCATGTGGTTTGAAGGAAAACCCGTATTGGAGCTCCGCGGTCACCTGGGCGAAGATTCTGAAAAAAATGTTGTTACATGTCTGGAGGCCAATTTAAACCTGTTAACCAACGTTATTTTGCCAAATAATATATTTTAAAAACAGGATTGAATTACCAGTAGGACATTGAAGTACATATTTAATGATCGGTAGACGAAATAAAATCAGATTCGACACGTAAATCCGTTTCTACATCGTTTGTCTTCACTTTTGCAATGTGTTGCCTGGTATTAATTCTTAATGATTCAGTGTTAAATAATTCACACCGCAGAAAACACAATATAATACAACATCGTCGCGCACTAACATGAAGTCCGGTCCGTGTCTTGTAGCAGCCGGCTATTTTAGGCGGATAAAACTGTTGTAGTGGAACAAGAAGGAATCCATGACGTTTTCTAACAATCTGCTTCACTTGAAATAACCTTCACTGTTCGGTACCATCCAGTGGACCAGAACCTTCTTGTGATCCCTCGAAGAGACACGGAGCCGCGGCGTCGCCCGCGTACGGACTATTTTCTTGTGGAGCGAACTAGCTGCCGCTGCTTCCGCCGCTCTGCATCGGCCTCCATTACGTCTTCGTGTCCGCTCGCTGCCTCACGTGTCCTGGGCTGTCTTCCTCACATGACCCGAGTGTTTGTCCCCGTGATCAGCGCTTCCATCTCCGTCAATCCGAGCCTTTGAAGATCGGCGTTCCACACCCGGGAATCCTCCATGGATATACTGGAGCAGAGTCTGGACAGTTCGGCGAGGTGAGAGGCTTCCGCCCCGCTTCCTGCCCCGCAATAAAGGCTTCATCCTCGGCCTATAAACACTGTTTCTCCCAGTCACGTAGGCTTCTGTGATTCACACTTTTAGAGTCTATTCTCACACTTGTACATGCACAGATGCCGAAGGCACACTGGTTTCTGCAAAGACGCTCATTCACGCTATACACATTTTAAAAAAATAGCTATTTTCCTAGCGCCCTGTTTGCAACCTCCACCATCTGTTATGTTATTACGAGTCTCCGTTTTGTTTTACTCCTCATTCTCCAGTTTAACGACAGCGCTCCATTGATGCGCATCTTTATCAGCTTTATTGCGCTGTAACTGCACGAAGTGGTTCTCAGGCAGCGAGCGTTCTTGTCTCTGGTGAGTTTGAGCGAGGGAGCGTTTGATTTCCAATGCTCTTTCATGCAAATAGCAATAACTTTTGTGAAGCATTTCCTCTTCCACCTCATGTGGAGGCGCCCTTTCCTCGCAAAATATCAACACTTATGCACGGACTCGCTGTTACTAGCGCTATAATAACAGCCAGTGAAGCAACTTGTGGTGGAGGAGGCTCATGGTCTTCGTTGGGGTCACCTTTGACCCCCAAAGCGCTCGTCTTTCCCAGAGCCACTGACTGGATTCTTGCAGAATGGGACTTGAGAATCTGTTGTGTGGCTCGTCCTCCCATCCCGAGGTCAAACTTTCTAAGTGACCCACGAACCCCAAGGCAGTGGGGCCCCAATCCGGCCCCGCCAGATCCTTGAATGTGGCTGTAAGAAGGTGAAATGGCAAATTTAAAGTGCACCAAAAGTACGAAAACTCCAACGCATGCAGATATTGTGACGCTTGTTTGTAGCCTGCTGAGATGAGTAATGTTTCAATGAATCTGGAAGCTTCCAAGTGTCTCATGAGGAGTTGGTGGCAACAACTGTTTTGAAACACATGACACAGATGCTTTATGGTAAAATTACTCCACATAATTAAAATATTTAGAATTAAATTTCCTGTTAGGTGGAGTTCAATATTACCATTTTTTTGTTTGGCCTACATTACTGACACCCATGTGCTACACCCCGACTCCCTGCCCACTCTGGTCTAGTTTAGATTAGATTAGTTCAGATTATATTAGATTTATTAGTTCCACAGTGGGTAAATTCAACGTGCCACTGCAGCTAATGACAACAAAGACACTGACACATACTAAAGGCATCACATCCACAAAGCATCACCATTAAAAAAAATGAAGTGACACGCTGAAGACAAATAAATATATAAATGTATATCATGCCGAAATAAATAAATGGAATGTACATAAGTCAATAGTACATATATAATAATACATTATATAAATTGTATTAGTAGATGGTAAACAAATAATTGATGGTCAGATTTTATTGTTGTGCCACCTGACAGCACTGGGCAGAAAAGTGCGTTGAAATCGCTCCTTTGTGCAGCAAGGGTGGATCAGATGGTAGTTCAGATTAGACTAGTAATGAAGAAGAAGTACTGGTTACACCGGCTGATGGATAGATGCGATTAAAACAGACCATTAATTCATCTTGAAAAACCAAAAAACAATGAGTGGTGGTTGGTGTTAAAGGTCCAACTTGTTCTTCTGTAGCTAGCAGACACACCAAAAAATAAGTGACTTAATCTGCGTCTTGTCACTTGCTCCTAAATGACTAATAACATTTAAAATGCCAGCAGATGGAAAGGGAGCTCAGTATTGAGGAGGAGAATGTGAGAAAACGTATTGAGTAACTAAACCAACTGAACCATAACAGTGTGTGAAATCAGCAACTAGGCAAAACATTTGTCAAAAGTCCAGCGCTCGGCCTCAGCACATCAGACCAGTTCAATACTTTTGGTTGACTAGGGTTCATATTAAAACAAAACACATTTTCAATTCACCTTGCAGGTGAAGCATCATCATTCATTAACACTCCGACTCTCATTTCAGTCACGACAAATCGGAATCCGAGGAGGTGGTGCAGCTACAAGAAGGTAAGCATTGTTGTGAGAGTGTTGTTGTTTTTCCTCTTCATTCTTGTTAACGTGTGCGTTTTACAGGAGACTCGGTGGAGGAGCAGGCAGCAGTGACCATCGCTGGGGTTCCACAGGCAGCTTTCACAGACCACAACGTCCAGTACCAGTTTCGAACAGAGAACAATGGCGGACAGGTGACCTCAACACACGTCATTTACTTGAGAAATGCAAGGGTGGAATATGCTCCTCAATTGACACCGGCCGACATACTTCCCGCTAGCTCGTATGTTCGCCGCTAGCATGCTTTGTTGTTTATTCTTGGTGAAATAAAGATTGACCCCACCCTCTTTTATTACAATATCATCTGTCTTCAATATATATATATAGATATATATATATAGTATTTTAAATTGTGATCTTTTCATTATTTACGATGTATTCATCGTTAATAAGGAACGCATTTTTTTAATTTTTGTCCGGTTTGTCCTCAGGTGACCTACAGAGTAGTGCAGTTAACAGATGACTCGTCGGCAGACGGGGCAGGGGCGGTCAGTGTCGTCTCGACAGCAGCGTTTGCTGGGGCGCCGCAGACTGTGGCTCAGGTCAGTTGCTGTTGTTTTAAGAATTACTGTCAGTATTTGAATAGTGGTGACGAAAGTCCTTCAAAAAGCTGCAGTTTTTGCTGCAAAGTGAAGGATGAAAGACCTAGAAAAGAATGTGTCTGGCTCATCTGCCTGAACTGAATCCCACCTTATATGGGATTAGGATTGCAACTACTAGTCTGCGTAATCCATGATTAAATTTGTCACCAACAGGTTCATTAGTCGTGATGTCATCATTCTCTCTCTGCGCACAATCACCAATAAGAGGAGAAATGGCTTATGATATGATATATGACCATGTTTTATTTAGCTTTATTTATTTATATGGTATTAATAACACTGCAGTCAGACATGTTGCAGTGTTCGCCAACCACTGCACGTTCTATCCCAACTATTCGATTAGTGGTTAAGGTAGTTGGTGACAATTTGAAGATCAAAATCCTTGTTAGTTGCTGCCTTAAATTTATTTAGAACTTCAGTTCTTTTTTTAACTTTTGTATTTTTAAACATGCAGACTGTGATCCAGAACCCCTTCAGTAACGGAGGGAGTCCCGTCGCAGAGACCGTCGGTGGAGAGACACGGTTTGCGTACTTCCCTGCCGCCACCGTCGGCGACGGAGCCGCCGTGTCGGTGCAAGCCGGCGCAGATCCAGCCATCACACAAGCAGGAGGTTGGGCTCGCTCAGACCACTCGCACAAACTCACTCTATTCTGTGGAGTTGAATCTGATGTGCACTTTCACAGGTCAGTTTTATGTGATGATGACGCCTCAAGACGTGCTTCAGACGGCGACCCCTCGCTCCATCGCTCCTCGCACACACACCTACACAACGTGAGTTCGGATCTCCGCGCACTCAACCGTCATCACTCTTGCTCTGCTCCTTTTTCATTGCCTCAGTTCTGGAATGGGTAGTTCTGTTATTGTAGCAAAGCCTGTTCAAGCAAGCCAAGTTTGCTTGAGAACAAAAGGAATATTAAATACGTGCCTAGGAAAAAAACAAATATTAACATGTACATAAAAGCAAACAAAAAAACCTTCAAATTAAGTTCTAAGAATTAAGTATTTTTGTTATTATTCTATTTATTGCCACGAATAAAAGTTGCATTTAAGCAAGTCCACTTTTAATTTACCAACTATACAAATATTTTCCAATGTTTTTCTGAATTTATCACTATATTTTAAAAGGAAAATCAATCTTGTTCATACATAAGACGCACCAGTCTATAACCACAGCAGTCTCAGCTGCTCCTTCTGGTCTCTGGTCCTCCTGGAGATCGGCTGTGCTGGCGGAGCTGTGGACACGTGGGGGGGGGGGGAACGGCACATTTTGGGTGCCTTAAGGTCACTCTTTAGCCTGTAAAAATCCATATATTAGCCGCAGGGTTCAGACAGCAAAAAAAGAGCCTTATGGTCACAGTACACACAGCCCGTAGAGTGAAACAGGCTCTTCTTCAGGGCCCCAAATGAGAGCTTCCTTTTCCTCCTCTGTCATCTGCTACCTACGTCTACCTCTTCTGCTATATTTTATTTTTATGCAGAATCATGTGATTGTGGGAATGTTGGAAAACTAGAGGCCACAAAATCAAAAAATGAAATTGAGAAATCTCGTGAAATATCTTGCCTTATTGAACCACAAAATGTGTTTTTATCAAGGGGCCGAGGGCTCACCTCGTGGTGAAGCCAGAATCTGGTTGTTGCTCCTGTATTTGCTTCAGGAAAGAACTGTGTTGTTGATTTTTTTCTCAAGTGAATGGGGATGCCATAGTGAATGTGTGTAAAACTAAAAATGTAAGAAAAGAAGAAGAAAAAAAAAAACACCCTCTGTCCTACTTACCTGCCATCCCCAGAGACCTCGGTGAAAGCGAGATGCTCCAGCATGGCAGCTCCAACTGGTGAGGAGAACTTTCACATTTGACCCCACCCCGACCCCTCCATGTCTTGTTGACGTTCGTGCATTTGCTGCATCGTGTCAGTGACTGCGGTCATCAACAGTCACGTTTAGGCATGATGCATTCTAAGCGTTCCCCAACACTGGTTGCCACGGAAACAGGTAAAGCGTATAGTGACACGTGCTGGAAGGTAGAAGCTCTTAAAGCTGAGTGTTCGTTTAGACCTGCCCTCGTCTGTTACTCAGCTCCTCACGATCCAGTTGGACCAGCTTCACTGTTGCAAAACTCTTTATGATCAAGAAGCCGTTGTTAGTGTGTTGTGATGCAGTCCTTGCAATGAAATTCAGCCCAGTTTATATGATATATGTAAGGGTCCCTTAACAACGTGGTGGTCCTTCTACTCTGTCTCTGCAGGAAGGTGGACGGCACCAGGGCGCCGAGAGACGAGAGGCGGCGGGCGCAACACAATGAAGGTGTGTCTTGTTGTTGTTTAATGTGGTCACAAATTGCATTGCTTTCACCACTCTTAAAACGTGGGTGTGTATCGTCAGTCTGTTAATGATTGTGAGTGTGTGTGTGTCAAGCGTCGTACCATAAAGTGTGCAAACTAGTTGTCATCATAACTATGATACAAACACATTTGCCCGCGCGCGTTGGTCATCACTGTGTTTACTTTACACATGTGACGTAAGGTGTCAAATATTAACCAAGAAAATGCAAAAAATAGATCCACTGAATAGCGTGTTTTTTCAGTGGAGAGAAGACGGAGAGACAAAATCAACAACTGGATCGTCACGTTATCGAAAATCATTCCCGACTGCAGCATTGACAGCAGAACTGGAGCCGTAAGTGTTGCCCATGGAGGGATTTTCTGGAGGAGAAGGAGGATGAAATCTAAGCGTCTTGTTTCCACATCAGAGTAAAGGAGTCATCCTGTCGAAGGCCTGCGACTACATCCGAGAACTGCGTCAGAACAACCAGCGACTGCAGGAGGGTTTCAAAGAGGTGGAACGGGTAGAGATGGACAATGAGCTGCTAAGACAACAGGTGAACTACGTGTGGAACTGAAGGCCACCCTCTGCTCCTTAGTGCTGCGAGAGCTGCATGAAATGATGGTTTGCTCTTAGACCTTGGACGCCCAGGAACTACTTTCACATATGGATGCTTTTTAATAGTTAACCTTTGATAAACCTTGTTGCAAAACTACTCACCAATAGCTTCTAGTCACTAAAAAAAGTTTGTAGATATGAGTGTGAACCAGTCATTACTTACGCCCGAAAACACCACAGAAGTTAACATACTAACATATGGCTATATTAAATAGTAAGGTATTGGTTAACACAGCAGTCCAACATTTGAAATAGAAGAGCAACTTTTTCCATGCATTCAGAATCTCTTCAACTGCTTTAGCGATTGCCTGTGTGTGAGCCGCAACACTGCACCGCTTTTTGCAGAGTAAGAGTCGAGTCTATCTATTGTGGTATCAGGCTGAGTAACATCAACTCCAAATGTCAGTCGTTTGACTTACTGCAACTGCTTGTTCTCAACGTTACGGGATTGAGACGCTCAGCTGTTTATACTACAGGCGGATGAGCGTATCCAAGATGGTGTGCCGGTTTGGCAGCTCACAGCGTGATTCCAAATCCTCGAAAACCTGCATTTTCCACTACATAAAGCAATTGGTCGTTGAGTAAATGAGTGAATTCCACAAATTTCTCTGTCTTCATTCTGGCCTTGATGCTCTCAGGTGACACTTTCACACTCTTCTGTCGCGTTTCCTGCAGCGACGGTTGCTGTGGTACTTTGATTGCACCTGTCATATGACGTCCATATTCATGGCATGTCACAAATAAGGATAGTAGCACTGGTAGATTGGACTGGCTTCTGAAAAAAAAAGTCTGACAGCAGATCCTCTCATAGCGGCCTGAATCGGGTCCAATATCGACCGGATCGTACTGGATACCATTTTTGATACCACATATATACAATGCACTAACGTATTTATTAATATGGAAACCGAACTGCAGATAAAGCAAACATTAAATAAGAATTAAAAAAAACGTTGCTTGGATGTTGACGCCAGATTCACTGTTGACCCGCCTGCTGTGGTTTGTCTTCCCAGATTGAGGAACTAAAGAACGATAACGCGCTCCTCCGGGCTCAGCTCCAGCAGCACGGCATAGAGCTCAACGGAGAGGCCACACCATAATGATGGTGGACTGGACACTTCATACGTCGCTCCCCTTTCACCTGAACAGGAGCAGGGCCCTCATCCGTCACCAACGCTTCACGTGTTCATTTCGAGACGCGGATCCACGTGAATCCGCCGGAATGTGAAGGTTAAAGTCGAGCTGGAACGGAACCTCTTATTCTTTACACCGTCCCCACGCAACAGTTGAAGGGAGTCCGTAGTCGTTGGGGAGAGCACCAAGCGTGTCACTTTCACCTTTAAAATGAAGGACCTTGATACTAAACCCACTCTTATTTGTCAGGCACATTTGAACAGCGTTATTTTATTTTCAACAGAAAGGCTTGCACGGGTGTTTTTAAAAGACACGTGCAGCAAATATATTTGTATTTTGGGTACAAATTAGGTTTGTTTTTAATATACTTCTGTCATATTTATGTCATTGTTTTTGCACCTGACAGGATGAAACCAGGGGCTTTGTCGCTTCCTGCATATGCATCTTTGTCTTCTGTTCAAACCAGAGAATTATAATCTACACATTATAATTCACATCACAACGACGAAACAGTTTAAAAGTGTGACGCCAATCTTCCGCTCGACTTTATACACCGTGCTCATTTTTGCGGGCGTACGTGCTAGCATCTGTTAGCGCCTAGCCGAACACACAGAGGGCTAGAAAGACCTTCTCTGTACTCCCCCCAACGTTCCACCCCAAAGGCTTTACACCACCACACTCGCACAAGAGGTGGCTGCTCCGCTCTCATGACGCCGTGCCGAAGTGATCGGAACCTTTCCTCCTTTACTTTTGGTTTGTGAGTCTCCAATTCAATCTCACTAATGACCAGTCATGAACTGACTTTAACCCCTTTATATATTTTTTATTTATTAGTCTTTGAAGAATGTGGACCGAAGCTTATTGCATTCACTCAAGAGAAAAAAAAGTGTTTTCGGTCGAAATTAAATTACGGTGAATTAGTTGGTAAAAAATATGTTTGTGCTTGCAACATTTTTTTTTGAAATTATGGTATTAATTTCAAATAATAACCTTTGGTTAATTATACGAGAATCACGACAAAATGATCTATTATATTGAGATATCTCATTTCATAAATAATCTTGCTGAATAAAAATAGAGTTTAAACTCGCTCGAAAAGGAAGAGGTTTTCTTAATTCCGTATGTTTTCCGAGGGTGAGAGTCTCTCCTGCAGCAGCAATTCTTCTAGATTGTCAGCATTGCTGTTACACAGGTTTGTTATTTTCAGTCAGTAGAGGTTTGTACACAGTATTAGTTCGAAGCCTTAATAATAGAGATAGTAGGCGAAAACCAGCTCAGGTAATTGGGATCATGCACTGGAAGGTGAATCCCCTGACTAACTGAGGTCCTGCGCCATTTACGGCGCAATGTAAATAGAGAAGAAATATTGATTGTCAAGATGTGGTTCTTATTGTTTTATTTGGGGTTTGTTCACCCCGATTATTTCTAAAACTACTTAAAAAAAATACTGATAATTCAAGAGCAAATACCTGTTCTGTTTTTATTTTTTCACGAGGATCATGAGCGTTGTTAGACGTCGAATGGATTTTTAAATGATTTTAAATCCTGGTGCTGTTGATGGATGATTCGAGCAATAGGCAAGAAATGTTTGGATGATGGTGGTCGGAAACTTGTCGACACTGAAGGTCACCACAGCATGGAATTACAACCACTGGCATGACTAATAAAACAAGTGTTCACAAATGTTTTTCATCATAAGGCGTGTTCATTTATTATTATACGACTATAGACTAATTTTCTGTAGATGTAATATATACAAGTGTATTTTCTTCAGTATCACGGTAATTGGAGCAATTTTGGATCCTCATTTTAAACTGAAATATTAGTTTTAAGAATTAATAATCGCAGTTAAACTTTATGCAAATGAATAGACCTAATTCTTCTTTCACAAAAATGTTTTTGAAGCAATAAGAGAGATCAATTCACCAAGTATTTCTTTCATGCTAAGATATGGGGATTTTAACAATTATTCAAATATGCACTTCAGTGATTTCCAGTCAAAATCGTATTAGACTTAAACGTCACAAGGGAAAAATAATAAGTCAAAGCAGCAAAATGCATCGAAATAAGACTAAGATAAATCAGAATTTAAAACACATTTCCCCCAGCTTTTTTTTTTTTTTGATAATGCATTTCGATCATTAACTATTTTACTCCTTTAAGTCAGTCTATTATTAGTCACAAATTCCTGAAGTAAATAACGGCGCTATTCTATCTGAATCCGACGCCATTTTTTTTAAATAATTCACGCGTTTGCTTGTTTCCTTGGAACTGTTGCTATGGAGTAGAGAACCACGAAACACAGGCCGAAGAGAAAGTTCCGCAGCTATCGGTGAGTAGCTCGAGTGGAAAAAAATACTGTTTTTACACATCACGTTTAAGGTTTTCGTCTTCCTTTATGTTGAAGTTTGATCGTGTAGAAAAGCTAATACGTGTTAGCATGACGTCACTCGATAGCGCCTCTATTTGTCATCATTTCACAGTTATAATGTTGAAAATATAGCAAGCATATTTGTGCAAAAATACATAAAAATGTTTTTAAAAACAAACAAAAACATTGTCGTGTAGATAGAAGTCGCTAGCCGTATTTCAAAAACACAAAATTGTGTGTAAGGTGTTGCTATGCCATGACGGTCTCTTGTTTAGATTAGAACCATGTAAAGTCTAATTTCTACAAATTTGACATAACTATTATGGTGAACCGAACACTCAGAGATGTCATAACTAAGCCTGCATATTTAAACACACGGTAACTTTTAATATATACCTGTATATATACATATATATTTAATTAATAAATTAAAACTCGACACAGACTATGTGTTTTTCTAACTGTGACATAGAGGCGTTTCTCGTATTAATATCGGGACATAAACCTAAATATTTACTTAGACCAGCTGTACTTTTTTTTTGTTTTGCATGTCTCAGCGGCAGCACAATGTCAGCTCTTCCTGCAAAGCCTGGGCTGCGCCACAGTGTGTTGGACTGGTCCAGTAACAACTACCAGCTTTCTGCTGTGGCACAACATGGGCGTCACGTATCTTCGTCACTCCGACAAGAAGGTCGGTCCCTGCGCAACGAGACGAACTGCACGGTAGGTTCCTGAAGTCTGGTTCCTTGTGAAGGTGCCCGTCATGCCACCCTCCTGGTTTTCTTGCAGACAACTTGGGAGGAGGGCGACACCTCTCGGAGGTTGAGTGACCGCATCTGGGATGTGTCCCGATGGAAGGAAACGCTGGAAAGCTGTGCACAGAAGTTAGATGTGGAGATGGAAGCCCTGACTCTGGTATGTTGTGCTTTCCAAGCAAATGCCGTTTGTTTTGGAATCTTCTTCACCCTATCCTTGGGGTTGAGTTCATAATTTGCAACTTCTCAAATATGCATTTCAATGCTCCCTCTGTCGGTTAGAAATAAAGTTTATTAATCTGAGCACAAATGAGATTTGTCTCGTCTCACCCTGACTCCTGTGGAAGTCCAAAGCTCAGACGGAGCAGGCTCTGGCCGCCGCTGCCGTCCCCCTGGAGGTCAGCACTGAGTGCCTGTCGCTGAGGGACGGACGTCGGGGGCTGGAGCTGGTCGCAGACCCTGTGGATGAAGAGCTGAAGAAAGAAGCCGAGCTGATTGAAAGAGTTCAACAAACCCTGCAGCAGCACATCGACCAAGCCTTTGAGCAGCTATGGTGAGTGGAGTGTTTGCCGCCAACATCAGTTCTGTGGGTTTATTTATTCAGGGATTCCTTTTTTTTCAGTATTCTGCAAGAGGTCAGACACCAGCTGACCGCCGACCTGCAGAACAAGATGGAGGCCTTGGACATCGATATGTTGTGTTTGTCGCTCACCAATGAGTCGCCGCAGATCTCACTGAAGACCAACCCGACTCGCATCCCGTCTGGGTAATAATGTCAATATGTACACAACAGCTTGTGAAAGCTCGGCGCAACACTAATCATGTGCACACATGCTGTAGAAATGTCTCACCTACATTCTTAAATACACCACCATGTACTATAAATAATCTTTGCAGAACCACTCAGATCTGTCTGAAGATGCTGCTGCTGATCGGTTATAACTTCCACATTTGTCTTTGAAGATCGACTACGCCTGAAGAGTGGCTCCAGTTCAGCCAGTTTAATGTGGCTCGGGCCGAGGAGGCGATGCAGGTGTCCCAGCAGATGAGAGAGGACACCAGTCTCAGCCGTGCCCAGGTAGAGCTCTTCTAGCTTGTCGGAGTGTAAGTTTTGGTTGTGAGAGGGAAGCGTGAAGCTCAGTACCGGTTCTACGAGCGTAGAGATTAAAAGATAACATGCTCCACTGAAATGCAAAATCGTTTAAAAAGCATGCTAAATATGAATATAAAACCCAACTTTATTTGTTTCCACAGTCATTCAAACAGTTTTATATTGATGAAATATTTAACAAATTCCAGTCCAAGTTGAAATACTAGTGTTTGATATTCATAAAACTAATATCCCTCAGCTGACTGTTCACAGTCTGGTAGCTTATAATAACAATTCATAAACAATAAATCCCTATGTTTGTGACAATAATAGGCAATGTTTCATGTGTTGATCCATCTAAACACCCACAACCGATTCAGGCATTAATATCTCAGAGTGATGTCTGATCTGTTTAAAACTGCTGGCAAAGATCTAAAATGCAGGCAGGCAACTTTGAACATTAGTAAGCGGTTGCCGGGACAGAGTAGCACCTGCTGGGTGAATTGCCTGAATGGTGAAATGGTGAGAGGTACATGACATCACATTAATGATTAGCTTTTTTAAAGTCTGACAAATGACAGGAAAAATGCATTTACTGATGATTTTGGACGAACACCAGCTGCAGAATGAGCTTGATGCTCAGCACAGAGCCACTGCGTTCGCTCTGCGGAAAAGGAACCACCATGAAGCACAAGCCCGCGACGAGCTCCAGTGGCAGCTGAGAAACGTGAGCTGACAGAGAGGAAGTTTAGTCGCGCTTGAGTCCGCAATGTTTTCACTGCCATGTTCGTTCATAGACTGAGGCTGAGATATCAGAAATGGACTGTGACATCCAGCGACTGGACGCAGACCTGCAGGCGAAGACGGACTCCCTGAAGCTGGCTCACACCAGGCTGGAAAACCGTACCGGCAGACCCGGTATGGACCTGTGCAGAGACGAGGTGAGTACATCAGGCATTACGAAGGCCTTAAAGTTTTATTATGCTGAGACGATGGACTCTGTTCGTGTTCAGGTGCAGCTTGGGCTGGTGGGTGAAGTCCAGCAGCTGGAGGCTTCAATCGCGGCCCTGAGGCTGAAGCTGTCCGAGGCGCAGTGAGTACTGGTTTGAACTCCATCAATTGATATGCATGAGGTGACTGTCAAACAGGACAATCGAAAATCAATATTGTAATATTGATGTGATCTAGATAATAGTTTCCTGGACACACCTTTGCCCTGATGTGCTGTTAAAACTAAACTTGCTACAGTAACTGTCACTGGGGAGCACCAATGACTATATATGTTTTGGGTTTGAATCCTGGTGAGGCATGGACTCTAGGCGTCAGTGAGAAGATGCCGACCCTAATAGCCTGTTCGTCTTTTCTTGTTTGCTCAGACTTGCACTTCAGAAAATGTCACTCCATCACGCCCGCATGTCAGAGGACCTTTCTCGAAAACAGGAAGCTCTTTTTCTGGAGCAGCGCACCATGAACACCCGCGCCCGTCTCACACCTGCACCCCCAGGGGACAAGAACCTGGTTCCACTGGTGCCACTCATGAACTCTAGTGGGAGACGAAACCTACAGCTCTTGACTCAGTAGGAACACTGTCAGCTGTTACAACGCTTTATTGAAAAACATTTTATAATGTTGAAGTGTGAAATAGTATGAGTTTACTATGTAACACACACTTAAAGAACAGCCCAGATTCTGGTTCAAAGTTATTAAATATTTTCGCCTTCCAGCGATTCTTTATTTTTATTTAAATCTGTTCGGTCAACTTGTCCAGTCATACGAGATCTTTCATGTTTTTCTCGGCCATTAGCTTTAACGACAGGTCTTCATGTTTGTTCAGATGTTTTGGAGCGTGGGGGTTGCAATAAAGTTGTGAACTTTGACCTGTCCACCACATTTAGAGAGGGGTTTCGCTCCAAAAAACCCACAAACTTTTGATCCTTCTGGTTTGACTTTTGACATTCTTTGTCCCGGTCATTACATCACTGTGACAAAGAAGCGTAAACACGAGTATAGTTGGAGAATTGAGGCACACAACCAAGGGTGGAAAACGTATTTTAGAAACAAGAATGGGAATAAGTACATACAGATAAAAGAAGCATAACTGTATGACAAATAAAGCATTAGGTGGTCAACACGTTTGTGGAGAAATACAGGGATCAATCAACAGAAAAGAGACAGTAACACTAGAACACAGTAGAACAAATGATCTGAAAGGAAATAAAGCAAGATCTAACACAGATCTATAACAGAGAGAAATGAGCAAGAGGAAGAACCAGTTACCTTCCCGAGCATGTTCTGGCAAACAGCGCCGGAAACATTGAGGTTTTATCCAGGTGATGCAGCCTAGTTTTCTGAGGTCTGTGCCATGACGGACGGACGGACGGATGGATGGATTTACAGACAAAATGGTGAAGAATGTTTTCACTCGACTACAAAGGTGGACAGCTAGGCCTTCAGTGAGCGAGAACTGAGAAAATGTTAGGAGGATATTACATCGTATAGTTTTTTGCGGGGATTTACTGGTGGCGGTACATGTTCTATTCAGATCACCTCTGGCAGATTTAAGTCTAGACAACTAGCAGAGGCTCACCTGAGGATCTAAGGGTCCTACCTGGCTCTTTAGGGGTCAGCAGTTGATTCTAAAGTGAACAGGCAGCCAGTGCAGAGAGGCTAATACTGGCGTGATGTGCTCAACCCCTGCTGTCTGTTGGAGCTGGTTAGAAACCTTGAGAACGATAGATAGAACGATAGATAGATAGATAGATGACAGATAGATAGACAGACAGACAGACAGACAGACAGATAGATAGATAGATGGATTGATCCATGTCCTCTGCAGTAACAGTGTTAATACTGTCACTTACAATATGAAAACCTAAAGTGTGATGGTGTTGCCTTTAATAACACTCTTAAATAAAGTAATAACAGTGAGCAAACAGTGTTATCGGCCTGTCTTTGGTTCACGTTTGCTCAGAGGCCGGCAGCTTGTTTTTGAGCGGCTTTAAAAACATTTCTTGGTACCTCCCTGGGTGATTTTCTGCTCCATTTTTTCCTGCGGCGTTACACTGCGCCTGTCTTGCCGGACAGTCACATCAGGTAAACCCACTCTCCACCATAAAAGCGTTCATGTGACAAACAAGCCTATGCTGCCCAAAGCTAAACACTTCCCGATCCATCATCTTCAGCGCTTTTATGGCTTTCCAGTTTGGCCTGTAAGCATCTTTGGGCCTCAGTTCTGAGTGGGTGTGCATGTGCGTCTTTACGGCCTGGATCTTTCTGAATCATTTCACTTAAGGGTCCAGATGCTACCTGTCTGATGCCCTCCGTTGAGAGGGCAATTAAGGCAGATTGGTGCCGGCTAAATGCCTGCCGCTTCCACTTGAGTGCTTCGCTCTCCCTATCGCTGTTGTGATGTCGTGAGGACCGCGCCCCCTTTGTGCCCACTTGTTGCCAACGCCTCCTTTTTTTCACCGTGGGAGACGTTTGAGAGAAGCTGCCTGCTGGGATGCTTCTTCACTGTTGTTTCGCAGATGGAGAGAAAACACGTCACGTGCTTGATGCCATCTGAGACCAGAGGATGCCTGACCTTTACTGCTGACATCTTCAACTGAAGCGATGCAGGTGGAGGTCAAGGATTGTGTAGCGCTTGCTGTCTACTGCTTCACCTTTCTGTTGGGACTTCCTGCCAACCTGCTGGTGCTTTTCGTGTATGTACGCAAAGCCCGCAAACGTGGAGCGACGCCTAATGTGGTCTACGCCCTCAACCTCTGCATGGCTAACCTGGCGCTGGTAGCCTGGCTCCCCGTCAAGGCCATGGAGACCCTGCTTCAGAACTGGACGCTGCCGGCGTTGGTGTGTCCCATCTACAGTTTCTTCCTCTTCACTTCACTTTACGGCAGCTGCTTGTTCATCACGGCGGTCACTGTCGGACGCTACCTGAGCATCGCGTTTCCGATCATCTACAAGCGGTACAGACGGGCCCGCCTCTCCTGCTGCATCAGTGCTTCCTTGTGGGTTTTGGTATTCATTCACATGGGCATTGGACTGGCTGCAGAAGGAGGCGCCAACTTTGTCTCCGTCCAGAACGATGCTTCCGTTTGCTATGACAATTTCAACACGTCCCAGCTGGCTGTCCTGCTTCCACTGCGCCTAGAGATGGCCATCTCCTTGTTTCTTCTGCCTCTATTCGTGACGTCTTTTTGCACACTGAGATGCGTTACCCTTGTTTGGCGGTCCAACCTACGACCCATGGGTAAGAGACGAGTTCTGACTGTAGCACTCTCCACGCTGGCCGTGTACGTGATCTGCTACGCCCCCTACAATATCTCGCACATTGTCGGCTACGCCCTGAAGACAAATGTGGAGTGGAGAGTCTACGCAATGTTGACAAGCTCCTGCAACGTGTTCCTGGAGCCCATGGTGATGCTGATGTTGTCTCCAGCCATGTCCAGGGGACTCTTGGGAAAAATGTGCGGACGACAGAGTCATTTCAGTCGGACCGATGGCATGCGTCATCGCTGCACGTCACCCAATACGGAGGCAGTTTGTCAGAGCGCAAACAATGCAGGGGGAGACGAGCAAAGCAGCTGTAAAAGGTGACCCTGACTTCCGGGAGATTCTGCCAATGACGGATTGATAACTGAAACAAGAAATGATTCTTCGCAATATGAGGGTCAATGACAAACTTTCCCTTTATGATTTAACCATTTGAGTTTCTTGAGTTGGGGAGATGGCTGCGTCTGACTACAATGGACATTTTGTTTCAGCTCAGAGTGGAATTTCCATCTGGTCACATGGATGATAGAAGGAAGTGTTGAGCCATTCAAGCTGAGATTGTCTGTAAGAGATTCACGGGTGTGAATGCACAGCGTAGATTAGGCAATTGCATTTCAAGAGCTCGGTTGATCATTGCAGCATGATAGCAGCCAACATTGAAACGCTTCATTTTAATGATTCCAGTCATGTGCCATATCGTCCTCTGCATCCAATCCTGTGGATTTTTATGACACCTGCTGTCATATAAAAGCTGTCATCGGAGTTAGAATGGAATTCTCATCAGGATCTCCACAACCCAATTCAATTGAATTAAAAAAAAAGAAAAATCAGGATTGAAGGAACTTCATTGATAACAGTGGTACTCTTTGCTTATCTGACTAGAATATCTCAGAACTACATACATATGGAGCCAGAACAGGGTCAGTGTTGCTTGGCATTAAAAAATGAGCCATTGAAAAAATAAAAAAGGTGTTTTAGTCAAACGTCTCTTCTTAATTTATTAGGTTATTCCTCTCTATATTTTATTTCTATGTCACGTAATACTGACCCTGTTCATAATACAGTATTCTGGATGGTTATTAAACAGGTCATAGGGAGATAAACCATCGGTCATGCTGAATACAAAATGCTGAGTCAAACAGATTCATTTAACATCCGTGGTCAGTTTCCACAGTCACCTATTTAGTTTATAAGATTAATACACGCTTCTTGTGTGTGTTACTTGAACTCTGTTGATTCTTTAAAAGATGATTATCAGTAAGACAAAAAACTATAGCATCACGTTGTAGCCCGCTTCTCTAGTCCAATGGAAACCCCATGCTATGTGAGTGAAGCCACCCCTGCATGACTTAGGCCCACTCTGTATACATTCAATAATAGCAGGTAACCAAACAAGACATTTGCCATTTTGCCATTCATCCCTGGGAGATTATCCTGCTGAGGTCAAGTCTTAACTTCTAAACCCCCATATGTGAGGTAGTCCAGTCGTCCTCCATTTTGACCATTAATGAAATGAATGAAAACAAATAGAATCATGAATACACATGTCCACATGTTTTACAATACATAGCAACCCCTATTTAAACTCACACAGATTTGCAATTGTTGGAAATACACCTTCCGTTTACTCCAAGAAACCAACAAGTGACATCCCAGAAATGTATTCCCTGACAGAGGAGTCTAACACACATGCAGAATTCTGGCTCAGCAGCTACTCTTGACTCAGCCTTAGCAGTAGTCCGGTAGAGTAACAAAAAACTATGAGGTCTTGACCCTTTATACACAAAAGTTCTCCACGTGGGCTACGACCTCATCTGATTGGTCCTCAGAAGTTGATGCCAGTGCCAGTTGCTGGCTCCCTCGTAACCATGGCAACGATCGCAAGACACGCCCCCCCTTCTTCTGATCCAGGTGTCTCTTATCGGGACCAGCTCCATCCAGCCCTGGAGAAGATAATACTTTCCAGCCTCCTCCGTCTGATCTTGGACCCGCCAACAAGTTCCATGTCTGCTCGGGCCTCCTTCACTTCTCTCTTTCTCACGCGCACTCAACCAACTCTCCTCACTCATTCAGCATTCCTCCGTCTGTGAATAACTTCTTTATTAATAGCACAAGCAATTCCAACATTAATATTACATAATAAATGCACAATTCCCATTACAGTATGGCAACTCAAAGAGAGTCAGAATTTCAATGATGATAAATATTCATCACGTCTGTGTTTGTGATGGCTTGCACTCTAACAGTTCAAGTTAAGTTGCACTCGCTCCCCTCTGTCAGATGACGGCGGATGATTTTTAAATTCGGTTTGTTTCCTGCGTATGTGTGTTTTGTGTTGCAAGAATGTCAATTTTATTGGGTCGAGATGTGAGCAATGCTTAATAAAAACCAGTCAGAGTGAAGCACTGATCTTCTGTGTCTCATTCACCTTGAAGTTTCCCACAGTTGCGTATTACTGCACTCTCGCTGGTAAAGCCGTTCAGCAGTTGCCGGGTGACGATGTTTGGAGAGTTGAAGGCAAAGAGGATTATTAAATTTCCTCAGTTGACGGAAAGATAGTGGATATGGACACGAGGTGTCACGACGCGGTTGGATCAGAGACGATTTTTGAGCGGTGTGTGGAGAAGAAGCCATGGCAGAGTCCTGATGGAGAAATTGTGTTTTAACGCTTGAGACAGGTAAGATATTTTATACCACGCTAGTCATAAATAAGGTAAACTTTAAAACATATGTATATATAAATTGCTCAAGTTAAACATTGAATTTGCCTTGACAAACATAAAAATAATAACTTATCCTACTCCAAATCTCTCTCAGATGATGAAAGCATGAGTTTGGCTTTTTAAGATCATCAGAATAATCTTATATATTACATTTATATTGTACCTTTTTACTCCTGTTATTTCAACCCAACACAGAAAAATATCACAAAATTAACATGAAAGAATTGCTTTTTCAGTGAACGCTTTCCCTACAAGTCCTATTTATTTTAGTACTGTTCAAGCTGAACTCTACCTCTGACTGTGGAGTTGGACTCTACTTTTTTTTAGGATTTATGGAGCGTTCTTCGAAAAGAAACCTTCGAAAATACACCACTCTACACCCAGTAGTGCTGTAATAGCCTCTGAAATTAGTGTAATATAGGGCCTTTAAAAGGACTGTTGTATGCTGAACTCTGTGCTCTACAAACAGAGGCGCGCATAAGCAAGCAATGCATCAGCATTCATGCCTCTGATGCCTCGGTCAGTGGCCATAACTAGGTCTTTGCTTTGATCGCCTGCCTCTTGCCTTTCAAGTGTTTCAAAAACGAAATACCCGCAGGTTTAACACTCCGTTTTTGCTTTGTCGCTAAGCTTCTGCAAGAGTGAGTCGGCACAGTGGCCATGCGGCAGCTTCTGCTTTCGGTCTACATCTTCACTTTCCTCACTGGACTCCCCACAAACATGCTGGCTTTCTGGACGTTCTTCTGGAAACTGCGACGGCGGGCGGCTCCCATCGACGTGCTGCTGCTCAACCTCACCATCTCCGACCTCATCTTCCTGGCTTTTCTCCCGTTCCAAATGAAGGTGGCGTACGACAACATGACCTGGACGCTGGGCTTCCCGCTGTGTCCCATCACCAGTTTCATCTTCTACGTCCCTATCTACAATAGCACCTTGCTGCTCACTGCTGTCAGCGTGGAGCGCTATCTGGGCGTGGCCTATCCACTCAGGTACTCCCTGTGCCGCCGCCCTCTCTATGCCACGTTGGCTTGTGTCATGTTCTGGGCGATGACCTCTCTGAACCTCAGCATTGTCTACATCATACCCTACATCCAGTGGCTCAACTCCACTACAACTCCTCTGACCTGCTACCAGGACTTCACAGAGGACCAGTATGCAATCGTGGGGCGGGTCCGCTTCGAGCTCTTCTTTGTCCTCTTCTGCATCCCTTTGGTCATCTGCAGTTTCTGCTATATCAATTTCATCGTCATCCTGTCACGCCTTCCGAACATCAGCCGACGGCGAAGACTGCGTGCCATCGGTCTGGCTGTTGGCACCCTCTTCACCTTCGTGGTCTGCTTCGGCCCTTACAACGTCTCTCACGTGGTTGGATTTGTGCAAGACGAGAGTCAGAGCTGGAGAATCGTGGTGCTTCTCTTGAGCACCTTGAATGCCTGTCTGGACCCGTTTATCTTCTACGTCTCCTCTGCTGCAGTCCGACGCATGATACATCGCTGCTTCAACAGCATCGCTGCAAAGTTGCACATCCTGAAATGCGGAGGCACTGCCAGCTGAGGAAGCATTACATGACTGAACATGACGTCGGTGTAGTGTGTTGGTGTAGTATGATCCTTGAGCTCAATTCTATTTGCAGTTACTGTTTTATTTATGCTCTGAAGCCCAACACAACTCACAGCCCAGGGGTCTGCCATGTTTTTTATTGAGGACCGCAAGAGCTTGATGGTTAAATTTAATACTGGTTTAATGTGCACTGATGGGTTTCAATATCATGAGAACCCAGGAAATCACTGGTAAAGATGGAAAGTTCCTGTTCAAGGGGAGCCAAACTTTTCAATGAATTTTGTTCTGCAACTTTTTAACTTATTTAACATGACACGAACCCCTGAGCAATCCTCAACTGAGTGAGTGATGTGTTTCAGTTATGCGTCTGAGATTAGAAACTTAAGTACAATGACTTTTTCTTCTTTAGACAACATGAAACTGTGAAGTTGGGCCGTTGAAAATGTCAGTAGCAGTAACTGTTTTCATGTCGATGATTGATCATTCATGCATGACTTAATGTGTACTGAGACATTATAAATAATTAATGTAGCGTAACTGACTATGACCAAAAGTGATTATATATATATATATATATATATATATATATATATATATATATATATATATATATATATATATATATATATATATATATATATATATATATATATATATATATATATATATGTGTGTGTGTGTGTGTGTGTGTGTGTGTGTGTGTGTGTGTGTGTGTGTGTGTGTGTGAGAGAGATATTTTGGGGCAATAAACACGTTCCTAAACGGTGAAAATCTTTTTTTTTTTTTTTTTTAACTTGAATGTCGTCTCCTGTTGGTGACGGATGGCAATACAATGTGAAATTTCCGGACCGGATGGCTATGAAAATGGTCTCTTGTATGTATGGAGGGACTTCAGCACATTGGCTGATAAGAATTTCCTCTTATACGGGGGATCTACAGGGGGGAGTAAACAATGATAACGTGGAGGCTGATTGTACTCGTGCTGTCCACCGTGCGTCCTCTCTGAGGAACAGTTTGTTCATCACACCATATGACCTTCAAAACTGAGTTCAAATTGATCAGTGACGTAAATTTAACCAAAAATCCACACTTGGAATAATAATTGAAAAAAAAAACCTCATCACTGTACATCATATCTAAGTATGTAATTGTGTTATTTTATTTGTCATTGTATTTAAACGTATCTGCATTGTTTCCTGTTGCAAGGCGTCAATTTTCCGATGTGGGATCGATAACCAATATCTCTTTTCTGATCGTATGATGCAGTTTTCGATTTCACCACAACAACATAGATGGCGCTGTATTACATGACGGCTCCTTTTGTGAAACAGAAGAAGAGAGGCGGACTTTCCACCGGTCTTTCAAATACGCCTGTTACCGGCTTTATCTCTTTAACTATATTTTATGTTTTTCGGCGTGATTACGTCATTAGCTAGGAGACACTGACCGCATTTGTTAAGACTAAAAAAATGTTAGCCAGGTGTCAATGGAATACCGAACGTGAGCTGAGAGCATGTGCGCATGCGTACTTTCTGTTGCCTAGCAAGCGAATGTTTCATTATTTACAGCTTTAAAAACATCGTCATACCGCCGAAAGAAACCAAAACGTTGAGTTCGAAGGCTTAATAGGAAGCCGGAGCAGGATGGAGAAGGTCATTAACTGTTTTAGGAAACATCCAGAAGCAGCAGTTCGGCTCGTCTGCTTCCCCTGGGCTGGTGGAGGGTCCGTGCATTACGCTCGCTGGGGACAAACGCTCGACAGCTCCGTAGAAGGTACATCATAGAAGTCACATACACGCTATATGTTTGGCTTTGTAAATGTTTGTTGTAGTGTTTTCAGTTTGTTTCTGTGATACTAAACATTCACTCATTATTTGCACTATTTAAGAGTTATTGAAATGTTCTCCTGCATATGTGACGACTTAATTCAGTTTGTTCCATAATATTATACTTATAAATCACATTCTTTTGTTGTGATTTATCAATTACTTTTGTGCTTAAGTTCTTTTTTTCCCCCTCAGTGTTGGCTGTCAAACTTCCAGGCCGGGAGAGTCGAGCCAAAGAGACGTTCTTTGAAAACATGCAGCAGATCGTGGACGAGGTTGTCACCGTTCTGCTGCCGCTGCTGAGAGAGAAGCCGTTCGCTCTGTTCGGCCACAGGTGACATCAGCGTTCGAGATGTCTCGTTGTTTAATGTGATCATTTAACACCTGTTTGGGATTCACACAGTTTCGGTGCCTTCACCAGTTTAGCAGTGGCAGACGCTCTGAAGAGGAGTCACAACCTTGAGCCTGTTCACCTCTTCCTGTCTGGAGCCTCAGCGCCTTATGTGAGTCAGACGTTGCTCAATGATCCCTGCATAGTAACCTTTAACCTTCAACATCTTCCATCATCCCTTGCAAGCATCTTTCACTTGCCAACATTTGCAACACGATGATCTAGTTTTCCTTCCTCAGTCCGAGACTCGTCTCAGAGCTCCAAAGAGAAGCCAGTTATCGGACGACGATTTTCTCAAATGGCTCATTTCCATTGGAGGAACGCCTCCAGAACTTCTCGCCAAGCCTGACGTTCTGAAGCTCTTTCTCCCAGCGCTGAAGGCTGACCTCCACGTGGTGGAGAGCTTCCGGTGAGCACCCACGCTTTCCATGTATTTTAAGAATTCAGAAAACATCAGTTGGATTTGTTTCCATGGCAGATATGAGAAACCTGACCGACCGTTTCTCTCCTGTCCTGTCTCCTGTTTGGACGGAAAGGATGATGTTCCTCATGAGCTGCAGGGTAGGTACATGATCAGTAGGTGGCACTATGAATTTAAAACACAGATCCTCTTTTTATAAACGCTTTATTCATCTGAGAAGTTGTGAATGCAAGTCACTTTTCTATTCACCGTTCCCTGTCAGCCCCCTGTCAGATTTTAAATATAATGTGGGCTGTACAAGTCTCTCAAATTGTTGTTGCCTTAATCAATCACTTAAAAAATACAGAATCATATTTTTTTTACTGCTTTGGTCCGGATTTTTGACTGAGACTGGTTAATAAGATGTTCATTAACCCACAATGAATGAGTCCCTGCAGTAATGTTTCTGCTACGCCAGGGGGCAGCGATGTGAAATACATGTGCTGTGAATCCAGCTTTACTTCAAACAAAGAAAAGTAGCCACAAAATCAGATTTTCGACAAGTACAATGAGCAAATATGCAATAGTGGAAAATGCAGATTATATTAATCAACTTGCTTCTGCTGCGATAAACTGTCACGGCGCTAAAATGGGTTTCCATCTCCAGCCTGGAAAGACATCACATCTGGAGACTTCACCATCCGAATGTTTGAAGGGTCACACTTTTATCTGAAGGATCCCCAAAATGAGAAAAGTATATTGCACTACGTCAGACAGCAGCTGGAGACGTCGGACATGGACTACCTTTGATAACTAGTATAAGCTTAAACCAAGCCTCTTGGAAAGTGAAATATATACGGAAATTGAAAAAAAAATACTTGTTGTTGTCCCTTAACGTGTGGATGTGGTTTCACCAGTGATTTGCTGTGATGTCCTGGTGTAAACACTAGAAAAAATGTTTGGTTTTTATTTGTACATTTGTAATTAAAAGTATTAACTACATTCATTAATACTTGACATCATTTTTTTCCCTCACTCAGATCTCTTCATTTCATATTTGTTCCACCCGACTGCGCTGCATACAGTGTTGTACATGATGGTATTTCAGATAGTTCTTGTCGTCAGGTACTGGCAGAAGCCAGCTAGAGCTACACTGAACTGTGTGATTGGACACGCACTTGTGACAGCCAGAGATCAATCTGTCAGGATAGCAACTTCCGTTCAACCCGTATGGCTGAAAACAAAAGAGATTTTTGCATTTTATTTTCAAAGAAGCACATGCAGTGGAGCAGATCCATGTTGGTAAGTGCTAACATTTCATTTGATCTAGAATGTAAATTCCGTGGCACATTGACCCACACTGTTTTTTTCAGTATTGTATATCATTGTTCTGTGAACAGCTTACTTTCATTTTGAGTTAGTTACTTGTCTTTGAAATGGCGACAGTCCATAGTTTATTAGAAAAAACATTTCCTAAGTGTACTTTCATTGGACCAACTTGTTGTTCATTCTCTTTAAAGTTGTTGAGCTTCCAGCGGAAATGTAGCCTCTAAGTCCCAGAGAACAGCACAGAAGCCTTCAGTCAGCGTAAAGATGAAGCCAACGGTGATCACTGAGTGGAAGACTGAAAGAAAAAGACCCAATAGAAGCAGTCGGAAAGAGGTAATGTGGAGGAGTTTACGAGTTCTCTGTGGGGGAAACTTAATAAAGCCCTCAAAGTGGACAGGCTTCTGGTAAAAAGGAGGATTTCTAGCCAATAGGACTGTCCTGCATTTGTTATATCGTATGGTGAGACGCCAATTGTTCCACTGGGGCTGCAGGTGGCAGTAGTGTTCTGGCTCAAACACACATTGGGACTTGAAGCTGAGGGTTGTTGGAGCACTGCCACTCTCTCTGTCTCGCTAGTGACGGATCTAAAAGATCCCAGGATCCAGATATAACATGAGAGCATCCGTCCCGTGATCAACACCTCCTAAAATGTTCATTGATTCCTTGATCAGTTATCGTGCTGGTAAAGTCACGCAGACGACCACAAGAACTCTGTGGTGGAGGTACAGTAATAGTAAAAACATTTCACGGTAAGGGTGTTTTTCTTGTCATATGGGTGGATACAAATCTCAATAGTGGCAATTCAAGTCATTTGAACAGAGAAAATCTATCAGTCTGATGAGGAGAGTTGCAACCGTCGAACTCACAAACGGAGAAGTCGAGGGCCTGAATCATTGTAGAAACCTTTTGTCATGATTTGATAATAATGATCATATAAGCGGTTGATTTTGGACACCTGGTATTCTCAGTTGTGGTTTTGTAATCATTTTGCCTGTTTTTTTTTTCATATCTGAATCAAAGGAACATGCTGCCATATGGTTGATATTTAACTTGTGCCACGGTGGCAGAGACGCACATCCATGTTTGGAGCACTGTTTTTGTGAGGTGCTTTCATTGCCATAATGCGTTGCCCAGCCTCTCCCCCTAAACCAAACCACCCAGAACAAATGGCTAAACTTGACCTTTACTCTTAGCGAAACTGAAACCCAGTAGTAATGACTTTGCTATTTTGAAGCCCTCATTCTCAAAATGAGGTTTAACCTTGTGGGGTTCGGCAAAAGGGGCCCCACAAGGGGTGTTTCCCCCAAAATTGGACCGCACCAGGATGGATATGCTTAAACACTCATACACATGTTTGCATTGCTGTCCCTGTTGGGACATTGTGAGGTTTCTCATTGACCTTTCACCCTTTCCCCAGCCTCTCACCCTTAACTTTACCCCTCCGAAACACAGGGCTCACCTTACTCAGGACTCTGAACTAAACTGTAGCCTACCTAAAATGACCAAGTCTTCATTCTCAAATTGAGGCTTAACCTCATGGGGATGGGATTGTCACACAGTCCTCACAAGGATAGTGTTTTGTCAAGAATTGGACCAGCCTCTTTCCCTAAACCTAACCATCCAAAAGAAATGGCTAACCTTAAGTAGGACTTTGAACCAAACTTACACCCAATTCTAATAAACTACTTTTACTGACGGTTTAACCTCCTAAACCATTTGAGGACCGGACAAAATGTTCTCACAAAGTAAAATGTCCTCACAAGAAAGTGGCGTGTAATGAGTTGATACTCACAAGTTTGGCAAAACATGCCCACACTCACGTGCAGGTTTTTCACACCATCTTTGTTGGGACCTCCCATTGCCATAACCCTTTCCCCAGCCTCTAACCCTCAACCATCCTAAATAAATGGCTAACATTAACCAGGACTAAAACCAAATTATAATGACCCAGTTATTTTTGACATTTGTCACCCTCAAAACTCTATCTGGACCACCAAAATGTCCTCATAAAGCCAAATGTCCCCATAAGATCCGTGTCTTGTCAAAGATTGGTCCACACAAGAATATGAATACTTGTACCTACTGTGCACATACACACACAGAGAGCGCTTTCTTTTGACATTTTTATTCAGACACAACAAATGGGGAAACACTGTCCAGCCCGTCGCTTCCTGACACATGAATCAACACAACAGTTTTGTTCAGAGATTTTAAATTAGCGGACACGTTTCAAACACAGTCACAAAGTAATAAAATAAATACACAGAAGTTGTAACATCCACAGAGCCGCTTGTCCCAGTTGACAGAGAGAAACAAAATTTCACTCAGATGATGACAATCAGGTTCATCGAAGTCTTGATAGCAGTCAAGAGTTTATCAGTATTGTTACATTTCTACAGCAATATTTATCAATCACAACTGTGCACCAACTCCTTCTCAGCCTGGAGCACAGCAAGTGAGCGGGTCATCAATGATTATCACCAAGTCATTTCATAATTTCTTCAGTAACTAGTGAGTAGAGCTCCGGTGTTCAGTTTCACTCGTTATTGTGGCTAACATGGCTAACACAGCTTATGCTCATGTTGGCGGATCTGCAGCTATGGTAGCAAGTATGCTAGCACTTGTACTGTGTCTTTTCAGAAAAGTCATTTCACTCGGGCTGCGAGAGCTGGTTGGTTGTCAATAAAGATTCAGTCCAGAAATGACACTGTTTTGACGTTCGTGACTACAATGTTTGAGCCTTGTAGTTCGAATTTTCTATTTGCTATTTTCTAGCAAGTGGAGATCTGAAACAATAACTTATCTGGAAAGGAAGGTGAATCAATAAAGGATATATTAGTGTATTGTGTATATTTGCATATATTTGTGTGTGTGTGTGTCAGAGGATGTTATGCTAAATGCTAAAGTGAGCCCCCAAAATTGAAAATTAAAGACTGATATCACATTCAAGTACAGTAACTCCTGTTTTAGAACTACCAGCTATGGACTCTTCAATAAATATACATTTTGTTGGGCCTGTCGCTGGTTTGAGCTTCAAATGTAAGCATTAGCATGAGCAATATTGTAGCAATTGCACAATAGTTTCGATGAACTACTACATGAGCACTTGCTGAATTCGCTAAACTACGTTAGTTGGAAAAATTCACTTTTCCGCTTGGTTAGATTTGCAGCTAAGCAGTATCCTGTTATTGCTAGGCTGTTGTTTATATGTGAACCTCTTTAGCATTCACATTTAGGAGGGATTTTACCAGCGGCTTTAGTGACAATGTTAGCTCTTCAATTTGAATAAAGTGTGTTACTGTACCATCAGGTTTACTACTGCTGTGTTGGAGTGTTCTGGCTGTTTATTCTCTTTGATGACAGTTCAGCAGGTGCATCTAAATGAAATGAAATCTCCAATGACGCTTCGTTTAATCATTGTTAGCCTTTTAGCAATGTTACCGGAGCATCATATTTATACTAGAATGATTAAATAGTTAGAAAAAGAAAGATTGGATTATATATGTTAGCATTTTATCTGTTTATCTACCCGCTATTTTAAACTTAAGTTGAAAAAGTTAAAGTGCAATGTTATCAATGAGTGTGTCCACAATTTACAGATCCACCTACAATGACATCTGTGAACAGTTAAAGAGGTAAAGAAATCAATTTAGCAAGATTCAAGCAAATTTTGGATCATGTTACTGATCTAGTGCGGCCCGTGTGTGGTTCTGAGATTCCTCACTGGGATCGTTCTGAATGTGTGACCTGTCGAAAACAGAATGTTAAACCAGTTCTGGCCAATAAAACTTGAGCTTGTGGCGTCAAAGACAGCTCAAAGGTTAGTGGATTGTGAATGTTTAGACTGGATTAAGATTCAGCAAACACAAAAAGAAAAACAGCCTTCAGGTCAAGGTGGACTATAAGTGGTCGGGCGGAGGTGGTGGATACGTAGGAGCTGGAGGCAGTGGGAACTCCTCCTCCTCTTCCTCCTCGTCTTGCTCGCCTCTTGCCTGCATCGCATGCCTGTCCGCTATCGCGAAGGAGTCCGTCGAGCGAGTGCTGATCCGAAGCGGGGCCAGGCGTCGCAGGTTGCTCGGAGTCAATGGCAAACCCACCTGAGCTCTTTGAGATGGTGCCACCATACTACTGTCCGGCTCCCCCTCCGCCAACCATGGTGGGATCTGTAACGTGTCGATCTCGGGCAAAAAGGCTGGATTCTCAATGCCGTCTGCAGGAAAGTCCAAACGGGTTGATTCAGTCAACACTTATGGAAGAACCACAACTGGATCTGAATCTTACCTCCTGCTCTGTAGGTGACCCTCATGGGGAATGACCCTCCTGATGCTTGGTAGCCCATGGCTGCAGCCCTCTCTGTCGGGTCCAAATCTAATGAGAGAAAGTGTTAGATTCCAGATACAACGCTAACATGGCCTCTGCAACCTGATACAAACCTGCTTCACCCAAGTAGTAACTTTTAGTTTTGTCCTGTGGTTTGCCGTTTGGTGTCATCAGGAGAGAGAAAACAGCTTTGTTAAAGACTTTGCTGGCCATCAAGGTTGCTCTCTTTAGTGAAGTTTGTCCAGAATCGCAATAAAGAATCTACCTTTGGCAGCTGGTCTTTCTTGGAATGTTTGGAGATGGTCTTTGGTGGGGCGACCCCCATCTTTGCAGACTTGAAGGACTCTAACCGGTTCCTCATGGTTCTTTGGAAGATCTCTTGCACCTCGTTCTCGTCCTTGTTGAGGTCAAAGTGGCTGCGACTGTATCGGTGACGGTGCTGCGGTGGGGTTGGAGAGGTCACGTGACGCAGTGGATATGATACAGATCAAGGGGTGGTTTAGGTGTCTCACCTGCTTCCTGCTCTTGTACAGATGTGTCTGCAACAAGTGGTGGCTGTTAATGTCCTCGCTCTCTCTCATGCCGTTCATCGTCGGCTCGTGCATTTCTAAGCTGATCGACGGTACGGGGTCTCGCCTGTGAGAGAGGAAGAGTCAGTTGAATAACGGCTGATATCACATCAGACCAAGGGTCTATATACATGAAGCAACTTCAAAGGAACATTTATCCCTGGAAAGACATCCTGACCTGGTCTCACTAGTGAACAAATTCCCCCTCACTCAGAGGTGACAGGCCCCATGAGAGTTTCGTAAAACTCACGTTATCACCCTGAAAACCCCCCGGGCTGCACCCCTACTTTAGTCTTCAAAATGGAATGCAAAGATTGCATAAGCCCAATAGACTGATGGTGTTATGAACAGGGGACAAGGTGAAGTCATGTCCATAGTGAAGTGAAGTGTTGGAGACGAATGGACAGTGGCTGATTTTACCTTGGGTTGGCTGGGCTGTAATAGTCGGATGTGTCTGCCATGATGTCGGGAATGACTTCGGAAAATTCATCCCCAAACTTCTTCTTGAAGTTGACAAATGCTGACTCATTCCGAATAAACTCCAGGGATCCTCTTCGTTCGCCCTGCAACATCAGAAGCAGAAGAAACAATGACTCTAACTCTCTAACTTTCAAATCAATATACAAGCATAAGATGCATTGTAACCAACAACTACACAATTGTACCTCAGCCACGTAGTTCATGGCGTCCTTGAGGTTCAGCTTGTGGAAGACATTGAAGACAAGGTCACGGTTCTTCCTGGCAGACGGTTTCATGAAAACCCTCGACATCCACTTCTCCTCAAAATGTTTCCATCTTTGTAGCAGTACATTGAAACATATTCAGTACAGCATCATGTTGAAATGAAGAAATCAAGGAAAGACACCCACTTGTCCCTCATGTAGTTGTGTCCAATCTGTCCAGAGATATCTTCAACGGCCACCAACATGTGGTCAAACATCTGAAGGAAAATGAGGCGTTTTTATCTCAGTTTCAATGTGGTCGCTTACGTGGTTTGTACCTTATTCTGCACTTTTTCAATAAGTGTAACTTCGGAGACAGCGGCCGTCTTCACCTTCAGCCATTTGACCAGAGGTTTCATGGTAACTCCCTGCGAGCCACAACAGTGTTGATGTGAGATCATGGTAGTTCATCCAGCATCCATTCTCTAGATTTCTGTTGTTTAATGTTAGGTAAAGTAAAGACAAAGCTGTACGCAAGTGGATCATTCACCCACTGACCATCCATCCATTCACTGTCATCCATCCATCCATCCATCATCCACCTACCTACGCATCCATCCATCCATCCATCCACCCACCTACCCATCCATCTATCATCCATCCATCCACCTACCCATCCATCCACCCACCCACCTACCCATCCATCCATCCTCCATCCACCCACCTACCCATCCATCTATCATCCACCCATCCACCTACCCATCCATCATCATCCACCTACCTACGCATCCATCCATCCATCCACCCACCCATCCATCCATCCATCCACCCACCCACCTACCCATCCACCCATCCTCCATCCACCCACCTACCCATCCATCCATCATACATCCAACCACCCACCCATCCATCCATCTATCCATGCACCAACCAATCCCAAACAGGAAGCTGTGGTTCAGTGGGTACTGTTCCCAGCAGTCACTTCCAACAAAAGAGTGCCTCTACCTGAAGGATGACCGTGAAGTAGACAACGATCAGCGTGGTGCTGACCATCAGATTCTTCTCCTTGATCTTGTTCTCATCCAGCATCACTGCCAGGCCGTAAGCCACTGCACCTCGGAGCCCACCGTAGCTCATGATAATCTGGTCAATGACCTCCAAGGGGACCAACCGGAACTTGTTTAGGATAAAGGTGAGGAAGAACACGCCTGCCGTTCACATAGACAAACATGCAGACATTTCAACTATTAGATTCATAGAATAGAAACATTTCAAATCAAGGCTCCAGTACAAGACTCTCACCAATGATTCTGTAGACCAGGATGAAGAGGAGGGTGAGGAGGACGAAGCCTGTGTTCCACACCCACAAAGCCTTGTCCACAGCCGAGATTCCCAGAAATACGAAAATAATGGTTTCTGAGCCGTTTGCCAGAACCTTCATGAAGTATCGAACTGTTATGACGGACTTCTCATCCATGTTGGCATTGATGTACTTCTGGCAGGCCACGCCACAGAAGACAATCCTGGAAAAAGGCAAAGGATCATGTTACTAAAATAAAAAGAAAAACTTATGTTGTCTGAATAAATTATAAATAATATAAATAATAGTAATTATTATTATTATTAGAATAACAAATAACTGAGTTAAATAGTCATTTAAAAAACAAACAAAAGTCTAAAAATATGGAATAAAGGCTTAAGTAAAAATCATAAACTGATGGAGGAAGTGAATACTTCAACAGAAAAGTAAGACTTGTTTGAAGCTGAACGTGTCATCAAATCACTGGATGAATTAACAACTCACGACAAGATGGCGGACAAGGACAGCATCTCGGCAGTCAGGTAGGCAAGATAGCCCACCACGAAGATGAAACCTGGCTCAATAATTTGGATGTTTTTAGTGCATCTGGTCAGCAGAGAGAGCAGCATCCCGAACACCATCCCCAGGAGAGATCCACCAAATGCCACCACGAAGAAGGAGACTGAACAATAAACAAACAGTTAAGTATGAGGAGATCTCGAGAGGATCTTCCTCAGTCGAGGATGTCTAGTTACCTATCCCTTTGACAATCTCTGCTGCATTGATTTGGGATCCTCCCAGAGAAACGAAGGCATCAAACACGTTGAAGAGCACCTGGAGAAGAAGAGAAGAGATGGTTGATGAATATGACAAAAATTCTCATATTTGATGGTTACATACCACAGTGACGCCGTCGTTGAGCAGAGACTCTCCAAACACCAGGATGAAGAGAACCTCATTGACGTGGACCTGCTCAAACACAGCCAGGACCGCTACAGGGTCCACCGCAGCAATGAGACTGCCAAAGAGAAGATACTGAAGGAGACCAATGTCCAGGTCGCCTGCATCACAAGGGTATTTACATGAGAAGATGGTTTGCTTGAAGTAGTTTGAAAATGAGATTTTTTTTTTGGTGACGGTGCTCACCCATGGCTCCCCCCTGGTGGCACCCCCACAGCGACAGCCCGACGGTGGCAGCATTCCAGCAGGTCCCAATGATGGCGTACACCATGATGGCCCCCATGTTACTGAAGAAGAGCTTGTTGGGCATGAAGTAGCCCGCGTCCAGGATGATTTGCGGCAGCAGGTAGAAGAAGAAGACCGTAGGGGTCAGCGTGAAGGTCTGAACTTTATCTGCACCCCAAATCATCCCGCCCAAGACGAATCCAAAGCAGATGAGCAGGGCGCTCTCCGGGATGATTTCAGTCACATGATGGTTGGCTTCGATCACTGCGGGAGAAAAGTTAGACGTAAGTCACGCCATCTTAACCTGTCTAGATCACCCTTTTGACCACTTATCCTCTTCATGTTTTCTATATCCACCAGCCTCAGTGGATGCAGGAGTCCAGACCACCATATTTCGGACTTCGATTTTGAAATGCTGAGCCGATTCTTTGCCCAAAGGAGGTATAGCCAGGAACACCTGGTCACACTCCAAATCTTAAACGGTTGAAGATTTCATTTACTCCAAACTTTGGCAGGTGTGAGTCACTCATTGCAGAGGAGAATCTGAATCTCACAGAAGCTGGCAATATTTGTAAATGATTAACAGCCTCACTCCAAGTGTCTCACTCAGGTCTTGGCGTATGATTAACTCCTCCGCTGGAGGAAGATTTGTGTGGATGAGGGTGTCGCGTACAAGTCTTCAGGTTAGGAGTTGAGAGTGAGGGGTTTTTAGGTTGCTCATTGTCTCATATAATACACACATATATGTGTGTTTGTGTGCACATGCTGCTCATGTGTGGAAAAAGTCAACAGTAAAGTTGCACGTGTTTACTGATTGGCCAAAATGTGCTCAAACTAAATCGTCTGTGAACTGAAATTTGGTCCCTGGAGACGACCCTGTGATGACCTCTCACTGTTTGACATTGATTCACCAAGTTCAACTCTCCGACGCTCCCTAGCATTGCAGTTGTTACCTTAAGAATCCCAGGACTGAACGAAAAATCTTTACATTTTTCGCCTGGTTTCTAGTTGAGCGTCTACACCAGTGGTAACCCACCTGCTCAGGATAGGGCCACAGTGGTGCGGGTTTTTGTTCCCACCAATCTCACTGCCAGCTGAAACAAGCAAAAGGTGACTGAAAACCAAGTGAGTACAGTCTTCAGACACCTGACTGGTGAAGCTGTGTGTGGTAGGTTGGACCCAAAAATGCATCCTGCTGTAGCCCACTCTGGAACAGTTTGGTGACCCCTAGTCGACTTGGTAGGCAACAACATGTTCCCCTTTAACACTGCTGTTAGGTTCCCCGCCTCTTTCTCTGGATCAAATCTGTGCATTGTAATGGTGCAAAATCAAAATAGATAATAAAATGTGAATCATAAAGCGACGCCTTAATTTGGCAACATCCGAGTCACTGATAAAGAGTGTTCGGTGATTAAGAAAAAATTTATGTTATCCTCATGAGGAAGTAGCCAAAGGGCATGGACCAACTGCAGTAATGCCAAAATATAGCCATTTTACTAGCAGAAGCTAGTGGACTATGTTCACTACCGACTCACACCTGAACATCAACATAGGTGGGAGGGACACTAAAACGTTTATTACAAATCAAAATGAAGCTTATTGTGCGCTCAAAACAAACCAAACCTTCATTGGAGGCGGCCACCTTGTTTCGGAATGACAAATAATTCCGACGCCTTGTTCGGTTCTTCTGAGAGTTCCTGCTCTAAAGCAGTTTATGAAACGCGGGAGGAATGCAAGCAGAGCATACAAGCGTCACCCACAAATTCCTGCGAGAAACACTACTCCACCATTTTCACTGGAGACATTTCTCTGCCTTTTCACGCACAATCAACCCAGACAACACGTTGATTTCACTTCGACTAGACCTGACGCAACAGAGTCTTCTTGATAAGGTTGGCGACACAGTCTGTCAGCAACTATTTGGGATATGAGCGAAGGCCAGACGACTGACACATGAGTCGGGGAAAAGATGCTCCTACAAGCAGCTTACTGAGGCATGACTCATAAAGCAGTTATGATAAACGTCCATCATTTTTTAAGCAACTTAGCTCTATCCGTGTTTGACCAAATGCATTATAGACTCCTCACCGGCAGTTAGTTGTTAAGTACAGTAGCTTGAGCCACAGTAGCAATGGAATACTACAATTGCTTTAACATTGCATGCACAGGAAACAAGCTATAATAAAACAATATTCCACTGAATTCACTCTGTTTTTGGTAGCATTTCTGATTCTTACAAACATGTCCTCTGATATAGAAACATTGTATGAATACGACCAAACAAATATTGTTGAAAAACAAGCAAGTACAAAATGAATTTCTTCAATTAAAAGGTCTGAATTTCAACTCTTTCATTCCTTGAAAAGCACCTATCACCCCAAAAAGTAATGTATTGTTATTTTTAATGAATTCATATGTTCGCTGTCGGAAATAAGTGAATATGATGTGTGTAATAAACAGAATCCAATGTAGCTAAGAGCTGTAGTAATAATTACTTTATTTCTTCACAGCTTCTCAGTATGTCAGTATCAGCTCATACTGATACTGACATACTGATATTTAAACAATTTAACACCATTATGACTACAATAAAAACAAAACAAAAATGTTCTACACGTCACTTTTTTCAGGAAAAAAAACGAGACTGAATAAATATGAGTCATTTTCATTGACAACTGATTCATCATATCATCTTCCGCGCCTGCGTCACGTGTCCAACTGCAGCATCTCTCCCAGTAACTTTGTCTCATACACCACTCTGCAACTTAAACTTTTTTTAACTTCAGTCATTGTTTTGATCGTGTGATCTCCATTTTTGTCCAAGTTAGTTTACTCACAAATAACTGATAATATCTCCCAAGTCAACTGCCTTCAGCACCCATTTTATTAGTGAACCTGTTTCCAGGCCATTAACCTGAAACTGTGTTTTTTTTTTCCTCCCAAAAAATGTAGTTTTTTTGTCAGTACCTACCCAACTTTGCCAAAAATGCCACCAGAACCCACAGCGCAATCAGGTAGGCCTCCTCCACGTGATGCCATCTGAACGTCACGATGGGGATCCCGTCGAGTTGCTCGGGTTCGCGTCCCGTTTTGTTGGGCCTGGAGTGGCTTAGTTCACTCTCATTGGCTGTGACCCCTGAGATGGAGAGAGTCAGGACCCCTAGAAGCAATGCCTGCCGCAGCATTCTGACCCGCAGACTCTGGATCTTCCTTAGTGTTCTGAAGGCTGCTGCGCTGTTACACCTGTCGTCCTGCCTGCAATGACTTCAGCCTTGTTTACTTATCTGCCAACTGCTTCCCGCTACTTCTCATCTTCCTGACTATGGCTTTCCTCGTTCCTCCCTGGTCCAGACAGAAGCCTGGGCTCAGCTTTTATAGAGCTGCGCTATGAGTAAGGTTGCGCACGGGTGCGTTAACGCCCCCTGGTTCATCCTTATTTATTAAAACTGAGGACAAAGTGCTCCAACGTGAAGGGTGTGACTCACGGAGCTGCTGCAGAATGATGTTAATATCAAGGCATCAGATTCATCCGTGGCTCTGGTTTGACATACATGCAGGTTATTCAGTCACATTTTAAGTGCAACATTCAGTGTGTTTAGCTCCAATTCCTCCGGATCTGAGCCCAGCAATAATTGACACGGTCCAAGTCCTCTTACTCAATCTTTAGTTAAAGTTTCCGGACAAAATCCTCACTCAGTTTGAGACCTTCAACTCAAAGGTTGTGTGAATTTCCACTTGCCACTCGTCTGTCTTTTTGGGAGGTTTTTTTTTCCAACCTCTGATTCCTCGACAAAGTGTTTAGAATAAAACTCTTTTCCAGCTGAAACCGCTCTAGCACTAAACTACTAACAGTCCCTCACAGAGGACGGTTCATGGAGGTTCTCATTCTCTTCGCAGTTTGGACATGAAAATAAGGGAATGTATCTCAGTTTTTGCCCTCTGGCTTTTTTTTCAGCCACAATGTTCTTTTAAATCATGGGTTCTTAATCTTTTTGATCTCGGGGCCCAGAACTTTCCCAGAACAAATGGAGCCGGGGCCCATTCAAGTAATGAAACTGATTCACTACTCTTGATTTCATATGTGAACAACAACCATATTTGATCTACTTACACGTAAACAAACCAAAACCTTGTGAAATTACATGAATCCATGTGATCATTGCAAAGATATTGTCATCAAAAAGTCCAAGCAGCAGCAGATCTAGGAGCAAGTCATATTCATCAAATTTACTAAAGAAAAAAAATGGAAAAAAATAGATGCAAACTGTTGAGACAATTGGACAAACTGAATAAAATTCTGAGTAAAATAAATGTGATAAAATCATGTCTAAATATCACAAAATAAAAAAAAATAATAAAATAAAATAATAAAACAATTCAAATACAATAATAATTGTATTTAAACTCCAAAGAAGATATAAGTAAAGTGTAAATTAAACAGTGGACAGTTTTTACTGTTGGGGGGTAAAAACCCAACAGTTGTAAACTATCACAGATTTGCAGCTGTCAAGTCAGTTCAGTGACACACTGCTGCCACCATACGTGGCTAATGTCTGAAAACTGAACATCTCGTGGCCAGTAAAACAAAACACCTTTTAGCAGCCATCAAGGAGGTGCTCGCGGCCCAACCATGGGCCCCAGCCCTATGGTTAAGAATCACTGTTTCAAGACACGGAAAATACACTGTGGTTTGCCTTTGTGTGAGAAGGTTTGTGCCTGTCCCTTCTGTTTTCGGGGCCATCTGTTTCATGGGCAGATAGATCTTCTAACTGTCGTGAAAATTCTTGGTCGTGATGGACTGCAGTCACAGAAGTGAGATGAGGATAGGGCCAAGGATGGAACCATGAGGGCCCCCACCCAAGAGAGTGGCAATCCTTTTTAAAAGGATAAAAATAGCTGGGTTATTATCATTGGGTTTTAGTTTGGTTAAGAGTAAAGGTTAAGTTTAGGGGTAGGGTTGAGTCAATGTATGTCGACAACGGTACTCACTAAGATAGGAAGACAAACATGCGTGCGTGTGTGCGCAGTCCTTACAAATGACGGGAGATACTGTAGATCAGAGAAGCCAGTACTAAAAGTAGAAAACAGAATCAACACACAATGACAATTCTTTGTCAATTCACGGCAAAAGGAAAATCCCTGTGCTAACTAGCGCAGTCTCCTTTAGCGGGTCATGTTTGCTTGCTAATTCTGAACCGTAGTTTACCAGGAATGACAAATCCTTGAAAACCTAACCATGGCCTGATATTTTCTTTGACATAGCGTCACAATAGTCATCTATGCAGACGATCACATAACCTCCGTGGCAAAGATGAATTGAATCCATCTCTCGGATCAAACATTACATTACCATTAACAGACTTTTCTGAAATAAAATAAAAACTTACAGTATGATGTGTACTGCGATAAGAGCCTTAACAGTTGAACTGCATGATGGGACTTGTGGGAGTGCTTCCACTCCCTTTAATAATGGACATCTGACGGCATATCACAGTGGGACGTCGCCCGCAGGCCTTGACAAATGAGCTACCTCTGTTAGCATGTGGCTATTTGATACACAACCTGTACGTAGACCTAGGGAAACGCTCTCATTCTACGGAAATTCCACCTGTGGTCAATGAAGCGGCCACACCGGGCGTCACATTAGTCTCAGCTTCAGAGCTGTAAATCATCTCTATGGGAACATTTAGATGCAACAAGTCACGCATGAACTCCTCCGTCTGGGCTTATTAACTTTGACCTTACGTCTGTAAGAGACTTTGCCGTGGCGGACAAACATGAAAAAACTCCAATATTAAGCAACCAGTCGCCTGTTTGTTGCAACATTCATTTTTATTCAACATTTTCTGGTCGATGAATGATCGTAAACCGACCCCCGGCCAGACCTTGGTCACACCTTGTGCAATAAATTGACACCTCGATTTTCATATAAGAAGCATTTGCGCGATGGTTCCCGCTCATTTTTCATCTCCTCGTGTGCTCGCGAGTGACTTCCCGTCAGGTTATCAAACCTGAACTGAGCTTTTGAACGCATCTCCAACACAGGCAGACTTTGTTTGATATTACCATCGAAGATGACCCCAAGTTTATGGTGTTATGCAAGGTGCAATGGCATCTGAATCTTGATGTAGCTATCACGCTACGCCGTCGTAAAACAAAGTCTCTATAAGGAATTATTCAATTATCGAAGGGCTTTCACTGATAAAGGAGTGGCGGTTGGGCAATGACAGCTTATGGGAAAACTCATTTCTAATTCACATCCTGATGTGTTTTTTATTGAACCATCTGATCCGTCTTACGAAAGAATGACATTCATTATGACCTCTTACGTGACTTCTCGGAAGGATATGCGCAATGTGGCGACAGTGTTACAATTTAGCGAAACACAAGGTTTAGTTTAATGTACTTTATAAGTTTCAACAGAAAAGATGGAAGGCAACACAGAACCTCTAAATCCAATTCCATCTTTTTCCATTGTCTCTACTTTGTCCTTCAATCTGAGGTTCGTTGCTCCACAGAAGCCATCTGCAGCTGGTGTGGGATAAAACCGAGGTCTTCTGAAGTCCATCTTCGTGTCCTGGGTCGTCATGGCCCGATACCACTTTTTCCCATCCGATACCGATACTGCAGCTTTGAGGATTGGTTGGTACCAATCTGATCTGACACCTTCTACTTGTCGCTCAAGAAGTTGCTTGAAATGTTTATAGATTTATAGATATAGTCAACTGCTTAGTAACAGGGCCTTAAATACCACGCCACAGGAGTCGTGCACAACTGCTTTGGCATCAAAAAAAGCTTTCAACGCCATAAATGAAAGTCAAAATGACAAAAATATTGAAACAATTCAACAAACAAAAGAAAATACTAGGCTTCACACCTTGTTTGACGCGCCCTCTGCATTGCACAGCAATTGAAATCAAGGATGTTTGGTCTTATGGACTGACTCGGGTTCTTGAAATAAAGCTGATACCAGATCCATTCGTGATCTGTATCTGAGTCTTGGGGGCCTCCTCCCACTAAGACAGTCCGTAGTAACATTCTGGATTCAGCCAAAGAAGATTTCAAGCCTCTGACTTTTCTTGAAGTTCAAGTCTGAATCTCCCCCTGGATGACTGAGCTCCTCAACAGTCCCACTGGAAGAGTCCCGCGCCCTTAATGTAAGCTGTTTTACTCGCTTTAGAATGATGCCAAAATCACGACTGAAATGATCGGCTATTATCAGCGGCTTCAGTGGAAGTGCTTTAGTGACCTACTGTCATAAAAAGGCAAGGCCAGTCTAGGATTCCTGCCATTAACAGACACAACAATCGCTCCTCAGATGAACTGAAGATTAAAAGGGGGCTCTCTAAATAAAAGTGCAATAAGGAAGTGGCACCTCTATTACATAAAGCCAAGATTGTAAATGAAAAAAAGAGCGTTTGTCAGCAACAATCCTCAGGAGAGAGTGTACTTTTCTTTTTTTTGTTTTGTTTCTTTTCTGAGGAAAAAATATGATTTATGAAAATAAAAAAATATTTACATTTATTTATTTTTTACAAACAGTTTCATAATTTCATTCCAATCATTTTATAGATTTTTTTTAATTCAATATTTTAACACTGCTTCGTTCAATATTTTTGATAAATAATTTTAATACTTTAATATTACACCAAAATGACAAATTAAAATGAGGTCATCAAGGCCAAAACTGAAACCGCAACTATTATGCCGCTGCATTTATGACTATAACAGAGTCCTTCAGTCATGAGAACAGTGCATTGCATTTACGTGAGGTGGTGATCATGCTGTGAATAACAAGTCAATGACAAAATTATGAACATGTTCCTGTGGCTCTGACATTTTAACAATATGCAATAAAAAAAAATGAAATTCAAAACAAAACGTTTCACTTGTCAACCCTCGCACCCATGAATGATCTACAGGGTTCTAACCAAAGATTGTACAACTAAACTTGTTCACTCATAAAAACACAAGTGCATTGAAGTCACATGCATTTTTACATTTACTTCTACTATTACGACTATTACGCCAAAGACCCGAATGGATTGAAGTGAAATGTGTCAGTTGGTGAAGGAGGGACAGCGTCTGATAGAGTTTGCGCTTCCTTCCAGCCTGAAATAGCAAATGAACACATGAATATGAGTACGTGAATGAGTGAGCTTTTAATGTCATATTTCATTGTTCAACATTTTTCCCTTTTTTATTATAATTTGATGCATTATTTAATTTGCGTTCCTTTTGGCACTCTGATTTCCTCCCACAGTTCAAAAACAATTGATTTTCCGTTCATGTATCCTTCTGTCCAGGGTGTCCCTTTATGTGTATAGTTGCACTTCTAGCATAAAAACAAACCTCTCTCACGCACAACAAGCATCAGTCTATATGAGTTTGGAGGTCTTTATTGTCACATGGCCTGTTTCATGGCCAAATTCTTCCTGAATCCTTCCTGTAAAGTCAAAGCAAATGAAATATTTTACTATCTAGCGGCAGCACTACCGCTTCCTGCAAGTCGTGGATGATATGGCTCTGCCCACCTTTATTAAATCTGAATTATTGCGGCAAGCAGGAGCGAGTGGGTGAAAGATAATGATCTCAATGAAGTTGTAGCAGTGTTTTGGGCATTCAGTTATTTGTTTATTTTTAGCATCAAACCTGTTTGCTGAAGTTTCTGAAGTTTATATCTGCCACAGCACCTCATTCTCACAACCAATTCAACATCCTCGTCCTCTAGTCGAAGGCCAAAACGCTTGCCACAGCATCAAGGTAACCAATCCTTGTCTTCCTAAGATCCATGCTGGTTTCATGTTTCAGCATAATCCCCTGAAACTTCCACCTTCAAACAGGCGATGACAGTCCTGTATTTACCTGTGTGTGATGATGTACACAAACACACACGCTCATTCATTTTCATTGTCCACACCGCTGTAGTCCATTGACATCTGTTGTGTACACACGGAGGCCAAGCGGCCGGCGATCATAAGATGCAAGCCTGACCTGCAGGATGTCCTCGAGTCGTGCTGAGCAGAGGTCAAATGGAATTGAACCTTCCATTTGGCTCTCTGATTTGTTAACGTCTCATATATATATATATATGTATATATATATATATATATATATATATATATATATATATATATATATATATATATATATATATAAATGAAGTCAAACTTCTTTGAAGAATCTGATTCGCTCTTTGCTAGTGATCCTAATAGGCGTCTATGGAGACGCAAGAGCGATGGCGCAACACGCTCGTAGTGCGTCAGGCAATGACAAGCCACATTTCTAATAGCAGTCATGGCCACGTTTTTGGGTTGTCACCCTAAAATTTTCCCTCAGAAAGAGTCTTTGTGCCAGTCTTACCCTTTTGACCGTCAAGAATTCTGTTCGATTTGGTCATTTTACTTCCTGTTTTCTCATGAGAGTCTCTCTTTGTCTTGACTGAGGCAGAGTGCGGACGGTCAAACCCGCGTTATCACCAGCTGCCGTCTCCTATTCTTTCGAAGCCACTTGTCCTTGACCGTGTCACTGCCTTTATCAGGAGTCACGTTTTGGATTTGGACCATTGAACCTTCGGTATAATAAAGACGAAAACCAAGATTCTGGTTTGGTTTTCCGATGATGCCGGAACATTACGCTCACCTCCTAACCAGCCTCGTAACATCAACCCTATGAGCGACTGAATTCTTTGCACTCTGCCTCAAAATTGGCACGAGGACCATCGAGTCTCCTCACTTTTAAACAATCTCTTTTGGTTATTCTTTTCTCTTCAAGGTGAAGGTGTCGGATCGATCCAAATATCGATTGCATTGAAACAAAGCTTGGGAACAGAACAGTTGATTGTGGTGACATGAGAGCGATGTTTGTTTTCTGTCTGCAAACTACTGGTGAAAGTTGTGGACTGATAAGAAAACAAGGTGCAAATAGAGGGGAGTGGAGGGGCACCCCCAAACTGGGGTCGCTCATAGTGGCTGCTGACCTTTGGGTGATTTCTTGTTCAAGCTAGCTTCCAGTTTACAGCCTTAAATAAACAGGTTTTTCTGAAACTCCAAACTATATAGACCATCAATCTCAAACCTGAAGTTTGAGTGTTACGGATTACCATTCTGCAAATGTAGTAATCCTATTTACTGACACACAGATATTGGTATCAGCAATGCTAGGCCCATGTTGACTTGGTATCGGATCGGAACCAACTTCTGTAGTGTCGCCCAGCCCTACTTCACGATGTACTCACCAAGTTTACAGAGCCAGCACACCAGAATCCACACGGTCACCAGGTAGGGGTCTGTCACGTGGTGCCACTTCCAGGTCACGATGGGAAGCGTCGTGATGGGCTCCCCTCCATGATGCTCGCCGTGACCACTGTCGCTGTGGCAAGTTTGAGCCGCGCTGTCATGGTGACCCGTTCCGTTGTCTGGGTGAGGGTTTGCGGTGCCGGCGTGATGGGGGCTCTCCGTCGTATCGTGTCCTCCTGGACTCCCGGAGCGGATCTTCTCGGCGTGGCATAGACTAAGGGAGATCACCAACAGAAGGCAGAGGAGTGGGGTCAGCTGCACACCTGCCATGACCGAGGAGACGTTTGAGATACTGGATCAGTCCCTTGCTTTGTCTCTGGTGTGAGTCCTCATCCTTCGCCTGAGCATCAAGACCCCTCAGTGCAAGCCTCTCGGCTGAAGATGAAGCCACATGGGAAACTCAGCCCATTCTGATGCTCACCTGCCTCCTCCCACTGGGAACCTGGACCAGCAAGTCCAACCACTTTGCTGAATGGCTGCTTTGATTTGCATCAGTTCGATCTAGACTGTTACCAGATACAAGTGCTTCGCTGAGACCTCAATTCAGATCAGTTCACGGAATATTCATCCAGAAATTGGTTTCTGGCAGCCCTTAGGAACAAGTGGCGCTGGGCAGGTGCCGTTTTAAAGCTACGACTTGTTAGCTTTCATGCCTAGATAAAGCTTGCTCAACAGCGCCACACATTTTATTGATGAGCAAAAATGTGAGCTAAAATCAATGAGATGTTTCGGAGTGATTCGAGGACGCCCAGTGGAGCGAGACACCTTCACCTTATTCACACAGAGAGTTGGTTTTGACCTCTGCCTTCCCTTGACTAAAATAAGAACCTGCATCCCCTCCTTCGTCGCGCAACAGTGTTGCGTTGCGCCGTCATTGCCACCATTTCTCCGTGTTTAGACGACAGAGCTTTGTAAATGAACCCTAGTTTGGACGTCCTGTAACTGGCCAATAAATCAAGGGGGGGGCCTCCGAGCCAGCTGCAAGCCCTCTGTTATAAATTAAACTTGTTTTAATGTGGCGAAACGGAAGATAGAATCGCTGTACAATCAGTAACAAATAAGGAAATTTGTTGCCAGTCCTTTTACCAAATAAAGGGGATTTATTATTTCCTCATTCGCAGGACCATAGGGAGAGCCCTGTTCCAAACACACCCCAACTTCTGAAGACCGTAGCTTGGCCTATGCTATTTGAAGAGTTCTCAGGAAGGTCGTGGTTTGTGAGCCCACATTGTTCTACATTTATACAGAATTAACTGCTGCAGAAAGTCCAGACAGTAGTCGACATGTGGTGTTTGTATTAGAAACAACAGTGTTTGACCTCCAGCAGGCATGTCCAACCCAAGACCTGCGGGCCTTTTCCATCCCATGACACTATATGTGAGCTATTTATTAGTCATTATTCTGTACTCCCACAGAAGAAATTCCATGATGCAAAGCAACAGTTGAGTATTAATGATACTGCACTGTATTTCACATGCTCCCAGCACACAAGTTAAAGAGCATGTTTCTCACCTGTTCCTCAGATTCATCTGAGGGTTTGTACTGACTTTTTCAGGGTTGTTCATCTGGGCACAGTTTGGACAGACAGAGCATATTCATGCTGAGACAGTGGGAACCTCCTTTACAATTGCAGCGACAAGGCAGAAAATGTATGAAAATATGCACAGAAACACTTACATTTCTGGTCCCAAAAAACGGTCATTGACATAACCCTTTCCCCAGCCTCTCACCCCAAACCTAACCCTCCAAAACACATGGCTAACCTGAACCAGAAGTAAACTGAAACCCAAGTATAATGACCCAGTTATTTCAAAGTCTTCATCCCCATATTGTGGCTTAGACTTTGTGGGGACCAGCACAAAACCATACGGTCCCCACAAGTAGGTGTGCTTCCAAGAATTGGTACCCGCAATTATATCTATACAAGGACACAGACACACCACACTCTTTCTACCTTAGTGAGGACCGTCATTGACAGAAACCTTTCCCCAGCCTCTCACCCCAAAACAAATGGCTAAACTTAACTTTTATTCTTAACCAAAATAAAAATTGAGGCTTAAACTTGTGGAGACCCATAAAACGCATAAGGTCCTCAAAAGGAGGTGTGTTTCCAAGATTTGGCCCCCACAACCATGGCTAAACCATCTCTACACACAGTGTCAGACAAGTGCTATATAAATAAGGCTTTATTCGTATTATTATCATGGCATATTGAGTAAGTGTTCAGTACTGACATCTTCAGCAGAACTACTGTTTCCTGATTTACCAAAAGCTTGTGTCATTTATCGGAAGCAAGGAGACGGAGGTAATAAATGAAACCATAAAAAATTATTCTCATTGAGATTCGAACACGACTCTGAACAGGAAATATTACGAAAGTAATATCTGGCACAGTAGATACTGTTATTATCAACAACCTTTAAAAATCCCAATGGCAACTACTGTGTCTGACAAACAATGGTACAGTATTGACTGAAGAATAGTTTGTCACCGTGATGTCAGCGAGCTGCCGGAGAACTGTTTTCACCAGAGCTCCATGAGTCACGCAGAGACTCTGCTGGAAGGCAAACAATTCCGCGTTCCTGTAGTAGTTTCCTCCACAGAATTTCCTCAAGGGTCAATATTGGTCTGGCAGAAAGTGAGGCTGTTAAACGTGACAGGCTATATCTGTCGACACACTAACACAATTACCTTCAGATTAAATGAAATGTTTCTCTTTCCTCTTATTAATCCTTCTCACTTCCTCCTCGAGAAAAGGCCTCCTGTCCCTGTTTACAGTGTCGGATTGCAGAGATGTTCGCTAAATACTATCCTGCACCAACAAGCGCAGGAACACGTTTGGAGAGATGCCCAAGGTCACTCATTTTTTTAAACCCAACATTATTGCCCTACATTTATTCTGTCTTTGTGAAGCCAATAACTGCTGTGTGGACGACAGGTGGCGGTAGCATTAAGGAGCCTGTACAACACACAGAGGAAACATGAGCCGTAGATGGTCACCACAGATGGAAACCAAATGAACACCATCCTTTTCAAAGAAAGTCCGTCCAACACTGAACATTTTTCTGAAATACCTTCATTTTGAAGTCTACAAATGCCTGATGCCAACCCATCCTCACTCCCATGATGCTAGACATTGACATTGGGAATGTGGACTTTTGCACACTATACTGACGACAAAGGACTCATAGAAGTCTCAATGGAGTAAAGCGTGTTATGCTCCCCATGTAGCATTTTGAGGCGGGGGGTGTCAATCACACGTTGCATGAGGAGGTTTCAGAATGGCCGGGGAGTGCCAGTAAATAGCAATTGACACGTTGCTTACCTAACCCAAACCTCCGTCTTATTTTGTTAGTGTCGCGTTGCCCACGGAGTCAGGATAGGCAGCAAAAGGCGGAACAGGTGCTTCAATTGAAAAACTAATGGCTCAACATGCATTGCAGAAGGCTGAAAGTCCACTCTCCCAACGTCAATGCAGTGGTGCCTGGTTCTCGACCACAATCCGTTCTAGACGGCTGTTCGAGAAGCCATTTGTTCGAAATCCGAATCGATTTTTTCCATTAGAATGAATGGAAAAAGAAGTAATGCGTTCCAAGCCTTAAAATAGTCTTTTGTAGGAGTGAATGTAGAGTGTCTGCTGCAGGTGGCTGTTCCTCTATGTGTGTGGCCGCTGCATGTGGGAGGGGTTGCCGAGTGAGTGACGTCTCTCCAGAAGTGAAGAGGTGCCCGGTGCGTGTCCAGCTCTGAATGTGCGCTTCTGTGCAGTTTGGCTGTGACAAAGTCATAAACCAAGTCACGCTCTGTCCCAGACTCGCCTCATCCCTGTCCCTGCTCCAGCCCACAACAGGACATCAAACCCTGGAGTGAGCGCTCCAGCACCTCCCCTGTGACACTCTACCACGGTCCAGTGCGGAGACAGGAAAGGTTTTACACCTCAGTATGAAGAAAAAACAGTCAGTAAATGTAGCTAACGGGACACGTCTGCATACAGAGGCTGCGTTATACACAATAACAAAGCGCATCGTGGGTCAGCTTATCGGCAATGTGGGAGCGGGGGATGCGACATAGTAGCTTCAACGTGTTACAAGCAACATTTATTGTATTAAATGCTGAAGTTGAAAAATCGCAGAAAACAAGTCGGCAACCAATCAGAGCCCCATTTTCCAGTGACGTATGCAGTGTGTTCACCCCACTCTGATGATATTCACTTGCACAGTATAACATATAACATTTGTCAAAACTTTTGTCAGCGCTCACTGACCCATGAGAACAAACACACAGCAAGCGTTTAAATGTTTTATCACACCCAGGTGAACAAACAGGTGGGCATGACACTTGGCATAGCAGGAAAGGAATTCTGCCAGTGTGTCACGAGTGTAGTTATGGTTTATGACTGGTTTGGCTTGGAGGATTTACGAGCAAGTGCCAAAGTCGGAAGATTGTGTTGCACGCAGTGCAGCAAGGCTGTCATCATTTTATGTATTGAACAGAGAGGTGCGTGATCTTGTTCAGTCGTTGTTCTAGGCAAATGGAGACCCCTGACTATGAAGGTTTCATGGTTTTCTTTGAGCTGCTAGAAAGCCTCTCCACTTCCTATTTTGTCAAACAAAATCCAGATCTGATACAATGTATATGCATTGAGTCAAACCATACTCACTGCAATGGCATGATGTATTAACGTTTTGAAAGTGAGCAGGGGAAGGCGAGGGACAGGGAGACGTGCAGAAGCTCTCTTGACCATATTGCATGTCCGTTGCTATTTAGAACCCCTTATGTGGCTCACCTCTTTAGTGACGGTCACGCAGTTGTCACAGTGTTACATGTAGAGTGAATGGAGCGACTTAAGCCGTAGCTTACCTAACCCCAAGCTCTGCCTTTTTTTGTATGTACTGCACTCCTGCAGAAGGCGCAAACCTAACGCATCAACATGCAACACGGTAGGCTGCCTTTGGCGTCACTATAGGACGCAAAAGTCCACTTTCCCAATTTAATATATTACGGCATGGGAGGCAGGATGGGTTGCAACGTGGTTATCTTCAACAGGAAATAAGCCTCCACATGAATGACTGGCGGCTCTGCCTCATTATACACAATGCTGTTTTTAAATCATCTTTGCCATCATCCCGCTCTTCCTTATGTGCGCAGATTCATCATCGTTGAATTATGCTTTTCGTCATTTTCGATACGTATTTAAGGCCCTCTTGGCCCTCTCATTAGGCCAGGTTTGGTCCCCAGGCCTTGTGTTTGAAACATGAAGAATGAAAATCTTGGTATGAATAGTAAGGACACAATGTGTTTTTGTTGTCATTGTCTACGCAATTTACAACAACATCGTTCACTGTACTACACATTTGGACAAAATATTCCACTGACTGAAAGTTGTGGCTTTACTTCTGACACAGAATTTGTTATTGTCAATTTCGCCATGTCTGAGGTGCGCAATGTTCCAACTTTCTTTCCATTTACAACAAAGCGTAGTAAAGATTTGGAGAGTTTTTTACTGTGGGACAGAGACGCACACACCTGAGGATGTTTACTGCAGGTCATTTGATATGAAACGGTGCAATGCCGTGTAAAGCTTCACTCAAGATGTTACTGAGGAAGCAGGATGCTGTAAACATGTGCGCAATAAGGATCTTAAACAGGGAAATTGAATTTGTTTGCTTCCGAATGTTGTAAATGCAGCAGGCAACAATAAATGTAATCGCTATGAAGTGAGCGTTATCTTCATCATCAGGTCAAATATTCGACAGTTCCTTACTACCCCGAGTCACCAGATCCCGCGTCCTCCCCTCTGGCTTGTGTTTAGGTCAATAAAGGAATAAACGCTTTTCTACGTTTCTTGTACTGCAGTGTTTATTTTGGCTTCCTGGCTTCCCATAATCGTCTTTTATGAGATCTTCCTTGACTTTTATTCCCAATTCCCACTTAGCGCTCACATGTTAAAGGTGCTAAGCTCTTGCCTCTGTTTGACCCGGTTCTCTTGAAGGGCTTGGAAGACACGTGCCCCCTTTTCAGGCAATAAATATATTAAAATCATATTCAAATTAATGTAAGGCAAAAAAGCAATGCAGGGATTATAGGGAACTCGATGAGTTTCAAGGGTCTTTTTGATGTTTTTGTTGAGTGTTGTTGTCGGTTTCCACACTCAGGTTACGAGAGCCTTGCGACGCCACCCAGAGGCCTGGCATGTCTTCTACATCATGGTTGTGGAGTCTGTGCTTCCATTCTGGGACCAAGATGGCCAACGTCCACCAACCCTCTCATGACTTGAAGATGGGAAGTACTGGTACTAGTACCTTTCACCCTGACCGGCTACTTCCTGATCAGAAAGGTGACATTTCATGTTGGTTTTGACAGAATGAACCACCAAATCGTCTGTATTTGGTGACACTTCATCTGTGTTGAGTTTCACACAGTGCAGCCCTGGTGAGTTCAACCTCTGTACATATAATCTGTGAAAGTTCAGGCAGCTTTTACGTACTGGACAAGTACACAATGCAGTGAGAATATAAAATATTTCATTTTCTTGCTACACTTCTGGTTAACAATGAAGATAACTTGTGGACATCTCTGTAGTCCAGGAGACCCTCTGAGAGTCACAACATCTCATGGTTTAGAACCTTCTAGTGAGCTTCATGTTGCATTACACACTGTGTCGAATACTTTATATAGATATTTAGAAAACGTCTTATTGTTTATTGAATTGTTCCTTGAACATACTTGTTTGAGGTTGGCAGGTCAGAAAGTCTTGAGGGACACCTGGTGTTTGTACTGTTGATGGTCGCACCTGTAAAATCTGGGTCCATCTAGTGGAGAGAGGCAGTAAACACTGTATTAATATACTGTAGACAGCGGGGCCGCTTGACTTTATCAATATGCATGAACCTAATTATCTGCAATAGTTGCTCCACCTGTTTTTCATCTACTTTCTGCTCCTTTCAGCAGCCGCGTCGCTAAATATACAACGATTCTGAATCGTGTACACAACTTTCACAGGTCGTCTTCAAGGTCGGTGAACCTTCCTCTGGTGAGGAAGTTCTTCGGATCTCGTTCATGAGTGATGGTTGGATAGACTGCTCGTAGCAGCACTGGTCTATAGCGGTGAGAAAAGAGCTGAAAATTTTAAATTTGAACAAGAATCTGTTTGTTTCGTTCCTTTGTTTGTTGTCTGTTTCATAGCAGAGCGTTTGTCTGTTTATTGTTTCAAAACAGAAAATACATTTATATATATATATATATATATATATATATATATATATATATATATATATATATATATATATATATAAAATCCTATTTATTCAAATTATTCAATTTTTTTTTTTAATTAAACAGATTCATTCCGTGCGCCGTGTTTTTTAAAACATATTTTTAAGCATAAAACAAAGCAAAATCGAAACGTAGACTGATTATACACGGCACAGATTAATTTTGTGATTTGCGTTTCATTCCATTTTATTCAATTCTAGGTAAGCCCTGTTTTCCATTTTCCTTCCCTTTTTCAAAATTTAAATAATTATATAAATTATTATTCTTATTAATACTAAGAATAATAACACAAATAAAAGATCGTAATAATAACAATAATAATAATAATAACAATAATAATGATAATGATAATAATACGATTTTGGGTGATGTTGTTTCTTGTCATATATTTTTAAATAACTGTGTTTAGTATTTGCGTGACGACTGGGAAAGTTAGCAGGGAAATAACTGGCTGCGCTACCTGTTGAACGCTCACTGGCTCAGGTCACATGACGTTACCCAACATTCTGCGCGCTTCACTTGCGGAGCTCGGCGAGGAGGATGTGGCTCGGTGAGGGAAGCTGGTTTGATATCTAACTAAACATCTATGTATCAGGAAAACAAACGGCCGTGTCCGTGCGGGACTCGACGTGTAGTTGACACTCGGCGGTGAGTCGCGTTCGCAGCCAGCGACAAGACGCGACGTGCTATTTCCGCGTCTGACGACTGACTGGATGATCAAATGTTAAAACTCTGGAGGGAAGTTTTGATCCAGCGACGACTGTTTCTGAGGTTCTGCCGCGGAACGTGAGGTTAAAAGTACCCGTTAAAAGGCGGTTTTGCTTCAGAAGCGTGAGAGGTGATACGCGCGGCGAAACTGATACATGGTCCACTTCAGCTGAGTGTAGCGTTGTCTTCCTGCTGCCGCGATATATAACTCTAAATTACAACGATTCTATCCATTAATGAATGAGTTGTTTATCCTGCCATTTATGTTTATGATCTAAACCTCGAGAATTTATGTTCCACGATAAGAACGTCGGCAATTTTACAAATACTTCAAATACCACCTATGTCATGATGATGAAATAGATCATATTTTCCATAAATCATGTGAAGACAAAGAGTAATACTGCCGTAGAGCAGCAGGTGAGTGGACACAAAGAGGCAAAGGTAAACATGGCAAACCATATACAACAATTGCATCATGTTCTAATGTTATTTTTAGGTCACTGGAGTCCAAAAACTGGAACATATTCTGTCGTCATCACAAGGAGTTTGAGACAAGTCTGCGATTCATTGAAGCACTGACAAAAAACCCCCACTAGTCATGTGTATTCACAATGAACCCTGTGTTCTCCAGTGTAACCATAACAAATCATTCAACACTGTCGGGTGTTAGCAGATAGAACTTGATGTTTCACTTTGTACTGCCTTCTTCCATTCATCCAGCCCAGAAATGGCTTGTAAAGTCTATCTCTATTAATACACTGAACCAGCCAGATATCAAAAGTGCACGCCCTGGGATTGGTCTGCTGTTTATCTTACAAGTCAACACCTTCATTTGACAATACAACACGAAAGATGGCAGTGATCTGTGTGTTGACACTGAATTGAATTATGTCAAAGATGTTGAAAACACTTTATTTTATAAGAAGAAATACATATATTAAGACAGGATTAAATAATGTTTTCACACCGAAATAAGGTAATAAAATAAGATAAGGAACCTTCAAGAAATGAAATTTGCCTTCTGAACTAGTCACAATAATCTGCACCTTAGTAAGTTTATATTACTAAGAAAACAACCATCTGCATTTCTACTATTCTCTACTCCCGCGAGTTGACCTTTGACCCCTCAGATAAGACATTGTCAAAGCTGAGATCATCATGTTGATGTGCTTTTCTCATGACTGAGTTGTGTTCGCAGAGGTTAAAGTACTCTGAAGACAGCAGGCGAGAGCGTCGACCTGGTCTGTCCAACATGGATCACAAGCTGGTGTTCACCACACTAGAGTCTGTCTGCGAGGCCAACATTTCAGCTCTAAGTGGAGCCGCCGGCGATTTGCCGTCCGGGGCTGTCGCCAAGCGCTTGGTCACTTGTCTGAAAGAGATTCAGCAGCACGGCAGGGCGCTGGAGCCGGTGGTGGCCGGCCTCTCCCTGGTGTTTCATCACTATGACTTCGACGAACAAACGCCGGGGAATGGTTACCGCACTCTGGTCAAGGTAGGGAAGCTGCTCTCTGCTGCTTATTGTCCGACTGTCTCCAATCCTCATTCAATGTAGCTCATAAAATCCAGATTTTGTGTTGTTTTGCAACTGATACTCCAATAAACGTGTTCTAAAACTCACTATTACACAATTGTTACTTCTACGACTGGTACTCATGGACATGCCTTTACCAGAATTGCAGCAAATTTTGCCACTAAAACTGCCACAAACGTCACTTATTCTCCTTCATTCTATAGTTCAAAACTCTTCAAACTAACTACTCTTCAAAACTAGCATGAAGTTGGTTTCAATAGCCTCTACTTCTCATCCTACTCCCACCACCAGTGGTACCGCAACCATGGCGAAACTGCCATTGCGACCTCCACTTGTTGGTGGAATCTCCACTTTTTGTCATCCCGCCCTCACAATGAACCATCTCTACTCTCTTTGGATTTTCAGGTGCTGCTGTCTTGCCTTCTCCACATCATCCAGAAGGGGCGCTACATTGCGTCCAATCACACTGGTGCCTTCTTCCGGGGCGACCATAATGCGTGCGAGCTGGAGGCGTACTGCAGCGCCCTCTGCCAGCTGCGTGCGCTGCTCTACCTGGCGCAGCGACTCATCAACGACAACGCCTGCGGCCAGCTCTACTCCCTAGAAGACGGCGAGCTGAGTCGCAAGTTGGTGCAGGAGTACAGCTCCATGCACAAGGGATGTTTCTACGGCAGATGCTTGGGCTTTCAGGTCAGCGAACCGTGAACTTAAACTGTAAAGTATTCTGGCGATACTATAGTTAATAAAAACACATTCCAATTTTGCTGTTTTTAATGTTAATACTTACTTTAATACTGCTTTTTGACATGGATTCTTGCCTCTGCAGTTCTCTCCATCGCTTCGGCCGTTTCTCCAAACTGTAGTTATCAGCATGATATCGTACGGCGAGACGTACGGTAAACAACAGTCGGGCCTCGGTGAGTCTTAACCCCACAACCCTCCCTGACTTCAGGGTTGTATTCATTGCTCCCCAACATTAAGGCCAACAGCAGACAACAATTTTGTTGGTTGGATAATTCGTACAGCACATTATTTGGTACTGTTTGTTTTGGTACTAACAATGTACTACCAGTAAATGTGAAGAAATGGGGATGAACTTTGCTGGTCAACTACTTCTTCTTCTACGTCTTGTATTTGTCTTGTGTCGCTGCTGGCTCTACTTCACTCTTCAATTGATTTATGTTCATTTTTATACGCATGTTTTAACAATGTCTTTTCTTGTGACATTTAAACAGAGCTGCGTACTATGTGCTATGTTTAAGGATCATGATGCCTGGAGCTTGCTTAACTTGAGTGTGTGTCGAGTCTGATGACATGGCCGACATTTTCATTATAAATGACACTTTCGATCAACGTTTTTAAAACAGACTTTACCGACCTTGTGAGTTCAATCTGACCTTGAAAATATGCCGAGTGACAGACTCATGGTGGGAGTCTTTTATACACCGGTTGTTGATGACATCACGGCAGTGGTGGTTTACAGTTGTCAACATAGAAGAGCTCCACGCCTGTGCACTAGCAGTATAGCCGATTCATTGTTTGCAAGTTCCTGGACTCGGCTGAAAGGATTCATGCCAAAAGCAAAACAGTAGGGTGGTTGAGTTCAGTTCTCCTGTCACCATGGAGAAAGAGGAACCTCAGAGGTTTCCGCTCAGCTGGGTTCAGGATGTAGGCAGCTGTTTCAGAGCGCAGGGGTGAAGGTCAGAAGTGGTTTCTGGGGTCATTTATTTGTAACGCTACTCATTTTCTTTGCTTCTGATTTCAACTTCCGCCCCTTCCCCTCCAGGTCTGGCTGCTCTCTCTCTCCTCACGTCGGGAAAATACCTCATTGACCCGGAGCTGCGTGGCACAGAGTTCGAACGCATCACGCAGAACTTGGACATGCAATTCTGGAAGTCCTTCTGGAACCTCACCGAGTCTGGGCTAATGACAGTAGGCAGGGTCACGTGTTCTCTCTTCACTGTTGTTTGTTTGGTCACCTGTGTCTTTGACTGCTGGCCCGTGTGTTTGCTTCCAGGGCTTCAGCAGAATTACCTCAAACCCAGTGGAAGTCAACCTGACCCTGACCATCCCTCCGGTCACCCTGTCCCTCCCTCTGGCCTCAGACCCCAGCGTGTCTGCTGCTGTGTCTCCCCCTGTCGCTCACTGGGGCCCGGGGCCGGTCCATGTTCGTCTCATCTCGTGTCGGGTTCGGGAAGGACAGGTGAGGCCGGTGTTGACACTCAGCAACTGTGCCGGCTATTGATCTGTGGTGTTTTTGGCTGTGCTTGAGTGGGACTGTTTTAATCTGTGTACAGTGACAGTCCATGAATTTAAGACACCATTACAATCTTACCTTACAATTTCCTTCTATTATCCATAGTAAAGAGGACAAAAAATTGAAAAGTCAAAAAACATCCACCTTTGTTTTGAGTTTTAATGTTTGTTTTAGGTTCAAGCTGAGGATGAAAGGTCTTAAATTACCGATTGTCCCACAGTCTTTCAGCACACACACAAGCTGTGAGGCCCCTGGATCTGACTCAATCTTATATGAGGTCTTCTGCTTTGAATTAACCAGTCAGTATAGTGGCCTCACCGACCTGAGGATGAGGGTTTTGGAGAAGAAGGCCCAGCTACCTGGTTGAGTTGTTACAGTAGTGTGTGCTCGCCTCAGAGATAAAGCCGTGCAAGTCTGACACACTCGAGAAACCGGCTGTTCTTCATGTGAGAGAGCTTCTTCTGCCTCCTCCCTGCCCAACTCACCTTTATTTACGGTAATACTGATAAAAATGGTGTCCCTCTGTCGAGTAAAATATCTTGTGTTTTGGGGAAAAAAATAGGTGAAACCAAAATAGGTGTCCAGAATTTAAGATATAAACAGACAGAATGGTGCTGAGCGAAATTTGCCTGAAAATAAATGTGTATATGGTCTCGCTCTGGTCTAGAACCAGGTCTCTGAAATTGACTTGAAATGACTCTACGATCTGGAGGTAGAGCAGCTGTTGAAGGGATCAACTGAGAACTTGTACTGGATCAAACAAATTGTCTGCATTGTGTTTTTAGATCTTTTAGATTTCTTTTCAGATTTTCTAAAATACCTCTCTGTCCCTTTCCCAGGACAGCGAGGAGCTGTTGTCCTTCTCTCGCACTGACCCTCCGTCTATATCCTCCTCTCAACTCCCCTGGGTGCACAAGCAAGCTCGCTCGCCGTGGCTGCTCATCCACTTCCACGGAGGAGGATTCGTGGCTCAGACATCCAAGTCTCACGAGGTTGGGTTCGCCGTGGGTCTGTGCTTCGAACTGAAATCTCACCAGAAGCGTCTTGTGGTGCAGAACTACCTGAGGAGCTGGTCGAAGGAACTGGACGTCCCTGTTCTCTCCGTGGACTATTCTCTGTCGCCGGAAGCTCCGTTTCCCAGAGCTCTGGAGGAGTGTTTCTACGCCTACTGCTGGGCTCTTAGCAACTGCCACATGCTGGGTGAGTGTTCCCGCCTGACTACTTCATCACGGAAAGTATCTGAAGTTATCTAGAAATATGAGCAAATGTATTTATTTATTCAATATCTACTCCTGTCTCTGGCCCAGGTTCCACTGCGGAGCGGGTGTGTTTGGCGGGCGACAGCGCCGGAGGAAACCTCTGCATCACAGTCTCCATGAAGGCCCTCTGTAACGGCATCAGGGTTCCTGACGGCATCATGGCCGCCTATCCCGCAACCTTGCTCACCACTGATGCCTCGCCCTCCCGGCTCCTCACACTCATCGACCCGCTGTTGCCGTTGGGTGTTCTCACAAAGTGTATTAACGCCTATGCTGGTGAGTGTGTTTTCTTCATCGCACTTGTCCGACCAGTTTCTAGTTCCAGTGCTTTAGCGCTTCAAAAGAAGCTGAAAGAACTTCTATCCCAGTCTCAAACATCAAGCCAGACTTTTTGTCTTCTGTTTGCCAAGTGAAAATCACACTGTAATAATTCTCAGCGAGGCATGCAAATGAGCGTTTTCCTAAGCTTCTACCTTGGTGTACTCCAGGTACGGAGTCACAGCGGGACCAGCCGGTCCTCAGCACCAGCACCCTGCGCTCCATGGGCCGAGACACGGCCATGCTGCTCAGCGACCTCACCCAGGGAGCCTCCAACTGGATCCACTCCTTCCTGGACCCGACGCGAGCCAGCGGAGCGGCGCGTCCTCTCTCGTCGACGCGGAGATGGACCGAAGCGTCGCAGAATTCCAGCGTCACCTCGGCTGAAAATGAGGAAGACTTCGTGGATTACCCGGAGGACTTCAAGCCTTTGCGATCAGAGTGTTGGGCGTCGGTTAACCCCACAGCCTGCCCCATCATCAAGAACCCATTTGTGTCGCCGCTGCTGGCTCCCAACAACCTGCTGAAGGGTCTGCCGCCTGTGCACATCGTGGTAAGAGGTTGATTCAATTCAGTGCAGTTCTGACAGTATCTGCAGGACATCAGTCTTCAAGGGTGATGTTTCACAAGACAGAAATGCAGCTTTAGTTTTGGTGGTTTTTCAGTTTATCTCTGACACAGTTGCCACAGTTACTTTGAAAAGTAATCCGACTACTGATTACCGATTACTCCCTCAAAAAGTAACTTAGTTACTTTACTGATTACATGAATTTAAAAGTAACTAAGTTAGATTAAAAGTTACTTGTCAAGTTACATTTGGCAGCCGACTACAGCTCTCATTGGCTGAACAATATCTTTTATGTCAATTTTGAGGTTGGAGTGGGGATCCAGCATTTTTCCATGTTTGGGGTAAAAAAAATTCTGCACGATCTCAGTTATACAAATGTACAGTCAATGTTTTACTTTGACACACTCCAACACGTTGGAACAAGCAACATATATGAAAAGCAAAACAAAGTGACATATTGCCATTTATATAATAAAATGTAGGGAATGCCCCATTATTTGTATTATTATTTTACTTTTTTGCTTTTTTTTTTAACTACAGGGAAAAAGTTAAGTAAGTCTCAGTGTGTCACGTCTCCTGTTGGCCATTTGGAGGCAGTAGTTACACTTAAGTGGCTGCTGTTACTGGCCTCCACACTCCGTCGTGCCGGATGATCATTTTATTTCCGACTTTTGAGAGAAAGTGCAACATCAATACATCACACCAGTACCGTTTCTTCTTGCACCAAAGAAAAATAATCGATAAAAGTCTAAAAAACTATCATAAGCGTGGTTTAACTTGACCTATCAAGAGGACTTTTAAAAACAGTCTGCACTTTCGACACATTTGCAAGGTGATTTCTGCGCGTTGGTGGACCCTGCAGGGTGAATACTGTCATCTATAGCAGACACTAATTCAAAGTAGTGGCTGTATTTTCAGCTGGAAACGTGCATCTCTCTCCTTACGCCTGTGTTATTTACTGCCGTGTAGCCAGCAGCTTGACGGGTGAGCTGCCCACGTGTTGAAACTGTGACTGGTGTGTCCTGCACATGATGTCATGCCCAAATACGCGGTTGTAGAAAGCAAATGTTAACATTTTGCTTCCGGACAACGGCAACAATTGTAACTGACGGTGACTTAGATAAGTAACTTTAATTTGATTATTTTGTTTTACCCGTTACTGAGAAAGGTTGTGATATACAAGTAACACGTTACTAAGTAACTAAAGTACTACAGTAAGTAAGCACTAAGTACTAAAGTACTGGCATCACTGATCTCTGAATGCAGGTACCCCACTCGGAAATAAACACTCATCTGAAACTTGCCACTTCCCATTTAATTCTTAACATTCTTGTTTTAGGTGGAAAAAAGATTCTTTTGTACTTGAAATAAGATAAAAATGTTTGTTGTTCAGACATGATTTATATTCCTTCTGGTGTCCCGACTTATTTATTTCAGTTGTCGCTTGTATTTCATTGTCAGCGAGGAGCGTCCATTGATTGTCGGTGGCTTCCGTGTTCACACAGGCCTCAGCGCTGGACGCGCTACTGGACGACTCGGTGATGTTTGCCAAGAAGCTGAGGAGCATGGGTCAGCCTGTGAGTCTGACGGTGGTGGAGGGCCTGCCGCACGGATTCCTCAGCCTGTCGCAGCTCTCCAGGGAGACGGAGTTCGCTACGGAGGTCTGCCTGGAGCGGATGAGGGACATCTTCAGGAACCCACCAGCCTCGCGACAGAAACACACCTAAGTTGTCGTTGTTTCTTCAGGTGGTCGAAGAAAGGAAGGACAGTTAAGGTTTACTCATCCGGGTGAGGTGCTTTGCGTTCGAGGTAGCTTTGTCGCTGTTGTTTACAAGATACTGTATTGAGTCTAGCAAACACGTTTAGATCCATTGTTTTGGAGAGATGGCTTTTGTCAGTTTGAACACCCCAAATGATTTGGCATCATAAAACTAGAAGGACATAGAGAGTGCAGACCTCTGCCAAGCCGCTCGCTCTCTCCTAACAACATGCTTTGACATTCCTTTTATCTATATAATTAGATACCTTTCCGGCATTTGAAATCGTATTGATGTCACATACAGTATATATAGACTGAGTGGAAAAGTTTTGTATTACTTATACGGAATTTGCGGGAAATTTTATGTGCAATAACAGATCCAATGCTATTTTCCCGTCTATCTTGTCTGCTATTTTAAACAGAAAGGTTTCATAAATCTGCTTGTATTCTCGGTTGCAGACAACTTTTCTGACTTTATCTAAATCCAACATGTGTGAGGTTGTGTGCCTTGAAACTGCACTGTTATTGTCGTCATGTTCTTCAGGGTGGTCAAATGTTTACACCAAGAGGCCTTCATTTCATATCTGTTGATGTGGATGTCACTGTGCAACAAAAGGATTCTGCAAATATTCTGACATTTTAAAGTTAATGGGACTGAAAGAAGTCTTCTCCTCTTGTCTCTTTATTGTCCTCTGGTTATTGCCAAGTTAGAGAGGAAGACGCTGAGGTTATTATTAGGAATAGCTCGAGACAACGGCCGTAAGTTATGGAGGCGGGTGGTTTGGACATGTGGAGAGGAGAGACAGTGTTGGACCAAGAATGTTGGAGATGACAAAGAGAAGGTCCGTGGATGAATCAGGACCTGAAGGTGTGATCAGAGGGTGGATAAAACAGGTGAAGGCGCTGTGGCGACACATACTGGCATGGCCTCGGGTGATACTACAAGATCCAGCACTGACCTCAGTTGTTCACGAATAACGGACCTGCCTTTCGCCTCAAACCTGGGCTGATCGAATGAAATCGAACTGACTGTGTGTCAGTGACTGTGAAAGACAGCGATGCATCAGCTCTTTTAGCAATATACCGCCAGTACACTGCGCATTTCACAAAGATGGGTCACTAAATGAGTGTAATAACGTTATTTTCCCCTTCTCTGCGATATGTGACCATCAGACTCAAAAGATATATAGCTAGTTTTACTTAAGTTTCAAATGAAAACAAGTATTACATTTTCCATTGAAGTGGATCCGTCGTCACCTCAACGCTTGGGACTTGAAAGTTGGTAAATGTTTTTGTGATGCGCCAGCCGGCCAGCAGGGGGCTCTACAACACTCTACAATGAACTGGCACTTGAGCCCAGAAGCCACAAAGAAGACGAGACGCAGAAGAAGGCGACCATGTCGATGTAAAAACCAAACACATAAGAGACGTTTTATTTTATGCGGAATCATCTAACAACACGGAGTACAACGCGTTCAAACCACACCCAACAAGCCAGGTTGCGTAACACCATTGTTAGGTGAGTCGCGGCTTCTTCTAGTGACACCTGCAGTCCGAGCTAATGCTGCTAAGCTATTGTTGTCGTTACGCTTGTTTTGCTGTCGCCTCCAAACACGGCGAGCTTGTGTGCTACTGGCGTAAACTTCCAAAACAACGGTTCCAGCTGATTCTGAAGTGCAGCTTGCTCGCATTAGTTTAGCTTCAGGCCGGTGTTTTTGTTGACAAACACGGAGTCTGCGCCGTATAGCTTCACTGGATTGTCAAGTAATCCAGTGCGTATTATTGTGTTCGAAACATCATCTGAGCAAGTGAAGCGAATTGACCGAGCATATAGAATGTAAAGTTGAAATTAAAATCACCGTTAAGTCGACGTTATTATTTCTTTTCAATCGTTTTATGTTTCTATTATTGTTATTAATTGAATAACAACGGCAGGAAAACAAAACCAACGACCTGCTAATCTCACTCGTGATATGATTCATGAACAGCTTAATAAGCAAATACAATATTGAATTGGAAATGTAAGGGAAATTACAAACATATATATAAAAAAAATTATTGAAGTAATTAATACTGTCGATGTTTTTATATCGTGCTTTTGACGTCGTAACGTCGATGGCAAGGAGCATGTTGAAAGATTGGCCCTAGTAAAACTGTAAATAAATAAGAAGAGACAACATAACTGTTAAAGCGATAAGGGCTTGACCATATAGTGGATAAATGGAGGTGGCTTGTGTTAATCCACTTTTGCCAAAGTTTAGTCTCCGACTGCTGGCTAACAGTTGCATTGCACGCGGTGTGATTCTGTTGCTCAAGACTGCATGAAGTGAAACCTATAAATGCTCATCAACAGTACCAATCCTGCTGCAAGCAGAACAGGTGTCGCCATGTTTTTTCTGTCTGTGGTACAAGGAACTCCTTTAACAGGAAGTGAGAGTCTGAACAGAGTGAGAAAACATCTCTGTGGTTCGTATCAGAATATATGTCGTGGGCATCCTTCATCACAGTCTTTTCCCTTCTTGCTATTGGAAAACTTGTTGAAAGTGTTAATCTGTGTGAGCCTTGTTTGACATGCTTTACATGCTGATCCATTTAAACCTTTAAAAATCCATACTGTGAATTACAGATGATTTTGCACCTGCGCTTCAATACATTTCTGAATTCATTTGAGCCACGCTGGGTGTGTTCAGCTGGATTCAAGGCATGTGAACAAAGTGGTAGAACAGCCAAGTCGACTATAACTAGGTTATTGAATTTTTCGGTTCTGGCATGTTAGGTTCATGTAAATGAAAGGAGACGATCCTGGGAAATCAAGGTTAGTTTCCGACGATCGGCTTAACACACTCCAAAGGTAGGTGACCTCTCAAAATCCAGGACCAACCTAAAAATAAAGGATTTATATAGATTGATCTATTGATTTAAAACCAAGGAAGTCCTGAATCTCAAATCCAGTCGTGGTGGAGTGAAACTAGAAGCGATGACATCCGACTTCCTATTTAGTGCTAATATATTTGTGTTCACAGTTTATCATGAGTCCGACAGGAATTGTTTTCCATGATTTCTGATGAGGAAAATGGTTATAGTGCTCAAACGTTTTGTAATGAGAATTTTGGTACAGTTAAATTTGAGTTTTCGAGGTCCTCCAGTTTGACACACCTAAATCAATTAACTCAAAATATTTTTGTCATCTTCCAGTTTGCTGTGTAAATCGCAGCGACACCGACTCAACAGGAAGAGGAGGTCCACTCGCTGGATGAGAGAGCAAATACAGACCAGTACGGAGTGGAACGAGTTTTTCAGTTTTGGATTAAATACCCCTGTTTTTTGCCGAGGACCAAAGGTTTTTGAAGAAGACTATTTCATGACGGAAATATTGATCCACGCCACTAAGTTAAAACTGAGATCGCATTCAAGTTATAGTTCAGCTTCAGACAGCTGAAGTTCTATTTCAGGACTGGACTGCTTTAGTTCTTGGTCACGTATAATTTTCTATATCGTGATCGAGGAAATAATTGTAAATATATTCAGCTTCCTCTTCTTTTTGAAGAGTTGTGTATAGAGACTTTTTTTGGGAGGGGTTTATGTCAGGCAATCGATCTGCACTTACATGTGTATATGTAAATAATTTAATAGTTTCTTCTGATCTTGAAGGACTCCTAACAAAAATATTCTTTATCAGAGGCTTCTAACCTTTTATGTTTAAAGGGAGATTTTGACAGGGCAAAAACAGTAGAAAAATAAAAAAGTAACTGTTTTTGAAATGGCAACAACGCGGAACGAAACCACGGGCCCGGCTGTGATGGCGCTGAGCAAACAGAACGGGCAGCTCAGGGGACTAACCAAACCAGCATCAGTCCAGCCAGCCCCTCCGACGCAAGGCAACGATCTCAAAGAGGCTGGCTCTTCTCAAGAAGTCGGGGTCAAGTTTGTGGAAGACTGGAAGAAGAGCCTGCAGCTGCCGCCCAAAGACAACCGGATCAAAACCTCTGTGAGTCCGGGACAGGGTTATAGTCTCCTGTCTATTCATTTATTTCATTTGTTTATTACAAGAAATTTCATGCAACCTCATATTAATTCATTTATCTCTCTTTTATCTAAAAATGTGTGTGTACACAATAATAAAATCAAACATGGAATATTCAAGAACAGAAACATGTATAGGAAGACCTGCCTTTTATTATGAGTCGATGTATTTCTCATTGCATACTTTAGTTTTTCTCATTGATATTTCTGCTGTTATTGAGTGACAATCATTATCATATTGTTACATCTGTTGTCCTCTGCTGCTCCAAGAAGACTGTATACTTGATGACCAACCTCTCCACAGTATAAAGTTCATAAATTGATGTTAAGAGTATGTAAAATATTTCTCTTTTATGTTCCACTCTTCGTAATGGCTTGAACCGACTGTGCTCTCCAGGATGTGACGGCCACAAAGGGGAATGAATTTGAAGATTACTGTCTTAAACGAGAGCTCCTGATGGGCATTTTTGAGATGGGCTGGGAGAAACCGTCGCCCATCCAGGTATGGCTTCCATCTTTCCTGGCCATTTGACTTACTCTCCTTAAGTGGGGTCTCCTGAATAAGCACTTTCAACTCGGTAACGTTGGGTTTGTGGTAGCATCTCCCCAGTACTGGCACCATGGAGACCATAAGACTCTGGTCACGACGCTGGCGTAAGCATGATCACAATGTAATGATCTATTGCGTTATTCTGAACTAGTTTCAGTTTCAATTTCTCATTATTACAAGCACAAATTGGCAACGTCAAAACTATTTGATTGAAAACAACTTCCTTAACTTCCAACTATAACCTTCTGAGTGTTGGAGTGCACCTCACACTGTTGTGAAAAAAATGAGGAGCTAAGTGTTGGAGTCTGCGTCCGACTCTGTGAGAACATGTTTTTTTTTTGCTGACACCATTACAGCAAAAATGTCATTTTTTTAATCAGTTTCAGCCTTATTGTGAAGTTTGCTCCTCATACTTGGCTCAATAATCAAATGCTCCTCCTTTGACAGGAGGAAAGCATTCCAATCGCCCTGTCTGGGCGAGACATCCTGGCGAGGGCCAAGAACGGAACAGGGAAGAGTGGCGCCTATCTCATCCCCATGCTGGAGCGGATTGACCTGAAAAAAGACCACATACAAGGTGAGGTCATCTCGAGGACGTCAGAAGATCTGGCCTCCAAATGTGACGCTAAACAGATATCATTTGATGTTCTGGATTAGCCATGGTCATGGTGCCCACCCGGGAGTTGGCTCTGCAGGTGAGCCAGATATGCATCCAGCTCAGCAAACATCTGGGAGGAGTCAAAGTCATGGCCACCACTGGAGGCACCAATCTGAGGGACGACATCATGCGCTTGGACGACATTGGTATGAGTCGGTTTCCACAGCAGTGTTCGATGACCCGTCCTCCACCTGACACGACTAATTCTGCGTCCTGTTTCGCACCTCAGTGCACGTGGTCATCGCCACACCAGGCAGGATCTTGGACTTGATCCGAAAAGGCGTGGCAGTGGTTGATAAAGTCCAGGTGATCGTGATGGACGAGGTACAGTGCCCCTGAAATATTACAGGGAACATTCTCAGTGAATAATACGTTGATGGTTCCCTCTCAGGCCGACAAGCTGCTGTCTCAGGACTTTCTTGTCCTCATCGAGGACATCATCAGCTACCTGGCCAAGAACAGACAGATCCTGCTCTACTCTGCAACCTTCCCCATCAGCGTGCAGAAGTTCATGGTGAGCGGACTCTTTCGTTTCTCCACAACTCAGCCGAAAGCGCTGGCCGGGCGCCACTTGGCACGCCCCGCCACGCAATGCAGCTCAAGCTGTTCTCCTTCTTTGGCCAGTTTCTGTTCTGTGGTTTTGGCCTGCAGCTCCTGGTCTGACTGGAGTTCTGCTCTCTCTGTGTCCCACTGTAGACCAAGCATCTCGAGAAGCCCTACGAGATCAACCTGATGGAGGAGCTGACTCTCAAAGGCATCTCGCAGTTTTACGCTTACGTCCCCGAAAAACAGAAGGTTCACTGCCTCAACACACTGTTCTCCAAGGTAACTGCAGGTGTTTCCAAGGGCAGTTTAACACCCAAAAAGAATCTGTGTTCTGTTTCTGGATTTTTAAAATACTGTATTTAAGCCACAGGGGATGACCTTTAAACTTTGCTAGTTAGAATCTAGTGTGTCTTTGTATAGAGATTGTAACAATGTTTAACTCCCATTCTGTGTGCTGCAGCTCCAAATCAACCAGTCCATCATCTTCTGTAACTCCACCCAGAGAGTAGAACTGCTGGCCAAGAAGATCTCTCAGCTGGGCTACTCCTGCTTCTACATCCATGCCAAGATGATGCAGGTCGGCTCAAAGCTTGCAGCCAAACACCTCTGTGGCATGATGGATGACTGATGCATCTCTTACAGGAATATAGAAACCGCGTGTTCCACGACTTCAGGAACGGACTCTGCAGGAACTTGGTCTGCACTGGTGAGTTCCTCGTCCTCTTCTGTTGAGTTGCTCCTCTCTTTGTTCTGCTCAACTCTTCTGTGGTGGAACAGATCTCTTCACCCGAGGCATCGACATCCAGGCGGTCAACGTGGTCATCAACTTCGATTTCCCAAAGAATGCTGAAACGTACCTCCATCGCATCGGAAGGTCAGGTATGTCATCGGCCCAGACTTGAGCTCAACAGGAAGTGGCCTGATCTCTGAGGCCCGGCAAGGTGTCTGTTGTCCTCCGCAGAGTACAAAAGCGTCCTGACGGAGAGGTTTCTGAGAATATATTATGTATCTATATATATACAGCAGATGATGTACAGCTGAAAATGATGTAGTACACATTCTTTGCCTGTAGGTGACGTAGTAATAGACCTAGAACAGGGGTCACCAACCTTTCAGCAACAGCGAGCGGCTCCAAATGCACTGAGTGAAGGGGCTGCCGTCGGTTCAGTACACACTTCAGTACACATGATATATGATGGATGATAAATGATATTCCTCACAAGTGCTCATTGCTGAGTTTTCACAATGAACAGTCACATAAACCTAATAAAATGGTTATTAAATGCAATTTTATTATTATTATTATTATTATTATAAAAAATATGACCTGACCTAGAAAAGAGGCCTAAGACATAAGCTTAAAAGAAGACATGCTGTATACACACACCACAACAACAGCTACACAAACAATTGAAAGTGTGCCACTATTTCCAATAATCTCAACATCTGTGGCGGAACACGCTCCGCTCTATAGTCAGCCATTGTTGTTGCAAAGGGATGACTTTCGGGGTGAAAGGTTGGAGAGGGGTGGGGCTATGACATTGTTTTTAAAACCATTGAGGTGCGTGGCTGTTTGTAAACCAAATGTGCTCTGACTCGAGCACCGTCACCACGTGGACGGCCCCTCACTCTGCTCCCCTTCCCTGCTCTGCTCAGGGCGGTTCGGTCACCTGGGCTTGGCCATCAACCTGATCACGTCGGAGGACCGCTTCAACCTGAAGGTGGTCCAGGACCAGCTGGTCACCGACATCAAGCCCATTCCCAGCAGCATCGACAAGAGTCTCTACGTGGCCGAGTTCTGCCAGAGCAGCAGCGAGTGGCAGGAGGAGGAGAAGCAGCAGGACGGAACAGCGACACCATCTGGTGAGCCTGAGTGTCTTTCACTCACTGGTTTGAGCGTCAACAAGAAGCAAAACACTGATGTGTTTCTTTGTTCCTTCCAGCCACACAGTAGGACTTCTGCAGCATCAGCAGTTTTTAGAGCTCCACTTGGTCCCTCTCCATTACTCAGCGTCTGTCATTGTCCGTGTTGTGAGGTAACTGTTTTGCACCACACTCACTCTGTCGGGATGAAGTCCAACTC